>NC_068915.1:107438611-107769722 GCF_023091745.1 Budorcas taxicolor | reverse complement strand
GCATGCTCAGTCCTGTCTGACTCTTTGTGACCCCAGGGACGGTATCCTGCCAGGCTCCTCTCTGCACTGGATTTCCCAGGCAAGATTACTGGAGTAGGTTGCCATTTCTTACTCCAAGGGATCTTTCCAATCCTTTCCAAAAACTGACTCATTGGAAAAGACCCCGATGCTGGGAAAGATTGAAGACAGGAGGAGAAGGGGATGACAGAGATGAAATGGATGAGATGGTTGGATGGCATCATTGACTCAATGGACATGAGTTTGTTTAAGCTCCAGGAGATTTTGAAGGACAGGGAAGCCTGGCGTGCTGCAGTCCATGGGGTCACAAAGAATCAGACACGACTGAGTGACTGAACAATGAACTCCAAGGGATCTTCCCAATCCAGAGATCAAAGCTGTTCTCCTGTGTCTCCTGCATTAGCAGGCAGATTCTTTACCACTGAGCTAGCCAGAAAGCCCCCAGAGAAGCAAGGTAAGTTATTAATTCGCTTTGGGAGGAAGACACAGGGAAGAGTATAAGGAGTGGGTTGTTTGTGAAACAAAGAGCAAGCAGAAGATATGGGATGTGGGATAACTGGGAGAAGATTTGACAAATTCTTAATAACTTGCTTGGGGAATACATAAGTTCACTAGAATATCTTGTTTCATCTTTCTGGATGCTTAAGTTTTAAAATGTGACTTTCTTTTTTCTTTTTGAGAAAAATAATAGCTGTTATTTATGGGAAAGTGAAAGTGAAAGTTGTTCAGTCATGTTTGGACTCTTTGCAACCCCATGGACTAGTCCATGGAATTCTCCAGGCCAGAATACTGGAATGAGTGGCCTTTATCTTCTCCAGGGGATCTTCCCAACCCAGGGATCGAATCCAGGTCTCCCACATTGCAGGCAGATTCTTTACCAGCTGAATCACAAGGGAAGCCCTTTTATGGGGAAACAGCTATACACATGCACTCGCTAAGGACTTTCATCACCTATCTGCAGTCTTTATGAATGGAGAGTGTTGTCTGCCTAGTATCGATAAGAATAATGAAGCTTAGGATATGTTTATCTTATGGTTGATTCTAGAGTAGAAGAAAATGTTACCTACATGCTATTAATGGGTTGTATTCTACTCTTGCCAACGATTGATTCTCTAGTGTCTCTTGCTTGTCATGACCTCCTCTGTGGGGCTGGAATTTTGAACCTGACTGGGTCTGGGGGGCGAGGGTGTGGCCATGGATGAGCAATGTGGTTCGCCAATGGACCACATGAGGACTCAGGCCATGTGGTTACCTTGACCGTGATGAAGAAGAGTAATATTTGAGCTTTTACTCTTCCCTAGTATTCCATTCCCTTCACCAACTTTGGAAAGCTAAGAATTCATTGCTACAGAGGAAATGTAAGCACAGCAGAAAAGGAAACTTAGACATAAGTGGTCCTGACATTTTCTAGGTTGTATCAGTTTCTATATTATAAGCCCACTGAAGTAGAGTCTTTATCTAACTCAATTCTCTTTTTCAGTATGATGACTAGTTCAGTTCAATTCAGTCACTCAGTCCTGTCTGATTCTTTGTGACCCCATGGACTACAGCACATCAGGCCTCCCTGTCCAACACCAATTTCTGGGGTTTACTCAAACTCATGTCCATTGAGTTGGTGATGCCATCCAACCATCTCATCCTCTGTCATCCCCTTTTCCTCTCACCTTCAATCTTTCCCAGCATCAGGGTCTTTTCAAATGAGTCAGTTCTTCCCATCAAGTGGCCAAAGTATTCGAGTTTCAGTTTCAGCATTAGTCCTTCCCATGAATATTCAGGCTTGATTTCCTTTAGGATGGACTGGTTTGATCTCCTTGCAGTTCAAGGGACTTGCAAGAGTCTTCTCCAACACGACAGTTCAAAAGCATCAATTCTTTCATGCTCAGCTTTCTTTATAGTCCGACTCTCACATCCATACGTAACTACTGGAAAAATTATAGCTTTGACTAGACGGACCCTTGTTGTCAAAGAAATGTCTCTGCTTTTTAATATGCTATCTAGGTTGGCCATAACTTTTCTTCCAAGGAGTAAGCATCTTTTAATTTCATGGCTACAATCACCATCTACAATGATTTTGGAGCCCCCCCAAAATAAAGTCTGTCACTGTTTCCATTGTTTCCCCACCTATTTACCATGAAGTGATGGGACCAGATGCCATGATCTTAGTTTTCTGAATGCTGATTTTTAAGCCAGCTTTTTTCATTCTCTTCTTTCACTTTCATTAAGAGGCTCTTTAGTTCTTCTTCATTTTCTGCCTGCTTATCTGAGGTTATTGATATTTCTCCTACCAATCTTGATTCCGGCTTGTGCTTCATCCAACCAAGCATTTCTCATGATGTACTCTGCATATGAATTAAATGAGGAGGGTGACAATATACAGCTTTGACACACTCCTTTCCCTATTTGGGGTCAGTCTGTTGTTCCATGTCCAGTTCTAACTGTTGCTTCCTGACTTGTGTACAGATTTCCTAAGAGGCAGGTCAAGTGGTCTAGTATTCCCATCTCTTTCAGAATTTTCCACAATTTGTTGTGGTCAAAAGCTTTGGCATAATCAATAAAGCAGAAGTAGATGTTTTTCTGGAACTTTCTTGCTTTTTTGATCATCCAGAGGATGTTGGTAATTTGATCTCTGGTTCTTCTGCCTTTTCTAAATCTAACTTGTACATCTGGAAGTTCATAGTTTGTGCACTGTTGAAGCCTGGCTTGGAGAATTTTGAGAATTACTTTTTTAGCATGTGAGATGAGTACAATTGTATGGTAGTCTGAGCATTCCTTGGCATTGCCTTTCTTTGGGATTGGAATAAAAACTGACCTTTTGCAGTCCTGTGGCCACTGCTGAGTTTCCCAAATTTGCTGGCATATTGAGTGCAGCACTTTCACAGCATCATCTTTCAGGATTTGAAATAGCGCAACTGGAATTCCATCACCTCCACTAGCTTTGTTTGTAGCAATTCTTCCTAAGGCCCACTTGACTTCACATTCCAGAATGTCTGGCTCTAGGTGAGTGATCACACCACTGTGATTATCTGGGTCATGAAGAACTTTTTTGTGTAGTTTTTCTGTGCATTTTTGCCACCTCAACTTCTTAATATCTTCTGCTTCTGTTAGGTCCATACCATTTCTGTCCTTTATGGCATCCATCTTTACATGAAACGTTCCCTTCATATCTCTAATTTTCCTGAAGACATCTCTAGTTTTTCCCATTCTATTGTTTTTCTCTGTTTCTTTGCATTGATCACTGAGCAAGGCTTTCTTATCTCTCTTTGCTATTCTTTGGAACTCTGCATTCAAATGCGTATATCTTTCCTTTTCTCCTTGCCTTTCACTTCTCTTCTATTCACAGCTATTTGTGAGGCCTCCTCAGACAACCATTTTTGCCTTCTTGTACTTCTTTTTCTTGGAGATGGTCTTGCTCTCTGTCTCCTGTACAATGTCAGGAACCTCCATCCATAGTTCTTCAGGCACTCTGTCTATCAGATCTAATCCCTTGAATCTATTTTTCACTTCCACTGTATAATCGTAAGGGATTTGATGTAGGTCATAAATGAGTGGTCTAGTGGTTTTCCCCACTTTCTTCAATTTAAGTCTGAATTTGGCAATAGGAGTTCATGATCTGAGCCACAGTTAGCTCCCAGTCTTGTTTTTGCTGACTGTATAGAGCTTCTCCATCTTTGGCTGCAAAAAATGTAATCAGTCTGATTTTAGTGTTGGCCATCTGCTGATGTCCATGTATAAAGTCTTTTCTTGTGTTGTTGGAAGATAGTTTTTGCTATGACCAAAGCGGTCTCTTGGCAAAACTCTATTAACCTTTGCCCTGCTTCATTTTGTATTCCAAGGCCAAAGTTGCTCCAGGTATTTCTTGACTTGATGACTAGTTAGACTAGATCAGAGAAGAGAGACAGTCTGGAATACCAGTTGCAGTGGCACTGAGCTGTTCTTGGGACATCCGGGTAAAAGGAATAAACACAGGATGGAAAACAAGGTCTTTCCCAGTCAGTCCAAATATAAGGCTGTTTTGCCACTAGTGAAACAAGGATACTGATCTTAATAATAGTACTTTCCCAGAGAGACAATTAGCAGGTTACTACAAAATTGTAAGGTTTGTGTGGTTTACTTGCTAAGTCATGTCCGACTCTTGTGACCCCATGGACTGTAGCCTGCTGGGCTCCTCTGTCCGTGGGATTTCCCAGGCAAGAACACTGGAGTGGGTTGTCATTTTGTTCTCCTCCGAGGAATCTTCCCAGCTCAGGGACTGAACCCAGGTCTCCTGCATTACAGGTGGTCTCTGCATTGAAGGTGGTCTCCTGCATTGCAGGCAGATTATTTACTCACTGAGCCACCGAAGAGATTCCTCGTTAAAACTGGAAATCTCCCGAAGTTAAGATTCTCACCAGATGTCAAAGGACACCTAATTGTCTTCCTCTGAATCATAAGGGAGCCTTCTGGAAAATGAGAAGGCATAAAAACAGAACGTGTAGGCGTTTAGACAATTTAAGCCAACAGTCCTTAGCCATTCTTGAATCAAAACCCTGCTGAGTTTTGATGAAAGCTATGGAAAACTGTTCTTTCCAAAAAGTACACCCGTGTATATATTTAGAGGAATAATCAGTGGACTTCAAATACAAATGCTCTATTTAAAGCAAGGGATTTAGAAACTAATGAAAAAGATCTGGGACTTAAAGAACTTTGGAAATATTGTCATTTTCCAAATGACTGCTCATCATCTCTTGAAGTTTTCACAGAAGAAATAATGGAAGCACTCTAAAACTAGATAGACCCTGGTGTCTTTAATCATGGGCTGCAAAGAAGTGGGGGGGATATCGAGAGGAGTGATTTCTACATGAAAATAAGACCTAGGACAGAAAAGCTACAAAGAAGAGCTTCAGATTTTCCTTTGCTCTTAGAATAAAATGCAAAGTCCATGAGACCCTAAGGGCCATGCATAGTTTGGTCCCCACCTGTCACTTAATGTTCATCTCCTTCCATTCTCCTTGTGCTCCAGGAATACTAAGCTCTAGCATTTCCTTGAGCACAAAATACTTCCTCACTTCAGAGATTAGCAGTTCAGTTCCATATGCTGGAAATGTTCTTTCTCCATCTAATGCCAAAATGGATACCTTCTCATCCTCCTATCAATTCGTCAGAGAGAACTTTCTTGATCACACTGTCTAAAATAATCCAGCCTCACCCCAATCCTAGTCTACTGTATTTTCTTCAGAGCTCAAACTACAAGTTGTAATTAGATATTTTAAAAGTCTCAGCTAACAGGTGTTGAGCACTTACCCGACTCAACATTATGACATTCAGTCCTCACAACAACTTAAGGCACAGATCGTATATTATTCTCTTTTAACGTATGATAGGAAACTGAGCCACAAGGAGATTAAGTCACTTGTCCAAGGTCGCACAGCTAGAAGGAGGAGGACACAGCACTCATGCCCACTCCTTGCTTGACCGTGTGATTTCTGCTCTCTGTTGCTTTCACCCTGGCTCTCCCCACAAGAAAGAAACTGCCCCCTTCTCCACTGTTGCATCTTAGCACCTGGAATCATGTGGCATATACTCTGTGCTCAGCTATTCATTGAAGAGATGAGTAAAAGGAGAATGGCGGGTCTCTAGGGCCTCTCAGAAGCAGGAACTTGAGTTAGGTGTTGAAAGTGACTCTAAGACTCTCATAGCAGATAAAAAGTATGAAGCATTTAATTTAGAGTCAGGACTACATCCTTAGTTAATTTACGTTTTTGTCTAAATCCTTGGACTGATCCATACCTTATTTTCCTCAGTGTTAAAAAATATTGCAGTTGATGTCCAGTACCCAGCATATACCAGGAGCTCAGAGTATCGTAGTGATGACTAGCGAGAAGGGGTGGAAAAAGGGAGGAAGAAAAGTGAAATGGAAATCGGGTTCATTATATTGTATAAACAGGGTCCCCAACTTCCAGGATCTAGTGCCTGATGGTCTGAAGGGGAGCTGATGAAATAATAATGGAAACAAAGTGCACAATCAATGTAATGTCCTTGAATCATCCTGAAACTATTCCCCCTACTCCATCACTGGAAAAATGGTCTTCCGCAAAACTGCTGCCTGGTACCACAGAGGTTGGGGACAGCTGGTATAAAATGTTCTTTTATCGAGTATAAAATTCTGTATGAGTCTTAAATAGACAATTCCTTACCTTTCGCGTATGGTGGTGTGTTTGAAAGGACATACATTTTGGAGTCGAGTATTCTTCAATTTTATTTCTTCATAAACTGCTATGCTGGTACACATTTAACAACTGGCTCTGGGGACAGGGGTCAGAGTTGCTTCACAGCAATTGCTAATTTACATGATATAAACAAAGTTCCATCTAGTGAAAGCTATGGTTTTTCCAGTAGTTATGTCTGGATGTGAGAGTTGGACTATAAAGAAAGCTGAGTGCAGAAGAATTGGTGTTTTTGAACTGTGGTGTTGGAGAAGACTCTTGAGAATCCCTTGGACTGAAAGGAGATCAAGCCAGTCCATTCTAAAGGAAATCAGTCCTGAATATTCATTGGAAGGACTGATGCTGAAGCTGAAGCGCCAATATTTTGGCCACCTAATGGGAAGAACTGACTCATTTGAAAAGACCCTGATGCTGGGAAAGATTGAAGGTGGGAGAAGAAGGGGACAACAGAGGATGAGATGGTTGGATGGCATCACTGACTTGATGGACATGAGTTTGAGTAAGCTCCAGGAGTTGATGGTGGACAGGGAAGCCTGGTGTGCTGTAGTCCATGGGGTCACAAAGAGTCGGATATGACTGAGTGACTGAACTGAACCGAAACAACTCCATTACAGCTGACTTCCCGCTGCCAATGTGACATTCCTGAACACAGAGTGGGCTTTTACAAGTTGTTGTACGTTGGGTCCAGCATTCTTCCTGCAATGTAAGCCTGCAGAAATAGTTTCCTTGAGATCCAGTATCCTGGTTCATAAAATGGTTATATCAGTAGACGTCTCTCAGATTTGGAGCTATGGGGTAGATTAAATGAGACAATTCATAGAATTACCAAAAGCAGCACCTGATACACAGCAGTGAACAATGAATATTGGACTCTTCTTTTAATATTTTGTTTTAAAAAGTTTTTATTGGAGTATAGCTAACTTACAATGTTGTGTTAGTTTCAGGTGTATAGCAAAGTGAATTAGTTATACATATACATATAACTACTCTTTTTAGATTATTTTCCTATCTAGGTCACCACAGAATATTGAGTAGAGTTCTGTGTGTTATACAGTAAGTCCTTATTAGTTATCTATTTTATATATAGGAAACTAAAGTGTTAGTTGCTTAGTTGTGTCTGACTCTTTGTGACCCCATGGACTGTAGCCCACCAGGCTCTTCTGTCCATGGGATTCTTCAGGCAAGAATACTAGAGGAGGCTGCCATTTCCTCCTCCAAGGGATCTTCCCAACCCATGGGTCAAACCTGGGTCTCCCGCATTGCAGGCAGATTCCTTACCATCTGAGCCACTAGAAAAGCCATCTATTTTATATATAGTAGTGTGTTTATGTTAATTCCAATCTCCCTCCCCCCTCCCCTCTAGTAACCATGAGATTTTTTTTTTTACTACGTCTGGGACTCTATTTCTGTTTTGTAAATTGGTTCATTTGTACCATTTTGTAAGAACCCACATGTAAGCAATATCATATGTATTTGCGCTTCTCTGTCTGACTTTGTTCAATCAGTATGAAAATTTCTAGATCCATCCATGTGGCCACTTCTTTTTAAAGATAACCGAAGGATAAAAGTGCAAAAAAGTTTCTTCAAGGTTGTATTGATAAGGAAGTAAGAAGAGAACTGGGTTCTCTCAATATTTCTGCTTCTCCATCTTTTTTTTTTTTTTTAACTCTACCTCCATAGCAATCTAAACATTTTTTTTTCCTTGACTCTCACTTCATCTGACTAGAGCTATCTGGTCAATCACAGAAAGAACAAACTAAATAAGAAGCAATAACTGCGGTCTGGATGCCATGTTTGTTTTATAAATAAATGAATCTTTCAGAATATTCTATCTGATAAAATGACATAGCCAAGACCCTAAATCTGAATTTAATAAGAACTTAATATATGGGTTTCAAGATTTTAATAAAAAGTGTTAAAAACTTTGATTTACTATAGAAGTTGAAAATCAGCTGACTATAAATGGAGATATGTATGTGTACAATATGTGTTCATGTATATGAGCTTCTCTGGTGGCTCAGATGGTAAAGAATCTGCCTGCAGTGCATAAGACTGAGACTCCATCCCTGGATCGGGAAGATCTTCTGGAGGAGGGAATGGCACCCCACTCCAGTATTCTTGCCTGGAGAATTCAACCCAGAATTCTTGCCCGATTGAGTAACTTTCACCTCCCCCCACCACCCTGTCCCCCGCAGGTGTGCATGTATGCTAAGTCACTTCAGTTGTGTCCAACTCTTTGTGACCTGGTGAACTGCAGCCCACTAGGCTCTTCTCTCCATGGGATTCTCCAGGAAAGAATACTGGAGTGGGTTTCCATTTCCTTCTCCAGGGGATCTTCCTGACCTGGGAATTGAACCCAGGTCTCCTGCATTACAGGCAGATTCTTTACGGTCCAAGCCACCAGGGAAGTCCTACATATATTCTTATCTATGCATAAATCTGTATGCATTAGTACACATATTTCCAGAACAAATTTTATTCATAAATTTCTATATGATTTGAAACAAGAGAAGGAAGAAATCATTATTTTATTGAGTCATCTTCTCATTCATTTATTAATTTGTTCCCTTAATTTTTACAGCCTTTCATCTCTATGTTACATGGCATTGCATCTTCATAGAGTATCTGCCACATGTCAGATATTGGGCTAGGCAAGAGATCACAAAGAGATGAATTTTAGGGGTCCCCTGTACTGTAGGAATTAACCAACTCCTGGGAAAATAGAAAAATACAAAGGTAATTACAATTCAAAAAGTGCAGAGCATGATGATAAAAGTGGGAGACACAAAGTTTATCTTCAATTTTGTAAGGTAATGATTTTGTAGGAAACCAGGTGGAGGGGAGCATTGCCTTTTAGACAGTTTTACATTGTTGGCTTACACGCTGACATTGAAAGACAGGAACAGAGCTTTGGCTCCAAACAATTCGACACAGAGTTGTCTCTTTGAGATCGGATCAATGAGCGTTCCCTAAGACTCGTTACAGGTTCTTGGACTCAAATCTACCAGCACCCATGTGGTGATACACACTTTGGCCTGTAGATGGCAGGCTTCACTCGCCGTTCCAATCAACTTTATAAAAACACCTGTTGTGTTTTCATAAACCTTGGGCCTCAGCAGTCTAACCTCCCGTCTAGGTCTGCTCCACAAACGAGCTACGTATTTATTTACTTGGTCCATCTAAAAAAACTTTGTGGTGCAACACATTTTTCATGTCAGGAATTTTTAATATTCCTGAGCATTTTGTGAGCACAGCTCATAAATATGTGTGTCAGCGAGGATTCAGCTTGAAAGACTTTTGATCTTCGGATGTAAATAAGGAATTATTTAAGAAAAAAGTCGATACTGTAGAAAAATCAGGTAAATTAAAAATAGAGGCCACTAACCCCGGATATAAACATGCTTGCTAAGCACAGGCACTCTTTTGCAACACCTCCACACTTGTGCCTTCTCTGAGATTATGGAAATCTGTGAGCATTTGGCCCTGGGGCTGGAATTATTTCAATTTAGCAAGCATTTATTGACTTTATAGTGTGTGCAAGACACTGCATTAGGTGATAACGGAATATATAGTTGAATAAGCATAAAAACGTGGCCATTGAGGCTTATAATTTTAGGGAGGAAACTAATAATAATGCAGTTAGAATCAGAAATTCCAGCAAGGCACTATGAGTTGAAGGCTAGAGAATATTACATCCATTAACGGTGGCCGAGATATTTGTGGGAAAACTGAGAGGAGAAAGCATTCCGAACACTTGCATTATTTGGACAAAACATATTTTGCAAGCTCCTTAGAAGCAAAAACCTTGTGTCCTTCTTTCTTTTTCCCCTATTTCCTATAATGCAAAAGAAATATTCAATTAAATGGAATTTTAGATTTCATTGTTAACAAATCCATGTAATTCCAAAATAAATGAGTCTCTGTCTTTTATGCAATTTTCTTTATTTCTTAAATAATCATATATGCCACATTAAAATTAATTCTTTGGAAGGACTGGTGCTGAAGCTGAAGTCCCAAAACTTTGGCCACCTAATATGAAGAGCTGACTCATTGGAAAAGACCCTGATGCTGGGAAAGATTGAGGGCAAGGGGAGAAGGGGGCGACAGAGGGCAAGATGGATGGATGGCATTACTGATTCAATAGACATGAATTTGAGCAAACTCTGGGAGATAGTGAAGGACAGGGAAGCTTGCCGTGCTGCAGTTCACAGGGTCACAAAGAGTCAGACACAACTTAATGACTGAACAACAGCAAACAGAATCTGTTTTCTAATTTTATAGTTTTTAATATAAGCTTATTGTAAAAGTTTAAAAATTCAGTAAACAAAATGTTCAGTTCAGTCGCTCAGTCATGTTTGACTCTTCGCGACCCCATGAACTGCAGCACGCCAGGCCTCCCTGTCCATCACCAACTCCAGGAGTTCAAGTGATGCCATCCAACCATCTCATCCTCTGTCATTTCCTTCTCCTCCTGCCTTCAGTCTTTCCCAACATCAGGGTCATTTCAAATGAGTCAGCTCTTCCCATTAGGTGGCCAAAATATTGGATTTCAGCTTCAATATCAGTCCTTCCAATGAACACCCAGGACTGATCTCCTTTAGGATGGACTGGTTGGATCTCCTTGCAGTCCAAGGGACTTTCAAGAGTCTTCTCCAACACCACAGTTCAAAAGCATCAATTCTTCTGCACTTAGCTTTCTTTATAGTTCAAACTATACATGACTACTGGAAAAACCATAGCCTTGACTAGATGGACCTTTGTTGACAAAGTAATGTCTCTGCTTTTTAATATGCTGTCTAGGTGGGTCATAACTTTCCTTCCAAGGTGTAAGTGGCTTTTAATTTCATGTTGCAATTACCATCTACAGTGATTCTGGAGAAAAAAATGTTATATAGTTATAAAAGTAACCTTCAATTTTATCTCCCTGATAAAGCTATTCCTGATATTTCAGTACTAAATGAATTTTAATGTTTAAATAAGCATTCTAATAGTACAATGTCTACATTTATTAAAAGTTAGCAAAGTCAGACTAAAATTATTGGCACATAATCCAGACATGAACACAATGACATTTTCCTGCCTTGTTAAAAATTATAAGTGATTGTTAAAATGAATTTCATTTTTAAATTAGAAAAAAACATAACTTGCATAGTTTTCCCCAGAAACATCTCAGCTCTGTAGTTTGTAAGTAAAAGATATGGACTGAAGTTCCAGCTAAAATGAGTTATTTATTGAGGAGTTGTTCCTCTTTCTGAAACCCCTATTTCCTTTCTATAAAGTGATGTCATAATATCTACTTTCTTTGTTTTAACTGTTTATTTTGTATCAGAGTGTAGCCAATTAGCAGTGTTGTGATAGTTTCAGGTGAAGAGCAAACAGACTCAGCGGTACATATACATGTATCTATTGCCCCGCAAACTCCCCTGCCATCCATCCCGGCTGCCTCATAACATGGAGCGGAGTTCCATGTGAGGTTGAAGAGAGGTTGTGTGCTGGACCTGACACATAGCAGGTCCTCAAGACGTGTAACCCCCCAACCCCCACCTGATGTTGAGTAAGTCTCTTTTCTCTTGTTCAGTGACAATTTCTAAGAAACTTGTCAACATTGCCCTAGTGCAGGATTTCTCAGTCTCAGTGATATTCACATTGAGGTCAGATACATTTCATCATGGGGGCTGTAGGATGCACAATGTTTATCAGTATCCTGGTTCTCTACTCAAGAGGAGATGCCAGTGGCAACTTTTCTAGTTGTGGCAATCAAAAACATTTTCAGATGTTGGCAAATGTCTTCTGGGTGGCAGAATCATCCTGAACTGGGGATCACTGCCCTAAGCCTTTAAGGAATGCCTGCTCAGTGGATACAGAGAATGGGAAATGTCTCTCTCTAACTGTTGCTGTACACTATCAGCTGTACAGCTGCAACTCAACCTGGTTGCGAGTCCTCAAGTCCTGACTTTGCCAGCTTTGTTAAGCAGATACTGTGACTTTATGGCCCTTCCCTGCATCGCTTACTTCATGAGAAGTTTTGGACACAACAGTCTATATCTCAGTGTTGTTTTTCCCAGTTTAAGGTCTATAACTCTCTGTGTTGCCGTAAGTTAGTTATCTGATTTGCCTCATATAAATGCTTCACTCCTTGAATCATTGTCTCTCCAATTGCACATCCAGTCTATATAAATGGGCTTCTGCCTTGGGTCCTGCTTAGTCGTTTGGTTTCCTGATGGCATTGTCTTAAGCAACTGGACATGTGACTGAGACCCAGGCATCTTTCAGAGTATGGAATTGTCTTAACCCTCTAAGAAAATGGATCACTATAGTCTCAGTTGGTGGTAGACAGGGAAGTCTGGCATGCTGCTGTCCATGGGGTCGCAAAGAGATACGACTGAACGACTGAACTGAACTGATATCTCAGTTGAACACAACCTAGCAGCTAAACCACCAGCACTACCATTGTTGTTTTTTTTAAATTGTTAAGTCATACATGATTCTTTTGTGACCCTAGGGACTGTAGCCCATTAGGCATCTCTGTCCATAGGATTTCCCAGGCAAGAATACTAGAGGGAGTTGCCATTTCCTTTTCCAGGGTATCTTCCCAACCCAGGGATAGAACCATATGGCAGGTGGGTTTTTTTTTTTTTAACCACTGAGCCACCAGGGAACCCCTATATATATAGGAAGGAAGGATCATACTGCTCAAATATAATGGCAAAAACATCTCTATGAAATAATGACAATAAAATTGCATCAGGATTTGAGATAAGCCATACTGTTTGTATTTGTCTTTTACTTTTATTTTCTATCTTGGTTATCTTTCTGCCATTTTATGATTTTACAGAGTGCACACAATTATGACTTTGGTTTCTTCATTTATTTAGGTGAACTCAAGCATGAGTTTGATAGTCCTGTCATGATTCTCACCACAACAGCTTTGCCTGCAAGGAAGGGCATGAGGTTACACACAACTTCTAACACCATCCAATTTCCTTTCTGGCAATGCTATGGTTTTCATGCCTAAATAGACATTTAGTTTATAATAGGCAGACCTCTGAGAAACTCCTTATTACTCTTGTTATTATTTAGTCTCTATGTCATGTCCAACTCTTTGCAACCCCATGAACTGCAGCATGCCAGGCTTCCCTGTCCTTCACTGTCTCCTGGAATTTGCTCAATCTCATGTCCGTTGAGTCGGTGATGCCATCCAAGCATCTCATTTTCTGTCACCCCCTTCTCGCCCTGCCCTCACATTCTTATCACTTATATACCACCTTATCACTACCTCCTGAAATGATGGATCCTTTCCACCAAGAACTTCCTATTTTTATATATTTGTACCTGATCATGCTATTACATATCTTGGATATCAAACTAGGTTCAAATAAAGTAAAAATTTTTATTTTTAAAAATTTATTAAACTTCTGGAATTGTTTTGGCCACATCAGATTCTATTATTCAGATTTTTCCAGATTTCACCTTTTCTTTCCCTTCCACGAGTTTGACCACCTAGTGTTAATCAAACTTCTCAGAAAGTAGAATCCCAGGGCTTGCATGTCCAGATCAAGATGACAGAGTAGGAAGACCCTGAACTCACCTCTGTAAGTGAGTGAAAGTGGCTCAGTCATGTCCGACTCTTTGTGACCCCATGGACTTCACCAGGCCAGAATACTGGAGTGGGTAGCCTTTCCCTCATCCAGGGGATCTTCCTAACCCAGGAATCAAACACAGGTTTCCCTCATTTCAGGCAGATTCTTTAAAAGCTGAACCACAAAGGAAGTCCAAGAATACTGGAGTAGGTAGCTTATCCCTTCTTGTGAGAATCTTCCCAACCCAGGAATCAAACTGGCATCTCCTGCATTGCAGGCAGATTCTTTACCCATGGAGCTATCAGAGAAGCCCTGCCTTCTCTAGGGGCACACCAAAAGTATAACTACATAAAGAATAACTATCTTTGAGAACGACCTGAAGTCTAGCAGATCTTAAACTAAGGGTATTTAGAAGATCCCACATGGACATGGGTAGGAGGAGCAGAGATGTAAACTATTTAGAACCCGCACCTGGTAAGGCATTTCAGAAAACTAGAGGAATATTAAAACGGTAGTGATCTCTTCAGAGAAACGAGGGATCCCAGCCCCAAATCATGTCACCCAATTCAGGGACATTCACTCGGAAGAACCCAATGACATCAGACTTTGGAAACCAGCAAGACTTATGCGTGGTGGTGCCAGAGGGCTGTGGGAAACTGAGGCTCTGAGGGTTCATACACAAACACATTGTCTCTAAGTTCCAAGGCAGAGTCAGCAGCAAGAAGAGTTCCTGGGTCATACAAGATTGAGATCCATTGACTAATTTGAGGGCATGGCAGGGATCTGGCAGAATTTTTTCTGAAGATGATATTTCTGGTAAGTGCCATTAAAAACAAAAACGATAGTCTTCACCTAGCAGTTGCAGCCAGGTTTTATAGGGTGGGGACTTTCCTTACCTACCAGTGTGTCTGCTGTGGTCATGATTTAGCCATGCAGCTAGCTGGGCCAGGGCCTACCCAGCCCACCTGCATGCCTACAATTATTGCCCAATCACAACAGGAGGGCACATGCAGCCCACAGAGGGCGCATCCCTGGAACACCTAACTCTGGTGCCCAGGAGGGATTGTGCCACTGGACCTCACAAGAGGCCTTCCCCATAAGGCCACTTTTCCTAGTCTGTGAAGCACAGCTGAGATGCCAACACATCGAAACAAGCAAAGAGTTAGGCAAAATGAGGAGACAAAGGCATAACTTCCAAGTGAAAGAATAAATAGAAACTTCAGAAAAAGAACTATGCGAAATGGAGGTCAGCAATTCGCCAGATAAAGAGTTCAAAGCAATACTCATAAAATTGCCCACAGAACTTAAAGATTATATGAATGCAGTGAAAACTTCAACAAAGAGGTGAAAATTATTAAAAAAAAATTACTCAAAACTAAGCATACAGTAAATGAAACAAAAGGTATACTACAAGGATCAACAGCAGATTAGAAGGTGTAAAAGAATGAGTCGGTGATCTGAAAGGCACAGTGGTAGAACTGTCCCCATTCAAATAGCAAAACTAATGAAAAATACAAAAAAGAAAGATAGTTTAAGGGACCTCTGCAACAACATCAAGAATATCAATATTTATGTTATAGGGGTTCCAGAAGAAGAAGTGATAGAGAGAAGAGGAAAGAACACCTATTTCAAGAAATAATGACTGAAAACTTCCCTAACCTGACAAAGAAAACATACATCCAAATCTAGGATGTACAGAATGTTCCAAATAAGACAAATTCAAATAGACTTATGCCAAGACACATATAATAAAAGTGTTAAAATTTAAAGAAAAAGAGAGAATCTTAAAATCAGCCAGAAGAGTGTGTGTGTGTTGGGGGGGTGGGGAGGGCGGGTGACAAATAATTGTTTATGTGCAAGTGAATAAGACAATCAGCTGATTTTTTCAGCAGCAACTTCACAAGCCAGAGGGTATTGACACAATATACTCAAAACGCTGAAAGGAGAGAAAAAAAAAAGAATGTATATATAACCAGAATACTCTATGTGGAAAAGTCATCATTCAGAATTTAAGTAGAGACAAAGCATTCCCCAGGGTCTTCCCTGGTGGCACAGTGGTAAAAAATCTACCCTCCAATGCAGGAGACACGGTTTTGATCCCTGATCTGGGAAGATCCCACATTCAGTGCAGCAGCTGAACCTGTGTGCCATGATTACTGAGCCCGTGCTCTGGAGCCTGGAAGCCATGACCGCTGAACCCACATGCCACAGTTACGGAAGCCAACATGCCCTAAAGCCCACGCTCTGCAGCAAGAGAATCCACAGTAATGAGAAGCCCGTGCACCGTAACTAGCGTAGCTCCCACTCACCGCAGCTAGAGAAAGCCCACATACAGCAAGGGAGACCAGCACAGCCAAAAATAAATAAACAAGATTAGTTTTATAAAAAGAGTTTCCCAGGTAAGCATAAGCTAAAGAAGTTTGTCACCGCTAAACAAGCCTTAAAATAAATGTTAAAGAGACTTCTTTAGGCAGAAAATAAAAAAGCTATAGCTAGAAGCAATAAAATTAGGAAAGCAAAAATCTCACTGGTAAAGGCAAAATTAGAGTAAAGGTAGTGAAATCAACATGTATAAAGAGAGTATGAAATCTAAAGACAAAAGTAGTAAAATGAATCTATATCTAAAAAATTAGCTAAGCGGTAAACAACTTAAAAAAGATGTAAAATATGTTGTTTAAAAATGTGTAAAGGGGAGTGAAAATGTAATACTTTTATAATATACTTGAACTTGTGACAGTCAACTTAAAGTAGACTACTACATACAAAAGCTATTGTATATGAGCCTCATGAAAACCACAAACTAAAAGTCTAAAACAGACACATGAAAACAGAGTGAAAAGAGTACAAATAACATGAAGTAGTATCATTAGTTCACCAGAGAAGAAAACAAGAGAGAAAGAAAAGAACAGAGAACTACACAAATAACAAGAACACAAATCAAAAAAAAAAAAAGAGAGAGCGAGAAATGCAATAGGGATATCCCTGTTGATAATTACTTAAAGTGTAAATGGACTAAATTATACAATCAAGATGCATAGGGTCATTCAATGGAGTTTAAAATATATACTATATATATATATTTACTGCCTATAAGAAACTCACTTCAAATCTAAAGACACACACAGCTTGAAAGTAAAGAAATGGAAAAGATCTCCATGCAAATGGAAACTAAAGGAAAGCTGGATTAGCAATATTTTTATTAGACACAGTGATCTTTAAAACAAAGATGATAATAAGAAACAAAGACAGGAATTACATTATAATAAAAGAATCATCATCATAATAATATTTAACAATTTTAAATATATATATATACTCAACATAAGAGAACCTAAATATATAAAACAAATAATAACTATAAAAGAAGGTATTGATGATAATATGATAATACTAGGGGCCTTAACAACCCACTTACATTAATGGATACATCACTCAGACAGAAGATCAATAAGGAAACAATTTCATTGGCCTTCAGTGATATAGACCAGATGCCCTTAATACATATATATGGAATATTTAACCATATTCAATACATATCTTTTCAAGTGCACATGGAACATTCTCAAAGATAGATTACACACTAAACAAGAATAGATCTCCAAGGTAGACCACAAAACAAGTCTCAGTAAAATTAAGAAGATGGAAATCATATCAAGCATCTTTTCCAAACACAATGGTATTAAACTAGAAATAAATTACAAGAAGAAAATTAAAGGAACACACGCACAAGTGGCATCTAACTTATACACTACTAAACAATCAATGGGACAATTAATAAATCAAAGACAAAATAAGAAAACTGAACATAATCATAGAAAATCTAAGATTTCAGCTCTTCTGACTAAATCTCTGGAGCCTCCAAATACCTGTCAGTATTTGGAGGTGCAGGAGACTCTGGTTCGATCCGTGAGTCCAGGAGATCCCCTGAAGAAGGAAATAGCAACCCACTCCAGTGTTCTCCCCTGGCAAATCCCATGGACAGAGGAGTCTGGTGGGCTACAGTCCAGAGGGTTGCAAAGAGTGAGACATGACTGAGAATGCACACACCAGTAAATTATCAGCGTAGTATTGAATCTGCCTTAATATCCTTGTATGTCTCAGTCATTGGCTGAGAGCAGTCCATGGGAAGCGTGATCGTGGTGCAAATATGGTTTTGGGTTTGAAAACAAAGCAGGGGCTCACAGTCAATTATTTCTCTGCAGTCAGAGACCTGGCAGGTATATTCTCAAAGCCACTACAGAAGCCAACTCAAGGTACGTTAGTGAGCATGCTAATGACATGGGCATTTGGGCTCAGTCTTGCTCAGGACTTCTGGAGACTGAACAACCAGCCTCAAAGTCCCTTCTACCTGAGGGATGAGGAAGTTGAGATATTCATCCACTAGTTTCCAGGAGGCATTATCTGAGGACTGCTCAGAGAGCAGCGACCACCTGGCACCTCTGGCCTGCCCCAAGGTCAACCAGAGAAAGCCCCCAGGAACAAAATCACAGGTATCTGAACAAGAGGCCACTGGTACACACAAAATGGAGAGTACCAAGAGGATATGGGCAGAGCACCAGCAGAACCTGTGGCAATGAGCTAAGGAAAAAGAGAATTTCCTGAATGCTAATTATTTGTTCTTCAGCCTTTCTAGGTTTTTCAAGATTTGAGGGCAGTTAAGTAGCATTTTCCTTCTGTTTATGATTTTCCTCTGAGACTGTCATTGCTTTAGGCAAATGTATTCATATGAAGAATCATTTTTCTCCATGTCTGAGCCTGTAATAAATGTCAACACTTTCTTGGCAACTGCAACTAATGCTGCAGACATACCATTACTGAAATTGAAATTACATATGTTAGGACCCTGGATCACTTTATTTCAAGGGGCATCCAAGATTATTCTGGACAGGCAGTGAAATTTCTCCACCCCTGTGGCTCTGAGCCTCATTCTAAACAATGAAAATGGGATTTTCTACTTGCTTTTCTTTCTCTGCTCAGTTTCTTCTCATTCTTACATAATGCAAGAAAAAAAAAAGTTAGTTCTATTAATTCCACTCCAATCTAGCATCCTCTCTAAGATACTTAGTAATACCAGGTACTCGGGAAACAGCTAAAGGCTTTAAAAGTATGTTCAGTGCATCCTCAAAGATTTTTCATAAATAGCCCTTAAATTTCCCTAAGAATCATAAGATATTGGAGGAGAAATTATACTCAGACAATATCACAGGAAGTGCTTTATTATACTAGTGAGAAAAATGAGTGCCAGAGAAGTAAGCAACTTGCCCAGAACCACACATCCTTTTAATGGCAGACCTAAGATCAGAATTAAGGTTGCTTGACAGCCAGTCTAATAATTGTCAATAGAATTTGATAATTATAAATTTAATAACAATGAAATAATAAGAATAAATGACATGTATGATTATGTTCCAAGTTCTGGTATCAGATCTCCTTGTACATTGTCTCAAAAAAAGAAATCTTTAATAAAATGATGTGTTATTTACGAACCCATGCAGCAACTGCAAAAACCTGGTTTAAGGGTGGGAGCCTCTAGGAAAGTTACAACAAACGTGGACAATATATTAAAGAGCAAAGATATTACTTTGTTGACAAAGTTCCATATAGTCAAAGGTATGATTTCTCCAGTAGTCATGTATGGATGTGAGAGTTGGACCATAAAGAAGACTCAGCACCGAAGAATTGATGCTTTCAAATTGTGGTGCTGGAGAAAACTCTTGAGAGTCCCTTGGACTGCAAGAAGATCAAACCAGTCAATCCCAAAGGCAATCAACCCTTGGGAAGAACAGATGCTGAAGCTGAAGCTCCAACAATTTGCCCACCTGATGCAAAGTTGACTCATTGGAAAAGACCTTGATGCTGGGAGAGATTGAAGGCAAAAGGAGAAGGAAGTGACGGAGAATGATATGGTTGGCTAGCATCACTGACACAATGGACATGAATTTGTGCAAACTGGGGGATAGGTGAAGGACAGCGGAGCCTGACGTGCTGCAGTCCATAGGGTTAGAAAGAGTCGGACACAACTTAGCAACTCAACAACAGCAACATCCTAGGATCAGAACGCTGGCATCAAATTTCAGCTATAACATATGATAACTGCTTGATACTGAGTGATATCTCTGTGCCTATTTTTTTCTCCACGGTCAGTACTAATACCTATCTCAGTACTACTACAAGGACTGTATGTGGTTAAACAAGCAGCATCTTTAGATGGATCATGGTGAGTACTCAGTAAATAAGAGCTGTTACGAAGCCATCTTCACAACAGCTCTCTAAGGCAGATTTTATCATTTTTATCGTACAGATAAGGAAACAGAAATTTACCGAAGTATTTCATCAGCAAGTAGAAGAGCTGCACCACAAACTCACAAGTGTCTGACCTGAAGCTTCAACTGACTGAATCTTACCACCTTGCTTCTTTTTCTCGTGCTGATGCTCATGCAATGATAATATATCTGTCGTTTAGCTTAAAATGTGTTTCTCATTCCATTTGGCTAATCACATCTCTCTTCTTGGATGCAATCACTCTCCCTGGGTCTTACAATTCTCTAAGTCCCCAGTGTAGTTCTCATCACATACTCTTCTTCACTGGATAGGTCATTGCCCTGGATCAAGGCCAATGCTACTCATTTTCAGAGAAAGAAAGAAAAACATTATATTCAACTTATCAAAATTATATATAATGACAAGTTTTTGTCAACAGCATTTGAGAGGTTTTTTTTTTGGTGTTTGTGTTTTGTGAAATGATTGTCACTAGTTATTACTTTGCATTTCATTTTATATAGTATAGCTCACATCTCGGTAGGTCTTTTATTGGTCCTGTACTTTGTCCTTGCCTGCAGAGATCTCAGGGCTTCCCAGATGGTGCTAGTGGTAAAGAACCTGCCTGCCAAAGAAGGAGGTGTAAGAGACATGGGTTCAGTCCCTGGGTAGGAAAGATTCCCTGGAGAAGGGAATGACTACCCACTCCAGTATTATTGCCTGGAGAATCCCATGGACAAAGGAGCCTGGTGGGCTGGAGTCCATAGGGTTGAAAAGAGTTGGACGCAACTGAAGTAACTTAGCATACACACAGGTTTCTTTGAGAGAAGCCAAAGATCTTATTAGGTAAATACTTTGATAGTCACATTAGGGTTGATTTTAGAGGGTTGAAAATTTAATATATAAAATGAACAGGGATTTAAAATTGAGAAAAAGAGAGCCATGTGAAAATAGAGGGAGAAATGATTACATAATACTCATTAACATGGAAGAAAATTGAATCCTTATTTGGCCAAGGTAATTTTTGTATTCCAGTGATATATTAGAAGTTGGTTTGTGTTTTTTTTTTCCTTCAGTTTTTCATGCAAATAGAAGGCTCATATAAATGGGTAAATGTGTTATTGTTATTTTTGTTACTGGCCTCAAAAGAAGAGAGCTACATATCAGGTTTGTTTTGACATGAACTTGAATAGAGATACCATCTACATGATGACCCACAAATTTAATGAATTCAGAAGAAGCAGAAACTGCTAAACAGGGATACCTGGAGAAAATGTGTCATTCTGTCCGAGAATCTCTGGAATGCTTGAGAGAGAGGTAAATTCTCCATTGCTTTGATATGAAAGCACAGGGTATATCTGTTGATATTTCCTCTCATAGGGAAATAATTACCTTTTCTGTTATTGTCATAGGAAATAATAGAGAAGAGGGATCACTTTGTATTGGAGAAATCATAGAACATTTCATAGATAATGCAGCATCAAGTGGAACTTTGAAGCACAAAGCTGTTTTCTGAAAATCAAAATACATGTTTAATTATGGATGGTAATTATGATTATAAAGGGGACATAGGAAGGTGAACTGTGTAGAAAGAAGGGCATTTGTGAAATTAGAAGGGCTCTTTCGTGGTCACTGATCACTTCATGGCAAATAGATGGGGAAACAGTGCAAACAGTGGCTGACTTTCCTTTTTGGGGCTCCAAAATCACAGCAGATGGTGATTGCAGCCATGAAATTAAAAGATGCTTACTCTTTGGAAGGAAAGTTATGACCAACTTAGACAGCATATTAAAAATCAGAGATCTTTGTCAACAAAGGTCCATCTAGTCAAGGCTATGGTTTTTCCAGTAGTCATGTATGGATGTGAGAGTTGGACTATAAAGAAAGCTGAGCACCAAAGAATTGATGCTTTTGAACTGTGGTGTTGAGAAGACTCTTGAGAGTCCCCTGGACAACAAGGAGATTCAATCAGTCCATCCTAAAGGAGATCAGGCCTGGGTGTTCATTAGAAGGACTGATATTGAAGCTGAAACTCCAGTACTTTGGCCACCTAATGGGAAGAGCTGACTCATTTGAAAAGACCCTGATTCTGGGAAAGATTGAGGGTAGGAGGAGAAGGGTATGACAGAGGATGAGATGGTTGGATGGCATCACCAACTCAATGGACATGAGTTTGGTTAGACTCTGGGAGTTGGTGTTGGACAGGGAGTCCTGGTGTGCTGTGGTTCATGGGGTTGCAAAGAGTCAGACACGACTGAGCGGCTGAACTGAACTGAACTGAGCTGAGTATTTAATTGAAGGACAGTTCTTAGGGAGGGTAACGTTTGTATCCCTTAGTCCCCTTGTATCCCCTTGGAAGAAGGACTGTAACCATAGTGTGTGTGTGCTCAGTCGTGTCCGACTCTTTGCAACCCATGGGCTGTAGCCCACCAGGCTCCTCTGTCTATGAAATTTTCCAGGCAAGAATACTAGAGTGGGTAGTAATTTCCTTCTCCAGGGGATCTTTCCAACCCAGGGATGGAACCCATGTCTCCTGAACTGGCAGGTGTATTCTTTACCACTGAGCCACCTGGAAAGCCTCACTGCTAACCATCAAACCACATAATTCCTGGAGGTCCTGAGGCTCTATTATCTCCTGAGAAGCCATTCATGAGGCCATTAATAGAACTCATGAACTGCTGAGAAGCTATACAAGCCAGGAAGTCCATCTGAAGTCAGGAACAAACAAATATGCGTTCCTCTGGGATTTACTCTCCAATGGCAGTGGAAGATGGTCCAACGCTGTTTGTGTTCCGTATTATATCCCTCAGCCTACCTCTGACTATAGTGACGTTCTAGTGGACAGTTTTACATACTCTGACAGCATCTCATCCCCAGTACACCTACTGAGACTCTGGTTTTCTACTGCAATGATTTCTCTGAAGCTACAGAAGGCTACTTAGCTCATGTACCTGGCACAGCATAGAAGAGAGGGTGAATGTCTCTAAGTGAATTTCCCACTACTGGGAAATGAAAGTTAGGAATCAAACACCTCTCCTTCCAGCGTTCAGAAAGGTAATATTGAAGTTCATTTTAGCAACTTCAAAATTCCCCAAGAGCTTCCATAGTTTACCATAAAAAGCTGCTTCATAATATACCTTCTCTCCTTGTCAGTCTCCCCACTCTCTCACAACAGTATTCAGGGGTAACTTCCAGATAAAACTACTCCCTAATCCTTGTGTAAGTCTTTGTGATATGAAATTTATCAATTATGAGATAATTTGAGAAAATTTGGTACCCTTGAGATACAGGCAGGGAAGAGCTAGAAAATTCTATATCTTTATTGGGCCAAGTTATTTAAGATAAGACTTCATTCTTAGAAGAATTGAAGGAAATGAGTCAGCAAGAATTGAAGGAAATGAGTCAGCAAGAATAAGCTGGAACCAGGATGCAAAGGATTTAGGTCCTTAGACTTCGGATATTTAAACCATGGAGCAACACTTAAATTTGAGAAGCTCAGATGTAACAGGATAAAACTGATTTTTTTTTTGGGGGGGGGGGGAAGATTAATATGTCTTGAATAGATAAATGAATTTAGAAAGACTCACAAGAGACAGAATGACTTCTGGCATGCTAACCAAAAGAAAATTGATGCTTTGCATTTTTTTTTTTTTTACTGTTTAAAATGTGTATATCTGTTACATATTTACATCTGTAGTCTTAGGCAAAAAGATCAGTTTTTCATCAATGAGAAGAAATCCCTTCCCCAGGTGTACATTATATGTGAGCGTGCTTGTAATTTTCTTGCTGACACCACAATTCTCAATAAGCCTTTGACTATTGAACTTCAAGTTCTAACAGTTGATTGGGAGAGAAGGCATTTGAATACCAATTCAGATCCTCTCAACTCCATAGAAATCTGTAGTACTAGTTATTTGATGAGAGTTGAACACTAGCCGCTTCTTTGGAAGATTTGCCTCCATGGGGTGAAGCACATGAAAATGGGAAATGTTTTGTTTTACAATGACTGAATACAAGATCAATATTTATCATGGAGACTGCTGACATCCCATTAAGAAAAGTTCAACTGCAATTTGGAGAGATGCTTTCGGTGGGTTTGTGAGGGAAATCGGCTTTCCATTGAATGTAGAAGGCAGTTTGTAACGAAATTCAAAATTGAGTGAAATTGGTCCAATCTAAAAACCTAGAAAAGAAATTTAAGTCTTTTTAGAAGACCTCAGTCATGTTTTAAATCAATAGGAGCTGATTTATTATCTGAGGCATATAATGAAAACCAAATTTTCGCTGGGTTCTTAAGTGCTTGGGCCATTAAAATTTGTGAGCATTAACAGAACCTGTAAGTGAAGACAAATAAATATATATAAGATCAGGAGCAAGTATCACTAAAAAATTAGTTTGGAGAATTTTTAGTGTCTTTCAGTTTCCTTGGTCTGGCATTCAAAGCCCCTACTAGTTATGTTCAGCACGTGTTTATAAACTTGTGCAACAGAATTTAAGATGGGACCTTTTTTTCTGCTTCTGCTTTTCTCTGATCCTCAAAGCCCGCAAACAAAACTAAGATGGGTCATGAGTGTTCACACATTCTCAAACTGGTTTCCAGTCCCACAGCCCTCAAGGGAAGAGAAAGCATAAATATAAAATGTGACATGGTAGGATTTCTCACTAGTTTGAAAACTATGTTCTTCCATCTCCTTCCATCTAGTTCTAGATCAATTTGTGAAAACTGTTGTTTAATAAATCTAGCCACATTTACATCCCACTAAGTACTGGAATTTAACTTCTATCTATAAAACTGAGACTATTTCTTTGCAGACTTTTAGAAAGTTATCTTGAGTTTCTTTCAATTAACTCATTAAACACTATATTAACCAGTCATTTATTATATCATTGGTTAGATTTCAGGGTCAAACACATGAAAAGATGCTCAACATCACTTATTATCAGAGAAATGCAAATCAAAACCACAATGAGGTACCATCTCATGCCAGTCAGAATGGCTGCTATCAAAAAGTCTACAAACAATAAATGCTAGAGAGGGTGCGGAGAAAAAGGAACCCTCTCACACTGTTGGTGGGGATGCAAACTAATACAGCCACTATGGAGAACAGTGTGGAGATTCCTTAAAAAACTGGTAATAGAACTGCCATACGACCAAGCTATCCCACTGCTGGGCATACACACTGGAAACCAGAATTGAAAGAGACATGTGTACCCCAATGTTCATTGCAGTACTGTTTATAATAGCCAGGACATGGAAGCAACCTAGATGCCCATGAGCAGATGAATGGATAAGAAAGCTGTGGTATATATACACAGTGGAATATTACTCAGCTATTAAAAAGAGTACATTTAAATCAGTTCTAATAAGGTGGATGAAAGTGGAGCCTATTATACATAGCAAAGTAAGTCAGAAAGAAAAACACCAGTACAGTATATTAATGCATATATATGGAATTTAGAAAGATGGTAACGATGACCCTATATGCGAGACAGCAAAAGAGACACAGGTGTAAAGAACAGACTATTGGACTCTGTGGGAGAAGGCGAGGGTGGGATGGTTTGAGAGAATAGCATTGAAACATGTATATTATATGTGAAACAGATTGCCAATCCAGGTTCAATGCATGAGACAGGGTGCTCAGGGCTGGTGCACTGGGATGATCCTGAGAGATGGAATGGGGAGGGAGCTGGGAGGGAGGGTCAGGATGGGGAACACATGTACACCCATGGCTGATTCATGTGAATGTATGGCAAAAACCACCACAATATTGTAAAGTAATTCGCCTCCAATTAAAGTAAAAAGAAAGCAATAAATAAAATACTATCTCTTCTGTGGAGTGCAGCATCTGTAAGTGAACGCAACAGGTGCTAATACAGAGTGTGCAGAAGACATGGAGGAAATCCTGAAGGGAAAGTTATAAACTGAATCAGAGGAGCGAATGGCTCAGTGGTCAAGTAAGGAGGTGTTCCCAGAGCACAAGTGACCTGATCTGGGGATGAAGATCACTTTAAGAAGAAGATCCCAGGAAGAATGGAAGTATAGAGGCCTTCGAGGGAAGCAGCCCAGAACCAGCAGGGAACCCCGAAGAGTTTGATGTTGAGTATATAGGAAAACAACACAGACCATGAAGCACATTCAGTAACATGCTGAAAACCTGTGGATTACAGTATAAGTGATGATAATCCTTAAATTCTTTAAGCAAGGATGCAGTGCATACAGTTTTCAGTTTGGCTGCATCATTTTAGTGGAAGTGATAAGAAAATTGAAATAGAAGATACTGAAAGTTAAGAGACATTTAAAGTAAAATATTGAGTGAACATGAACACATTTATTGAACATCTATGACTTCGCACGCATGACACAAGGCATCCAAGACAAAAAGAAGGCACAACATTGCCTTTTATAATCTTACTTGTTTCAATTGCTTTACTAAGAAAGAGATGGACCCCATCTCATTACCCCATCCTCTCCCGCCTTCAATCTTTCCCAGCATCAGGGTCTTTTCCAAAGAGTCAGCTCTTCACATCAGGTGGCCAAATTATTGGAGCTTCAGCATCAGTCCTTCCAATGAATATTCAGGGCTGATTTCCTTTAAGATTGACTGGTTTGATCTCCTTGCAAGCCAAGGGAATCTCAAGAGTCTTCTCCAAAAGAAAATACTGAGTGGTAAAAACAAAGGAGGCAAGGACAGAATCTGGATCAACACAAACATTTTTTACTGTAATAAAATATACATAACACAACATTTACCATCTTCACCATTTGTAAGCCTATCACTCTGTGCATTAAGTATGTCACAGCATTCTGTGACCATCACCGCTATCCATCTCCAAAATATTATTTCCAAAACTGAAGCTCTGTACACATCAATCACTAACTCTCCATTTTCCTCTATCGGACACTGGCAGTCACCTAAACTCCAACTTTCTTTCTTTATTATTAAGAAGTCCTTACTTTTAACTTTTTAAATTAGTATTTTCTAGTCTGCTATATTTGTCATCCGTAGTAAACACCAACCTTTAATAATCAGGTACATAAAGATTATGCAACACAGCAGAGGCGTGTTCTCTAAGGAGAAGAAAATGAAAAGGGGTTCTTAAAATTCAGAGAAGATAGTTTCAAGAAAAAAAACATGGCCCAAATGGCACATAGAAGGTAACTGCTGCATAGAGGTTAAGTGAGGTAAGAGATAAAATGTTATCTATTGGATTTGGAGATGAGATATTTCCATGGAGTAAAGAACATAGAACCGTGCATGGATACAGTGGACAGAAAGAAAACTGGGTGATGAGGTCGCTCCAGTGAGCTTATGCTGTTTTATTGAGAACTTTTTTTTTCCAGCACAGACATTTATAGAGTGTCCAAGTTGTGTTAAACTTTACACTTAAATTAGAGAAGTGATGTGATATCTTTTCCCACCAGAATTCGTGGTCCAGGATTCTTTCAGGAGAACATTTTGGCTAACTAAACTAAACCTGACTGTTATGTGCCAGGCTCTATACTGGGCGTTCATTATATGTCATCCCATTCTTTTGACGTACGAATTGCTATTCAATTTTTACAGATAGGAAAGAGGAAAATCTGTGAAGCTGAAAGAAATTGAGAGCTAGTCTCATGGTATTTTAAAACCATTTTTAGCTGATGCAATTAGAGTGGGTTCAAGATCTAGGGCTTTTCCCACTATTTTGGTAGGTGCACAACTTTGGAAGTTATGCTTCCCTGTACTACCCAGATTATTGGGGATGAGGGAAGGGAGACTGTGGGTTAAAGCCATATATGGGTCTTGGCCAAGTTTTGGTTCTAGGTGATAAGTCTGTACATTTCAGTATGACTCATTGTCCTCTATCAAGAACATGGGTGCCTAAAAATACAATTAGTACCAAGTTCAAGTTGGTTTTCTGCAGTTATTAACAGCACTAGTTTGGATTTGGCTTCCAGTACAACCTTCTGCATGCTGTCTTTTTCAAAGCCTCCTCCTCCTCACTGCTTCTACTACTTGCCTGTGCACAAGAGTTCCAGCATTTTCTACTGCAGTTTACAGAAACTGAATTCATACTACCGTAAGCTAAACTTTAAGTTAAAATGCACTATTCATTACAAACAGTTTCAATAGACTCACTAAAGTCAGGCATGGCTTGATAGAAATGTTCCCAAAATGCCTTTGGAATTGGGTTTCCCTTTTGCTAGCTCAGATCTTCTCTTACAGAAAATGATGTCACTCTTAAGTGGGCTCTGCCCATGTGGTCCAAAGAGGGGTCCCTTGAAGATCTAGACTTATGCTGCAGCAACCAACAGTAGAGGGAAGAGGAGATCACGTTCCTATTCAGTTCAGTTCAGTTGCTCAGTTGTGTCAGACTCTTTGCGACCCCCTGAATCGCAGCACGCCAGGCCTCCCTGTCCATCATCAACTCCCAGAGTTCACTCAGATGCACGTCCATCGAGTCAGTGACGCCATCCAGCCATCTCATCCTCTGTCGTCCCCTTCTCCTCCTGCCCCTAATCCCTCCCAGCATCAGAGTCTTTTCCAATGAGTCAACTCTTCACATGAGGTAGCCAAAGTACTGGAGATTCAGCTTCAGCATCATTCCTTTCAAAGAAATCCCAGGGCTGATCTCTTTCAGAATGGACTACGGACATTAAACATCCTTGTTTTGACCACATGCACATCATGAGGATAAGACTTCAGGGTCAGCCTGCCTGAATCAATGGTGCCAAAAGTGAAAGTTTGGGATGAGATGATTCCCTAAAGGAAGTAAAAGAAAGAGGATGCTTAAAAGACAGATCTCCAGATATCTTTTCACAGCATTTTTTACAGTGTATTTCAATTTTCTATTGCTTTCATTTAAGCCAGTCTCTTTATCATGTGTTCATCCAACACATTTGTTGAGCATTTACTATATGATAGTAACTCTACTAAATCCCGAGGACACAGTGATGAATAAAGTAAATAGGGTTTCTGGCCTCACAGAATCTACAGTTTATGGTGGAGAGAGACATAGGAAAAACATAAGCTATATGGAAAGATATAAGTTTCTAAGGTCCTCAGGAAGCCTACGACAGACCGTTTTAAAGCACTTGAGGAAATTGGAAGACTTTTCTCAAGTAAGGGATAGTTACAGATATAATTACATAGATATAGATTTCAATAAATGCTCCCTAAATAACAAAGTAAATAGCCACTTTGGGCACTGTTTTAAATTCCTATCATAGTATCTTGTAATGTAGGTCTTTTTATTTTGCAGAAGGCCTCTGCATTAATTTGCTCACATAGTACATGTGTGTGTGTGTATACATTTATATATGTATATATTTATATACACACACACACATACAGCATCTATCTATGTAGCATCCCTTATCCACTTTTGAGGAATATATGTATATTTTAAGGAAGTTTAGAAGACCTGTTAGTGCAGACAGATAAGAATCTGCCTACAATGCAGAAAACCTGTGTTCAGTTCCTGGGTTGGGAAGATCCCCCTGGAGAAGGGAATGGCAACCCACTCCAGTACTCTTGCCTGGAGAATCCCATGGACAGATCATGGAGTTGCAAAGAGTCAGACATGACTGAGCAGCTAGTACTTTCACGGTATTCACAACCTTCATGACTTGTCATTTTGGGGGCTTCCTAAGTGACTCGATGGTAAAAGAATCCACCTGTCAATGCAGGATACTCAGGAGATGTGGGTTCAATCTCTGGGTCAGGAAGATCCCCTGGGGTAGGAAATGGCAACCCCCTCCAGTATTCTTGACTGGAAAACTCCATAGACAGAGGACTTTCGCAGGCTACAGCCCACAGGGCTGAAAAGAGTTGGACGTGGCTGAGAACACATGTGCATGCAGAGAGAAGACTCATCAGATAAGAATGCCCAGCAGTACGGGAGACTGCATCTTGATGAAGCTGATTTAGTGATCAGGGGTTTCAACATAAGGGATCATGTTGCAAAGCAAATGGTTAAGATGCTCTGCTGCTGCTGCTGCTGCTCAGTTGCTCCAGTCATGGCTGACTCTGTGCGACCCCATAGATGGCAGCCCACAAGACTCCACCATCCATGGAATTCTCCAGGCAAGAACACTGGAGTGGGTTGCCATTTCCTTCTCCAATGCATGAAAGTGAAAAGTGAAAGTGAAGTTTCTCAGTCGTGTCCAACTCTTCGCAACCCCATGGACTGCAGCCCACTAGGTTCCTCTGTCCATGGGATTTTCCAGGCAAGAATACTGGAGTGGGGTGCCACTGCCTTCTCTGAAGATGCTCTGAGCCCCTTGAAGTTTTTCAGCTAGGAAACAACAGCTTCAACCTTTAGAAAGCTCCTTTGACTATAGCATGAAGATGAAGTGCAAGGGAGTAGGTGTTAAGAGTAAAGACAGTGAGATCAGATAGTCTCTAGTTAGACTCTCCCCTGAAAAGGGAACCCTCCTACACTGCGGGTAGGAATGTAAATTGGAATAGCCATTATGGAGAACAGTACAAGGTTTCTTAAAAAAACTAAAACGAGAGATACCATATGATTCAACAATCCCACTCCTGGGTATATATACAGAGAAAACCTTAATTCAACAGGATAAATACACCCCAACATTCATTGAAGCTCTATTTACATGTATGGCTAAGTTCTTTCACTGTTCACCTGAAACTTTCACAACATTGTTAGTCAGCTACACCCTAATACAAAACAAACAAACAAAAGTTTTTGTTTTCTTTTTAAGATGATGCAATTCATATATATAATGGAATAGTACTCAGCCATAAAAAGAAGCGGGCTTCCTGGGGGCTTAGATGGTAAAGAATCTGCCTGTAATGCAGGAGACCTGGATTGGATCCCTGGGTTGGGAAGATCCCCTGGAGGAGGGCATGACAACCCACTCCAATATTCTTGCCTGGAGGATCCCATAGATGAAGGAACCTGGCCGGCTACAGTCCATGGGGTCACAAACAGTTGGACATGACTGAACGACTAAGCACAGCACATAAAAAGAAGAAAATAATGCCACTTGCAGCAACCTGGATGAACCTAGAGATTGTCATACTGAGTAAAGTCAGACGCAGAAAGACAAATATCGTACGACACTGGTCATATGTGGAATCTAAAAAATGGTACAAATGAACCTGTTTACAAAACAGAGTCACAGATGTACAAAATTCTTATAAAAAGTGTAATTGGGATGAGGGATAAATTGGAAGATTAGGATTGACATATACACACTACTATATGTGTATAGAAAACCAGTACCGAGCTTCCCAGGTGGCGCCAGTGGTAAAGAACCTGCCTGCCAATGCAGGAGATATGAGACGTGGGTTCAGTCCCTGGGTTGGGAAGATCCCCTGGAGAAGGGCATAGCAACCCACTCCAGCATTCTTGCCTGGAGAATCCCATGGACAGAGAAGCCTGGCAGGCTACAGTTCATAGGGTAGCACAGAGTTGGACACAACTGAAGCAACTTAGCACACATCCATACAGAGCTACTGTATCACAGAGGGAACTCTACTCAATACTCTATAATGATCTAAATGGGAATATAATCTATATGTATACATATATAATGCATATGCATATGAAGATTCCTGAGAGTCCTTTGGGTAGCAAGGAGACCAAACCAGTCAGTCTTAAGGGAAATCAATCCTGAATACTCACTGGAAAAACAGATGCTGAAATTGAAGCTCTGGTATTTTTATCATCGGATGTGAACAGATGACTTGCTGGAAAAGTCCCTGATGCTGGGAAAGACTGAGGGCAGAAGGAGAAGAGGGTGTCAGAGAATGAGATGGTTGGATGGCATAGCCAAAGCAATGGACATGAACTTAGGCAAACTTAGGGAGATGGTGAGGGACAGAGAGGCTTGGCCTGCTGCAGTTCATAGGGTCACAAAGAGTTGGACATGACTGGGCAATTGAACAACGATGTATATGTATAACTGATTCACTTTGCTGTACATGTGAAACTAACACAACATTAAAATCAACTATAATCCAATAAAACATGGTAAAAATAAATAGACCCCCTGAATGAATGAATATGTGGTCACTTTTGGCCATATAATTCTTTATGTATTATAAATGATAAGAATATTAGCTTATTTAAGGTTTTCATTTTGTAGCACACTTTCACATTTAAGAACTTAACATTTTTTAGATTGGTAATGTCAGCATACACAGCCTAAGCAATTTGCTCAAAGCCACAAAACTGATAATGTCCAGGTCTCTGGCTTCTCATTTAGGGTCCATAGGTGACCTAGGCTTTATTTTTATCACTCATCATCATTTATCTGTGCAAGACGGCAGCTTGAAGGCGTAGAAATTGGAATGTTCCCTCTTCCATTGATTTTCTGTATAACTTTTGTATTTATAAGTCACACCACAAGTAATTTTTACTCCCTCCTAACTGTAAAGGGGGTGCTAATAAAATTTTCTATGCTTTCAGCTCAGCAGGATAATTAAACTAATCAGATGAGAAATTGTGTGTGCAAGTGTTTTATGAATTCATTCATTCATTAAAATTTGTTAAGCACTTATTATATGCCAGGAACTAAACTACATATTGGGGATATATATTCAAATAAGATGTAATCTCTAATTTTGGTAAACAGAACAAAGGAAAGCAATAATTAGAAAACAGTGTGTTGGTTTTTATAAAGATTAAGCTCAGGGTCCTATGGTAGATACTATGAAGAGTCTTTTGTCCATGGGGTTGGGGCATGATCAGAGAAGAAGACTTAAAGGAAGGGATACTCAAACTTTGAACACATCACTCCAAATGTTCAATTCTCATTAATATTTTCAATTATTATTTGTGTTAGTTAGTAACAAATTGGTATTCAGAATGTATTATTAATCTTATTCTTATTATTAACCACATGAAAGAGGGTCATAAAAGAGTGTTTAGATAATTTTAGCACACAGATATGAAGAAGCTTCCTGGAAATGTGTCTTCCCACTCCTATGCAGATGGTTCCCAGCAAGAGGGCAAATTCCTTTCCAGAGGGAACCAAAATGCAGCAGCTGGCATCTGATACTTGCATAACTGTCAATTTTTTGCCCCAAATCTGCTTCCTCTGTGTACATGCTATAAATCACCTGGATTTTATTAGAAAGACATTATGCTTCTTAACAAGGTAACACCTTCAGGAGGTGAGATTGCTTGCCTCTGCCACGAGTAAATGACATTAAAAAAAAAAAAAAAGGTCCTCTGAGCTGGTAGCATGCTAGGATCAAATGGATTGAAATGTAGGGCAGCAAGCTCTGTTCTTCTTTTTTAAGCCAAATATTGTTTTTTTATGACCCTCTCGATTATATCTGGGCTCTGAAGGATTCTAAAATTGACATTATTGAAGCTATACGTGGTATATTCTACTTTCAAAGGAAAGTAGTATCTTGTTTGCTTGATCTCCCTTATCTCCCTTTCCTTTTTTAATCTTCCTTGCAGTTCAGTTCAGTTCAGTCACTCAGTCATGTCCGACTCTTTGCGACCTCATGGACTGCAGTACGCCAGGCTTCCCTGTCCATCACCAACTCCCAGAGCTTACTCAAACTCATGTCCATTGAGTCGGTGGTGCCATGCAACCAGCTGATCCTCTGTCGTCTCCTGCTCCAGTTAAGTACAGTTGCTCAGTGGTGTCCGACTCTTTGTGACCACAAGACTGCAGTATGTCAGGCTTTCCTGTCCATCACCAATTCCCAGAGCTTACTCAAACTCATGTCCATTGAGTCGGTGATGCCATCCAACCATCTCATCCTCTGTCGTCCCCTTCTCCTCCTGTCTTCAATCTTTCCCAGCCTCAGGATCTTTTCCAATGAGTCAGTTCTTCATATCAGGTCTCCAAATTATTGGAGTTTCAGCTTCAGCATCAGTCCTTCCCATGAATATTCAGGACCGATTTCCTAAGGATGGGCTGGTTGGATCTCTTCGCATTCCAAAGGACTCTCAAGAGTCTTCTCCAACACCACAGTCAAAAGCATCAATTCTTTGGCACTCAGCTTACTTTATAGTCCAACTCTCACATCCATACATGACTACTGGAAAAATCTAAAGCTTTGAGTAGACAGACCTTTGTTGCAAAGTAAGCTCTGCTTTTTAATATGCTGTCTAGGTTGGTCATAGCTTTTCTTCCAAGGAGTGAGCATCTTTTAATTTCTGGGCTGCAGGCACTATCTGCAGTGATTTTGGAGACCAAAAAATAGTCTGTCACTGTTTCCCCATCTATTTGCCATGAAGTGATGGGACCAGATGCCATAATCTTAGTTTTCTGAGTGTTGAGTTTTAAGCCAACTTTTTCACTCACCTCTTTCACTTTCATCAAGAGACTGTTTAGTTCTTCTTCAGTTTCTGCCATCAGGGTGGTGTCATCTGCATATCTGAGGTTATTGATATTTCTCCTAGCAATCTTGGTTCCAGCTTGTGCTTCATCCAGTGTGGCATTTTGCATGACATACTCTGCTTGTAAGTTAAATAAACAGGGTGACAATATACAGCCTTGACATACTCCTTTCCCAATTTGGAACCAGTCTGTTGTTCCATGTCTGGTTCTAACCGTTGCTTCTTGACCTGCATACAGATTTCTCAGGAGGCAGGCAAGAGGGTCTGGTACTCCCATCTCTTTCAGAATTTTCCACAGTTTTTTGTGATCCACACAGTCAAAGGCTTTAGTGTACTCAATAAAGCAGAAGTAGATATTTTTCTGGAATTCTCTTGCTTTTTGGATAATCCAATGGATGTTGGCAATTTGATCTTTGGTTCCTCGGCATTTTCTAAATCCCCTTGAACATATGGAATTCTTTGGTTCAGGTATGTTGAAGCCTTGCCTGGAGAATTTTTTGCATTACTTTGCCAGCATGTGAGACGATTGCAATTGGGCAATAGTTTGAATATTCTTTGGCATTGACTTCCTTTGGAATTAGAATGAAAACTGATCTTTTCTAGTCCAATAGCCACTGCTGAGTTTTTGAAATTTGGTGGCATATTCAGTGCAACATTTTAACAGCATCATCCTTTAGGGCTTGAAATAGGTCAGCTGGAGTTCCATCACCTCTACTAGCTTTGTTCATAGTGATGCTTCCTAAGGCCCACTTGACTTCAGACTCTAGGGTGTCTGGCTCTAGGTAAGTGATCACACTATCATGGTTATCTGGGGCATAAAGTTCTTTTTTGTATAGTTCTTCTGGGTATTCTTGCCACCTCTTCTTAATATCTTCTCTTTCTGTTTAGGTCCATACTATTTCTGTCCTTTATTGTGCCCATCTTTGCATAAAATGTTCTCCTAGTATTTCTAATTTTGGGGAAGAGATGTCTAGTCTTCCCCATTCTATTGTTTTTCTCTATTTCTTTTCATTGATTACTAAGGAAGGCTTTCTTATCTTTCCTTCCTTTTCTTTGGAATTGTGCATGCAAATGGGTATATCTTTCCTTTTCTCCTTTGCCTTTCATTTCTCTTCTTTTTTCAGCTATTTGTAATGCCTCTTCAGACAACAATTTTGCTTCTTTTCATTTCTTTTTCTTGGGGATGGTCTTGATCACTACCTCCTGTACAATGTCATAAACCTCTGTGCATAGTTCTGCAGGCATTCTGTCTGTCATATCTAATCCCTTGAATCTATTTGTCACTTCCAATGTATAATTGCAAGGAATTTCATTTAGGTCATACCTGAATTGTCTAGTGGTTTTCCCTACTTCTTCAGTTTAAGTCTGTAATTAATTTTGCAATAAGGAGTTCATGATGTGAGCCACAGTCAACTCCATTATTCTGGCCTGGAGAATTCCATGGACTGGACTGTATAGTCCATTGGGTCACAAACCCCAGGGAATTTAACTTTGGAGGCCAGTGGGATTTGATTACAGAACTTCCACAGGACTGGGGAAACAGACTCTTGGAGGGTCTTCTCCAACAACACAGTTCAAAAGCATCAATTCTTGGGTGCTCAGCTTTTTTTAGAGTCCAACTCTCACATCCATACATGACTACTGGAAAAAACTATAGCTTTGGCTAGACAGACCTTTGTTGGCAAAGTAATACCTCTGTTTTTTAATATGCTTCTTCAGGGGATTTTCCCAACCCAGGGATAGAACCAGTTCGCCTGCATTGCAGGCAGTTTGTTTACCAGCTCAGCCACCAGAGAAGCCCTAGTTAACTTACAGACTGTAATAAAAATTTATAAGAACTAATAAATAAATTTAGTAAAGTTATAGGATATGAAATCAATATACAAACTTAGTTGCATTTCTATACACAGAAAGAGAAATTTAAAAATCAATGACATATACCAAGATTGCAAATAAAGGAATAAGGTCTAATAATAAATTTAGCCAAAGAAGTGAAAGATCTGTATACTGAAGAGTAAGATATTGATAAGTTACATTGAAGAGACAAATACATCTAAAGATATTCCACACTCATGGATTAGAAGAAGTAATATTGTTAAAAAATACATATTACCTAAATCTATGTAGAGATTTAATGAAACTAGTATCAAAATTCCAATGGTACAGAACCCAGAAATAAGCCCTCATATATACAGTCTATTAATATATGACAAAAGAGCCAAGACTATACAAAGGGAACAGACAGTCACTTCAGTAGACGATAATGGGAAAACTGGATAGCCACATAAAAGCAATGAACCTTGACCCCTCACTTACACTATTAACAAAAATCAACTTAAAATGAATTAAAGTCTTTAAGGTAGGATATGAAATCATAAAAATCTAGAGAAAACATCAGGATAAACTCCTTGATGTTGGTCTTGGCAAAAACATTTTGAATTTGACACCACTAGCAAAGACAACAAAAGCAAAAATAAGCAAGTGAGACTGAATCAAAATAAAAAGCTTCTGGATAGCAAAGAACACCATCAGTTCAGTTGCTCAGTTGTGTCTGACTCTTTGCGACCCCATGGATCGCAGCACGCCAGGCCTGCCTGTCCATCATCAACTCCCAGAGTTCACTCAGACTCATGTCCATTGAGTCAGTGATGCCATCCAGCCATCTCATCATGGGTCGTCCCCTTCTCCTCCTGCCCCCAATCCCTCCCAGCAGCAGAGTCTTTTCCAATGAGTCAACTCTTCGCATGAGGTGGCCAAAGTACTGGAGTTTCAGCTTTAGCATCATTCCTTCCAAAGAAATCCCCAGATTGATCTCCTTCAGAATGGACTGGTTGGATCTCCTTGCAGTCCAAGGGACTCTCAAGAATCTTCTTCAACACCACAGTTCAAACGCATCAATTCCTTGGCACTCAGCCTTCTTCACAGTCCAACTCTGACATCCATACATGACCACTGGAAAAACCATAGCCTTGACTAGACGGACCTTAGTCAGCAAAGTAATGTCTCTGCTTTTGAATATGCTACCTAGGTTGGTCATAACTTTTCTTCCAAGGAGTAAGTGTCTTTTAATTTCATGGCTGCAGTCACCATCTGCAGTGATTTTGGAGCCCCCAAAAATAAACTCTAACACGGTTTCCACTGTTTCCCCATCTATTTCCCATGAAGTGATGGGACCAGATGCCATGATCTTTGTTTTCTGAATGTTGAGCTTTAAGCCAACATCAACAACATTAAAAGCCAATCTACAGAATGGAAGGAAATATTTGCAAGTCTAAAAAGGATTAATATCCAAAATATAAAGAACATATACAATTCAATAGCAAAATAAACAATATGATTCAAAACAGGCAGAGGAATTTAATAGATTTTTTTTTCTCCAAATAAAACATCCAGGTGGCCAACAGGTATACGAAAGGTGTGCAAACTCATTAACCATTTGTTATTGTTGTTCAGTCACTAAGGCATGTCTGATGCATGTCTGACTCTTTGTGACCCCATAGACTGTTGCATGTCAGGCTCCTCTGTCCTCCACAGTCTCCCAGAGTTTGCTCAGATTCATGTTCATTGAGTCAGTGATACTATCTAACCAACTCATCCCCTGTCACCTTCTTCTCCTGCCCTCAATCTTTCCCAGCATCAGAGTTTTTTCCAGTGAGTTGGCTCTTCCCATCAGGTGGCCAAAATATTGGAGCTTTAGCTTCTACATCAGTTCTTCCAGTAAGTATTCAGGGTTGACATCCTTTAGGGTTTAATGGTTTAATCTCCTTGCAGTCCAAGTGATTCTCAAGAGTCTTCTCCAGTACCACACTTCTTCAGTTCTCAGTCTTTTTTAAATTCTTGCATCCATACATGGCTATTGGATAAACCATAGCTTTGCTGGCAAAGTGATGTCACTAATCATTAGGAAAATGCAAACAAAAACTACAATGGAATATTACCTTACATTTGTTAAAATAGCTATCACAAAAAAGTAAGTGATAACAAGTGCTGGTGAGAATGCAGAGAAAGGAGACCATTGTGCACTGTTTGTGGAAATGTAAACTGGCACAGCCAATGTAAAAAATAGTATGGAGCTCCTAAAAAGAAATTAAAAATAAAGCTGCCATATGATCTAGCAATTCCAATTCTGGGAATTAATCCAAAGCAAAACAGAATGTCAAAGAAATATCTGTACCTCCATGTAGCATTATTTACAATGGCTAAGATAGAAGCAATCTAAGTGTCTGTCAATGGATGAGTGAGTAAAAAAGATGTGAGGCATATATGTGTCATATATTGGCAACACTATTCAGTTATCAGAAAGAAAACCCTGCCATTGATGGACCTTGAGAACATTATGCTAAGCAAAATGAGTTGAACAGAGTAAGACAAACACTGCATGGTGTCAATTATATATGAAATCTAAAAAAGAAAAAGAAAGTCAAGTACTTAAAGAGAGTTGAAAAGTAGTTACCAGAAGCTTCAGAGTGGGGGAAATAGAGAGAGACTAGTACATGGATAAATATTCAGATATAATATGAATAAGTTCTGACAATCTGATGTATATCTGCTGTATAATATCTGATGTATCTCTGATGCATATCTGTTGTATATCTGTTGTATGTTACATCAGATTGTCAGAACTTATTCATATTACAAAAGTGTACACTTTAAATATCATATAATGTAATATATCAGTTATAGCTCAATAAAGTCAAAATTAAAAAAAAATAAGGTTAATGGGCTTGGGAGTGAGGGAGATTCAGAGGAAATTGCTATAAGTTAATGTGTCGTTTATTTTGAAACACTAATTAGCAACCTTAATGATAATTATGAAGATGATGAAGATATTAAATTAAAACAACTGTGATTTTATAGAATGCCGAATGTAATAAAACAACAATAGGGAAATAAGTGTTTCTGTCTTATTACACTCTATCTTCAAATGTATCTTTACAATCTCATTTCTCTATGTAAAAATTTCCACTCATTTCAGTTCTCTAGGTAACTAAGAAAAGTGAATCATTGGCGGTTTCAACATTCTGTTATTTATTACTAACCTTAAAAATGCTTAGACAAGTCTAAGGGCATCTTTCTTTCTAAAAAAGTAAATATATATTAAATATTTAACCTGTCATGAATATGTGCTTTTCAAATAACATTTGTTTCATGACTTGAGTAAAAACCACCACCCCCAAATATATATCCTAAGTACAATTTTTTGAAAATATTGCATGCAGTTATATGCATCAAATTATAACAGGATTCACAACGTTGACAGTAGCAAAATGTGGCTTGAAGTAGATATGAGTTATAGCAAGATTTCAGTATACAAAAATCAGGGTCACTGCTGAAAATCAGGCTTAGAAAGCTCTTGCTCTAAATTAGAATATTAAACTTGGAAACTGCAAATGAAGTATAGGATGGATCCCAAATTAGAATTACTAATTAAGGAGAAAATGCTAGCAAGAGGAAAAAGAATCACCTGCTTTTTCTTTCAACAATGCACACAAGAAGTAAAATGATTAAACACTGTTAAGGTCAGCCTTTAAGGATTAACGTTTGACAGAACAAAAAAGACAGAATAATATTTAGTAAACAGAAAATAAATGATATATAATTTTTCAATGTAAAAGTAAAGTTACAGTTAACAGAAGACGGAAAGCAGCAGGGGAGGAGATAAAACAGAAAGAAGAGAGTAATCATATTTTTATCTCAATGAGGCAAAACCAAAAAGATAATATAAAATTTATGGCTTAAGAAAGAAACAGAAATAAAATAATAACTCAAAATTACAGATAAACAGAAAGAAAAGGTGAATTATCACCATCAAAGGCCAAAGCTAATAAATAATGCCTTAAAAAAAAAAAAGTATTAGTGAAAATACAGAATTGACTAGCAGAAGACAAAACAAAAATGGAAAATAGAAAGGAGAAGGGACAGAGATAAGGAGGGAGTCAGAAACCGGATAAAGTGAAGAAAGCATCTAAAGGAAATGGAATGATGGGCTCTTAAGTGAAGACGGTGAGAGAGCAATACATGAAGGGGTCATAGGGTCAAAGGAAAATCATGGCTTGCATGTTATTTTTTCCCCTTTACTTTGCAAAAGACTCAGCATCTTAAATTCTTTATGAAAAGTAACATTGCATTCTTTCTCAACCAAACTGAGAAAGAGATGATGAAGATATAGGAGGGAGAATGAAACTGACATCAGAGAAAGGCTGCAATTGGTTAACAACACCCCAATGGACAGAGAGATGTTAGACCCCAAAGCCCAGGAAGAGGACTCATTTTTATGTGGGGGAAAGGACGTCTCTTGAAGTGAGACCTGAAGGAGCGAGACAAGATAGGTGTAGATTTTAGCAGCCCCAGTACTCCCCTCTTCTGTCTTGTTACTCTTGTTAACAAGTGGCATTGACATTTTGCACAGTTGAAGGAAACCAGAGACTCAGGGGACAATGTGACTAAGCCAGGGTCTTTGTGAAGAGTCAGATCCTGAATTTTTTTTTCCAGTGCAATGTTCTTCCCTTCCATGTTGCTTCCACCAGAATTTATATGACCAAGTACAAGCTTCTATTTTTTTTTTTTTTTTTTTTTTTGCCATGTGGCATGCGGGATCTTAGTTCCCCAGCGAAGGATGAAACCCATACCCCTGCATTGGAAGCATGGAGTCTTAACCACTGGTCCACCAGAGAAGTCCCAAGTGCAATCTCTTAACATCTTTAGAGTCCTCTGCATATTACCTTCTTAGCTCTTTTCCTTCGTAATAATATCTCCTCAGGGACATACAATCAGACTAATTCATCTGAAGCCTTTGAAAGCAACCTATCTACATTACCATGTTTTTAAAAAATGCAAAAAGAAATGCTATTTTCTATGCCTGTGCCCGGAGACAATTTTAGAGTGAGAGAAAATCAGCTCAGTGAGAGCCTCCAGGGAGCCTCGATTTCTGATATTAAAAGGAAACTGATTTCTCCGGATCTCCTGTGTTTCGGACTTCAGCTTTTATTATTTTATTGCTACCAACCTAGAAAAAAAGAAAAGAATAACACCATGCCATTCTGGAAATAAGTGGCCTAATTTCAACCTTAGAAGAAAAGGAGAAATAAGAAGGCAGAGGGCAAAAAATAACTGCAGGAAGAACAGATTGGTTCTGGTTCAGAACTAAGGTACATTAGCAAAATCCTCTTGTGGCAGGGTCTGAAAAGGTAAGGTACAGAATGGATGACTGGGTGCATGCAAGCTTTTGGTAGAGTCCAGAGAAGAATCAAAATGCACACTCAGCTCACTGCACCTGTAGCTTGTGTCTGGTCAAGACATGCATTTCCAAATTCAGCAAAGGAATGCTGGAAGCTCTAGTTCTAAGTGCAGTTTTAAATTTGGGACTCTCTCCTTGGGGTAACTCGAATCCAGCAATAAGACTCCTGGGTTTCCCAGGTGGCGCTAGTGGTAAAGAACCGGCCTGCCAATGCAGGACACACAGGAGTCACGGATTGGATTCCTGGGTCGGGAAGATTCCCCTGGTGGAGAAAATGGCAACCCACTTCAGTATTTTTGCCTGGAAAATCCCATGGACAGAGGAGCCTGGAGACCTATAGTCCATAGGTTTGCAGAGAGTTGAACACGAGTGAAGCCATTTAGCATGCATGCATAGCCCAATCAAGAGGGTAGTGCGGTAAGCCAGTTGTCAGTCTACAGTCACATAACAATAAGCAAAGACAGGTTTCTCTTCCCTGGAGAAGCAAACGCAGAGCTACAAGAGAAGAGCAATTTGCTATATTTATAAACAAAAGGGAAACACATTGAAGATTTTCCTTTAAAGCAGACACATAGGACTTTCTTTGTTATTCAGTCTTTATTATGTTGGGTCTTTGAGAGAAGGAGCTCCTTTGAGCTTTATCCCTGGGCAAGGTAGAGGGTAAGATCAGTTCTGTGGATATAAGTCGAATTTCCTCATCTGTGATGCGGGATAACACAACCTTTGTTACAGAGTTGGTGAGGGTTGAGTGAACCTAGTTAAGGTCCTGACACAGAGAGAAGAGTTTGAAAGTTGCTTCTTTTCCGTCCATAAATGCCATAAACCATGGCAAAACATTTATATTTCTGGCATATTGCTGGGGGAAAAAACTGTATGAATAAAATGTAAACATAAGGAAAAGACTGAAAAATAATCCAAGGAGATTAGTAAAAGAAATATAGCAACTTGTATTCCTTTTAAATCTCTAATTAGAGCTTTCCATACACCAAAAATTCTGATGTAAAGGGATATATATCCTCATATATTCTAAAATAGGAAAGTGAAAGTGAAAGTCAATCATTTGTGTCCACTCTTTGCGACCCCATGGACTGTAGCCCGCCAAGCTCCTCTGTCCATGGAATTCTCCAGGCAAGATACTGGAGTGGATTGCCCTTCCCTTCTCCAGGGGATCTCCCCGAGCCAAGGATCAAACCCAGGTCTCCCGTATTACAGATGGATTCTTTACCATCTGGACCACCAGGACTAGCTACTATTTTGTAAAAGTCAAATCTTATGTTCAAATATTTCCAGCTTTCAATTTTCCCCCAGACTCTTGATCATTTGTTTGACTTTTCACTTAAGTTCCTGCATAACTTTAGCTCTTTACTTGCCTGTGACCTTGGGAAGTTTCTCTTTGTGACCTCTGGAAGGACAGCTTACCAAATCGGGCAGGTGGTTTGCGGCCTATCTTAGTCCCGCTGTCTCTTCTCATCCTCTCAGGAACCCCTCATATAGACAACATTATAATCCCCATTTTACAAAAGAAGAAATTTTCATTTAAAAGAACACTGCTATTGAAGGGAACTTCCTCAGAGATCTACTGGTTAAGAATCTGCTTAGCGATGTAAGAGACATGGGTTAGATCCCTGGTGGGGGAACTCGGCTCTTATATGTCATGGGGCAACCTGTGAACCACAGTAAAAATCCCACATGACACAATGAAGAACTTGATGCAATCAAATATATAAATTACAAAAAAAAAAAAAAAAAAAGAACATTGCAATTTGAGTGGACTTTGGGCATGACTTTCCTGGCTTTGGATCTTGATGTGTGCTTTTGAGCTATTTGCTTGATGTGTGCTTTTGAGCAACTTGTTTGGCCTCAGATTTCTGTAAAATGAAAATAACATCTGTACTTATTGAATATAATTGATTTAAGTCTGAAAGAGAATAAGGCTTGTTATGTGCTTATTGCAGCACATTTCACTAAGGGAACTTTTAATAAATTTTACCCACAGTTACTGCTATTAAAGATATTTAGTAAACAGCAGAACCTCCTGTAAAAAGCATGCAAGCCTGTCTCCAGGGCCAAAATTCTCCACCATTAGGGTGTCCACTCCTCAAGTCTTGTGTTATTTTATGAACTGAAGACAAACTGCTATAATCTTTGGGAGGCAATTATTAAAGCTTAAAATATGATCAGGAATTTTATTTAAGAAGTGTCAAGGTGTCAGAACTTCAAGATGTAAATATTTTATTCTTCCTATAATTGAAATTGAAGGTTGGATGTATATGATTTGCAAATAAAATGAAAGTACACATAGAGTGATTTAACACGAGCATCTTCAATAATGAAAATGGCAAGAAAGTGTCCTTCCTTGCAAGGATAATGAACAATTTACAGGAGAAGTAAATAAAAGTGGCTGCTCATTAAAGTCTTAGCAATAAGCTGCCTGTGGTAAAAAAAAAAAAAAAAAAAAAAAGGAAAAATAACTTATTAGGGTGTGAATGTAGGATAGGCTCAGTGTATTGATGGATGACTCTAAGAAGAGCTGTAGAGCTCTAAGAAGTGGGGAGTAGTTAAAAGGGATAAAGAAACATAATGGGGCTTCCCAGGTGTCTCAGGGGTAAAGAACCCATCTGCCAATGCAGGAGATCCAGGCTGGATTCCTGGGTCAGGAAGATCCCCTGGAGGAGGAAACGGCAACCCACTCTAGTATTCTTACTTGGGAAATCTCATGGACAGAGGAACCTGGCAAGCTACAGCCAATGGGGTCACAAAGAGTCTACACTACTGAGCCACTGAGCACACAAAGAATCATAATAGGAACAAGTTGCCTCTTTCTGTGTTTCTGAATGGACGAGGAAACAGCCATTCAGGAGAGAGGACTGACCCAGGGATTGAACCCACATCTCCTGCATAGGCAGAAGGATTCTTTACTGCTGGGCTACTAGGGGAGTCCCCAGTTCTCTGCATTTCTCTCTAATTTTCCATTACGAGTTTGGAAAGCAAACACCAGATATTTTTGTAGAGTTTGGAGAGGACAGGTTCATTCACCAGAAATCCACATAAGAACAAGGTCTTTGGGTCTTTAAAATGTAACTGCTGCATTTTGTGTGACTCAGAGTCCATAAGCTTAGTTTCTAGCCAACAATTTCGTTTACAGCCTAGTGTTCAAATCCCACCCTTGGATGTGCTCCATCCCACCCCTGCATACATAAGCACTTACCAAGGGACTGGTTTTATTGTAATCATTCAATTGAAGTACTTGATTTTTTTTTTTTTTTCCAATGAGAGTTAATATATTTTTGAAAGTTTTGCCTTTTATCATTTCACTAATTTGAGCACAAGATGATCCATTTTTGCGTTTTTACACAGCTAAACAATGTGTGGGCATACCTGTGTGATGTCCACATTACTAGACTATCACGGTGACTCTCTAACTTAGACACACATCAGAAACACCAAAAGGTCCCCCTTTCCAGAGTTTCTGATGCAGGGAGTTTGGAGTGGCCTGAGAATTTGCATTTCTAACAAGTTCCCCAGAGGTTCTGATGCTGCTGAGAACAACCAGGCTTTAGCTTGCTGTGGTGCTAATCAACTGGAAGGAGGAGGCAAGGAAACTCAGACAGATGGCTGTGAGTATTCACAAAAAGGAGAGAGAAAGAGGACATATCAGAATATTCAGCAGAAGACAGAGACAAGAAAGGAGGTGAACAACTGAGAAATTCACAAATGTGCCTCTGATCCTTCCAAATCACAAGATTTAAGGCAGATGGCTTCAGGGGAAGGGATTGGGCAAGCCTCTTGAGAACGCAATGCAAAGCAGGAGGTACCGTGATGCCTTGATGATAGAACTATGAGGAGACAGCAGGAGGAAGAGTCAAGAGATTGAGCTCCAACACCAAACAGCCCTTGGTTTCAATCTAGGATTTCCAATTTATCCAAGTGTTTTGATTTTGTATAAATTAGTTAACTTCTGACAATTAGTTGTCACATCTATGAAGTAGGGGCAATTAGAATAATGTGATGGAGATTAACTGAACTATGTCAGACACTTAATACACAGTTTTCAAAGAAATAAATTATTAAAAATATTTCTATAAGTTACAATAATAGAATCAGCTAATGGTCATGGGAACACTGGAACCATGGATCACCTTTGCTGTGTGTTTGTATCCAAGCAAGATTTACAACAATTAAATTGTAGTCATTTTGAGAGATAAGAGGGAATTACAAACTGCACAGAAGCCACAATCCCTCACTTTCAGTTACTGGGATGTTTAACTAGAGCAAAAATTCACCACTAATTATATGTCCATGTGTCCTAAGATCCTTGAAGGATGTTTAGGGACATTCATCAAGATTAAGGGTCTATTCCCAGACTCTACAATGTCATTTCAAAGTTAACAATAGCAATAACAATAAAACAATATAAATTAATATTTATTGAATTATTTCTAAATTTCTATGTGCCAGGCCAACACCACTGTAATGTGAATACATATACACATTTGCGTGTGTGTGTACATGTGTATAAAACATTCTTCCTTCTTGGAAGGAAAGCTATGACCAATCTAGAGAGCATATTAAATAGCAGAGATCTCCCTTGCATTGCCAACAAAGGTGCATAGTGTCAAAGTTATGTTTTTTCTAGTAGTCGTGTATGGATGTGAGAGTTGAACTGTAAAGAAGACTGAACACTGAAGAGCTGATGCTTTTGAATTACTGTGCTGGAGAAGATTCTTGAGAATCCCTTGGACTGCAAGAGATCAAACCAGTCAATCCTAAAGGAAATCAACCCTGAATATTCATCGGAAGGACTGATGCTGAAGCTGAAGCTCTGATACTTTGGCCTCTTGATGACAAGAGCCAGCTCACTGGAAAAGACCCTGATGCTGGGAGAGATTGAAGGCAAAAGGAGAAGAGAGCAGCAGAGGATGAGATGGTTAAATAGCATCACTGACTCTGTATATGAATTTGAGCAAATTCTGGGAGACAGTGCAGGGTAGAGAAGCCTGGCATGCCATAGTCCAAAAGGTTACAAAGAGTTGGTCACTACTTAGTGATTGAAAAACAACCTGTGTATATGCTAGCCCCAAACTCCTCTAAATACAGCCTCGATTAAAAAAAAAAAAATCTGTAAGTACCAACAATCAAGTGGGCTCGATCAAGTGTTGCTAACCATGTTTCTTTTCCATTTCCCAAAAAGGAGGATGGGGTAAATACAATATCACCCATTCTTGTGGAGGGCATCAAGGTGACCACTTACTCAATGGCTCGGAGAACTAACTCTCTGACTAGGAGTCATCCGTCAAGTTTCCTTCATTAGTGTAGGCTGCAAAGAGAGTACTTTCCTGGTCCCCACACAGATATGGCCTTGCTTTAGGAGAGAAGAAATTAAACGGATAGATTTTCTTGATATTAATCACCTCCTAACTCATCCTCTGACCCTCTGGCTGAAGTAATATATCATTATTTTTCTGTTTATGTCTCCTTGCCTCTCAATCCCCACCCCTATTACTAGCTTCTTAAATTATTTTATTCTCTGTCGCTTGAATCCTGGTGAGAATGAGTAATGTTCCAGTATAGCACATTAGCAAACATAAGGTTTCAGTAACTAAGATGCATTATTCTAAGGAGACCAAGTCAGTACAGTTTGTTTCATTAAGTTAAAAGGCTTCAAGAAATAATTAGCATCCCATACTGAAGCGGAGAAAAAACTCACTACCATTTATAGAAGTCATCACACTGGCAATGTTGCTTGAACTTCAAACTTGGATCCAATTCAAAATTTGTTTAAGGCTTATGGCTTCTCAGAAATATTATGGAAGAAACAATAATATCCTCAAGTTCTTATTTAAGGATAGAGAAGAAAGACCTCCCACATTTAAAGTGTCCACATCTCTCTATTTCACAGTCTCCAATGCTCATTTTTAGCACCAAGCTTGTAATACTACAGCTGAAATAATCTAATTATAGCTACTTCCCCCACTAGTCTATGAGCTAGTGGGATCCTGACTTATTCATTATTGCATGGTCAGTATTTCAGACCCTAGCACATAGAGTGTGCCAAGCTGAACTCAACTGAAGGATGTTGGGAGGAAGGGTCCTCTTCAAATTAAGGCTATTATAAATTCTTGTAGGAATCTGGCTTTTATTGAGCTGTCAACATTAGGTAGGTTGCCTGCCTCTTAGGGTGTGTGACTCCAGGAATATCTGATGTAAATCCTCAAATGTCAACTATCCAGGGCCAGGTTAAAGAATTTGTAAATTCTATGTGTATAATCTAGAGATGTCCTTCCCATTCAGGGATGAGGGTCATGATTAAGCAGCCAGCCTTTCACTTCTACTATAACTTCAACACATGGGCTCTCCTACATTGATTCACTCATATGATACTTTAAATCAAACAACTCAGGCTAGATCTGATATATAGGAATTAATAGATGTGTGTCCTGGATTCTCTAGATGATTGGGATTTTGAGGAAAGAAGTTGGCCTTTTAGTTGATCAGTCAAGTCAAAGGTAGTTGTAGACACTGTCATTGACTGGGATGTCTCCATACATTACCTCTTCTATGAGCCTTGTAAGCAGAGATGACAAGCATGGCATTGGAAGGCCCTTAGATAGAAAAGAAAGAAAGAATAAGAGAACCATACCCACAGTGGGTGGATGGGAGAGAGCTTTCAAAAATAAGACTAGGTCTGGATCAGCTTAGTCATCTCAGCAATACTCCTTGCTATCACAATTTTGGGTTATCTCTGCTATCCTTCCCTTTCATTCCTTTGTTATCTGCAACTTGACTATCACTTTCAGTACAAACTCAAACTTTCATGAGTCTTGATAGTCAAGGCTTATTTCTAACATGCAAATTAGATACCTGAGAGAGAATTTTCTCTTCTCTGCTTGAAAAATGTATCTCATCTTTTCTTTTTGCCAAAGACAATAAATTAATGACGAACTGAAAACTGTCAGCTCAGATCCAAATTTTTCTTGACCTCCTGATGAGACTGAATTTGAAACCAATTAGCTGTTTCGTGACTTTCACCTTTGATGGATGGCAGTCATTGCTTTTCTCCCCCCAGGAGTAAAACAAGAAGCAGAGAGTTGAAAGGGATAAAATAGCTTCTAGAACAGAAACCTTCATTGTCTCCTGGTTTTAGTGATTTCCTCAGGCAAAGTTGTAGTATATTTTTCATATCAGGGAGCCATAATTTGGCCTTAGAGCACAAGTGGTGTTAGCACTTTTTTGTACATATAAGAAGAAGTTTCAGTGTGAGGTGACTTCCTCCAGGCCACCAAGGCAGTGAGGGCAGAATTTCATGGCTGAAACAGAAATCTTGGGATTCTCCATCCTGTGTGTTTCTTAATACACTGAGTTTTCTTTCCAAGATGCACTGCCTTCTTATAGCGTGCAGAACTTCCTTGACAGAGTTGAAAACTTTTCAGTATTGGATCCTAAAGTTGGAGCTATTTATTCTGAACTCCCTCTTTTCAATGCCCATGTAGTCTTTTTTGTTGTGTGAGACTCAAATAGCTGCTGCAAACTCCTCTCTCACATTCACTGGGAGTCAGTCAGCAGCAGCATGTTTCCTATGGAAATGCTCTGAGTCACCATTCTCAGAATCTTTTTATTGGCCTTTGCTCATGATACTTTGTGCTTGACTAGGATTCCCTTGCTGCTCTCATTCTTTAGAGCTCTCATTTTTTCTGTTAAAATTTCTTAAATATACCCACCTCCCAAGACCCTTTAGGGCTTCCCAGATGGCTCAGTGGTAAAGAATCCATCTGTCAAAGCAGGTTCAATGCCTAGGTCAGGAAAATCCCCTGGAAAAGAAAATTGCAACCCACTGTAGTATTCTTGCCTGGGAATCCCATGGAGAGAGGAACAAGGCTACAGTCCATAGGGTCACAAAGAGTTGGACAGAACTTATGACTAAACAACAACAAAGACCCCTTAACTCCAGTGGCTTGGTTTTATTGATATCTGCAGACCACCCTGGGTAGATGATATCTGAATATTGATTTGGGGCTTTGAGAGGAACCTCAGGCTCAGCAGTTGGACAGAGTCACCATACTACAGAATCTCATGTCTCAATTAAGTGGATCCAGAAATAATAAGAATAATAGTGACCATTTGTTGATCATTTACTAAATAGAAGCTATTGCATTGGGTCCTATGTTAGGCTCACAATCAGGAGCACTTCCCTGTATCATTATTTAACACGGTCAAAGCCGTGAAAATGTGACTTGAAGACCGTTAACAAATGTGGAGCTTGCTTTAACAGAGGCCATTGCTGTGCTTTGAAGTCTATTGTCTTGTCTGCATGGAGGACACTCTTCCTAGGACTGCACTCTCAGTCAGTGGCTGAGTGTGGCAGGGATACTAAGATAAGTTCACTTCTAGAGGCTTAGGTGACAAGTGTTGGCTGATTTTTACTCGAAGACTCCCTGCAATACTGTTGCTGAATAGTGTTCCTTAGCCTAGAAGCTAAGTCTGATCACTAGGATCAGACTAGTTTTCCAGCTGTTTCAGCCCCTATTTCCTCATGGGTATCCACCTATTAAACTCTTAGATATTTATTCTAATCTCGGCATCCATACCTTAGATAATATGAATTAATACATACCTTCTGTGAGAAAAGTGCTATTTTACTCATATTAGAAGGACAAATAAGCCCTGAGAATTTCCTGAAGCCTATAGATTTGCTACTGAAGGATAACATATTTGTGGTTAAAACCCAAGTCAAGCTAATTCCAGACACTTCACTTACCTGAGCAAACTACTTCCTTAACATATCCAGAGATGAGCAGACCTCAGAATAGCAGAAGAAAACCTCCTAAATGGGCTAAAAGTTGACTAGATAACACTAATGAGGATATTTATAAATTAGATGATAAATCAGAGATAATTACTCAAAATGAAGCACAAAGTGATTAAGATATAGATTGAGAGACTTGACACATAGCTTACAAAAATACCAAAAAGAGAAAAAAATAATTGGGGTAAAGAAGAATTGAAGTAAAGATGGCTATTTTTAAATGAATTCTTAGAAATTGTGGCTTAGAAAATTTAGTAACTTGGCTAGGTGAGATAGCATAGATTCATGCCTAGGTTTCTCTGAAAGTTTAAGCAGTCTCTTAACCACATGCTTCCTGCCAATTTGAAATCATTTTCAAAAATATAATAATAAATACCCTTTTTTTTTTTTCTCTTGTATAATTCATTAGCTTGGTTTTTGAACCCACATCCTGGAACTAGTTTGTTTTCATCACTTTTTTCTAAAATCCATGTTACATTCAATTCATCTTTACATATTGCTGACATATTTTTAGCTACCAATCTGTTATTGAAAGCATTTGTGATTCTTACCATCTTCATATTATCTCCAAATGGGTTAGCTCAAAATCCTGAAACAGAGTCAGAATGTAAGATGTTGCTAAGTGGAAAGTGTTAGTCACTCAGTCATGTCTGACTCTTTGCAATCCCAGGGACCATATAGCCCACCATGCTCCTCTGTCCATGGGATTCTTCAGACAAGAATACTTGAGTGGGTAGCCGTTCCCTTCTTCAGGGGATCTGCTTAATCCAGGAATGGAAACTTCACCTCTTGCAGACAGGTTTTTTATCATTTGAGCCACCAGAGAAACCCTAAACATCGTTAAGATTAGATTAATTATCAATTGCTAAGTTTGTATTGCACAATTCTTCTGTTCCTAAAACTGTGCTAGTTACTTTGAGGGGATATAAGAAAATTATACTCCATAGCATCTGCCTGAAAAGTTTACTATTTTTTCATCTATGAAAAGGTAAAATGTTAAGTCAATTTATCCAGCAAATAAATCAATTTAGAAAATAAATACATCCTGCTTTCATATTAGTAAAAGAACAGACCAGTTGTTTTCATGAATAGTATTGATACAAAAGTACAAGACTCAAAACTTATTGTTTTTTAAAGTCCAATAAAAGACTTTCTAACATATTTCATTTGATTCTTTTCCAATCAAATATTCATATTACTGATAAATTTTTAATTAAAAAATTGGAATGTATTTTGCATACTATGAAATTCACTATTTAAAGTATATTTCAGTAGTGTTTAATGTGTTCACATGGTTTTACAACTATCACCATTAATTCCAGAACATTTTTGTCACTCCCCCCCAAAAATTTCATACCCATCAGCATCATTCCCCATTCTCCCTTCCCCTAGCTCTTAACAACCACTCATCCACTCTGTTTCCAAAGTTCACACTGACAAAATTTTGTCAACTTCTCCTTTATCAATCTTTGTCAGAGAAAAGTAGGCATGTTTACAACTCCAAATCATTATATATATATAATATATACATATATATTATATATATATATAGTTACTTTGAATTCAAACCTGAATAAGTAGCAAACCAGGGCACTAATTCAAATTAATGTTAGTCGGGGTCATCAATATTCAACTCAGAAAACTGACTTCCTCCTTTACACTTTAATTCAACTTTATCAGTAGTTTTTGGAGGAAAGAGGAAAGCAATCACTGATTGTAATTACACAGAATAATTATTTTTAAGAAAATAAAAGAGATGATCATAGCTCCCATTTTGCTGTAGATTTCAAGAAGTTCAACAAAAAATTAAATTTATATTTAGAAATCAATTAAGGTATTGTTACTAGTATTACTTAAATTCATTATCTATTTCTTGCTTTGGACACATTGCTTTTTTATAATTATATCATTATTATTTTTATTATTCTTGTTGCTATGGCAAATTATGTCATTTAACTTTCTGATTTTCTTCTCTATTTTGTTTTAATCTTATTTATATAGGTTTTTATAAGCTACCTGTGGTACTTTGGCTCCCAAGGTAAGGTATAAAAGCTTTCCACTAAAAGGGTGTATTGAGAGGGGAATTGGGGTTATAAAAATAATCTATTATGTTTGTGTCATGTAGAAAATTATTTTTCTTTAATAATTTTCTTTTCCTTACCAAAAATTCTCCATGTTTTGATGAGTTTTGGTGAATGTGGCTGATCAGGGATGGGGAAATTAGAAAATGGACTGAAAAGGGCAACTTCTTTAGTACTGGCATGATAGTTCATTCTCTGTTTATCCTCCAGACCTGTCATTATCCCAGATTACAGAAAGTGATCAGTAAATATTTGTATGATAACAAGTTTCCATTTAGAGTCTGGAATGAAACTATATAGACCCTAGAGACGATAATTATTTTTTCTTTAATTTAAGAATTTTTCTTTTTCTTTTTAGAGTTTTTCCAATGGTCTTTTTGTTTTCTAAGCCTGGTTGTCATCTTTGTTGATTGCATTGTCTCACAAGATTAGTTATAAGCTTGGCTGTGCTAAGAGCTTCACTGGTTCTCACTGAGACATATTTTGCCCCCACAGGAGACATTCAAGATGTCTGAAGGCTTTTCTGACTGTCACAGTTAGGAAGGGGGGATGTTAATGGCATCTGGAAAACAGAATCCAGGAATAATGCTAAACATGCTTTGATACAGAGGAAAGCCCAAAATGTCAATAGTCTTGCAATTAAGAACTCTAGGCTAAATACAGATTGCATAGAAAATTTGGTAGGAACAGTCTTTAGAATGGTCTGTCTTTCTTTCTCTTGGATCACTTGCTCTGGGGAAAGACATATCCTGAGGATACTCAGAGTCTTGTGGAGAAGCTCACATTAGGAGGAACTGAGACTTCCTGTAAACAGCTGGCACGTACTGCCATCTGCGTGAGGACGCCATCTTGGAAGTGGGGCCTCTAGCCCCAGTAAAGCCTTCAGCTAGCTGAAATCTAGCTAATATCTTTACTGTCACCTCACTCACAAATGACTTTTAACTAGAAACACTCAGCTAACCTTAAACTAGAAACACTCAGCTAACTCACTCCCAAATGCCTCATTCCCAGATATTGTGTGAGATAATCAATGTACTGTTTCAAGATTCTGTATTTGTAGTAACTTATTACATAGCAATTAATATCTAATATATTGCTCCTATGATACAAGCTTCCACAATTTTATTCATCATGTTGGCAAAACAGCAATACTGAAGTTTTCTTCTGAAGTGTGATATGAAGAATCCAGACAATATTTTTCTACAGACAAATAGAATTAAAAGAGTGATGGGAAGAGTGAAGTTTCCTCTTGGGACAATGATTTAATCATTTCAGAGTACCAAGCTTACTGTTTTTGTCAAAAGCATCTGAGATGTTGGATTTTTGAGTTATTGGCTCTCTTCAGTTGACAGACCCAGTCAACTGATATTATGGAGAAATCTTATTTCAAGGGACAGATCAAACTTCGCTATACATGAAAATTAGCTCTTTATCTTTTCCTCTATGGATTTGTCTGTCCTGAACAGAATGTCAAAACTTATAGATATTTTATTAGTTACAAAATTGTGTTACTGAAAAGGTACTTTTTGTTCTCAAAGAGTTCCTTCTGTCTAGAAAAAGTGGTTTTATTTTTCTCCCTTATCTCAGACGGGTGTATTTTAATTTAGTAGGCTAATTTTTATTTTAGCCATATCAAATCAACTCTTCTAGAATATGATACATTGTTAACATTTACAACATAACTAATTATCTAATTAACAACCAACATATCAGTGATGACTGGATTATGTTAGGATGAAGATCATAATGATGGTTTGGTGAATGTTGTGATAATGATAAGCAGAGAGTTGTTTAAAAGTATGCAAGCCAGTTTGAAAACCATAAAATATAGACTTATGAGGAAATGATTGTCTTGTATGAGCCACAAAGGACAGCTGTCTGATAATAAAAGCAAGTGTGTCAGCCACAAAACACAACCAAGGAGTTTTGACAGAAAGGTAATTTGTTCAGAATTCCCTTAGACATTCTACAATTAAGATAATGTCATTTGAAATATCCTGAATTGGAATATAGAAAAATGTGCAATTGAATTGCTGGTAAGGGAATCGCTGAGTCGGACACAACTGAGCACACACACAGACAGACACAGACACACACACAGACACACACAAGATACTGAGATTGTCAGATTTCAGTTTCATGTTGGTACCTCAATCTGGGCTTTATTTATTAATCTGACTACCTGTTCAAGTGTTTCTGTCTTGTAGAAAACTGTGGGTCCCTGAATAATACAAACAATGCTTTATTTGTTATTGTTTTCGTGCTACATTGTTGAACAAACAGAAGGCACTCAACCAAGGCTGGTTAAAGTTAGAAAGAAGTCAGGAAAGGAGGGGGAAGGAAAAACAATGTTATCAGATAAGACATTAAAACACCCAACTTAACAACAGAATTTGGCATTGCTCTGCCTTTAATTCACCGAAGACTCACTGAACACTTACAACTTCAGAATCTAGCTAACAGAGATAATTTCTCTAGTGTTATTATCAAGTAACTTGAAGTTAGACAAAGGTAATGGAAAATAAATACATACAAAATTGTGGTAGCATATGATTAATTTTATGAGTCTTAGACTGAGAGACTTGATGGGAAGGACTGCATAGGACTTACCAGGTTTGAAGGGACAGAAGGGTGTTAGAAAGAGGTGCAGGGACTTGCCTGGTGGTTCGGTGGCTAAAACGCTGTTCCCAATGCACGGAGCCCAAGTTTAATACCTGGACAGGGAACTTGATCCCACAAGCAACAGTTAAGAGTTTGCATGCCACAATTAAAGATCCTGTGTGTCATAACTAAGATACAACATGCCAAATAAATAAATATTAAAGAAAAAAGAAAGAGGTGTAGAATCTGAAAGGGCAAAGAGGTAAGCGAGAGGATGAATTTTCTGGAATCAATAACATATATATGGTAAGTTGTTTTATTTTTGTTAATTTTTTTTCTCTCTTTCTGTAAAAGATGCAATTCCAAGAGTTGCTGTGTGACTTTTGGAGCCTCTCTCCAATATATGTATATGGCCGCACCTCATTCCTGTCAAGACTGGCCTATGACTTTCTGTGACTAACAGAAGGACCATGAAATGACCTTGTCATAGCCAAACAGTTGCTTTGAATCAGTTCTGATGAGATGGATGAAACTGGAGCTGATTATACAGAGTGAAGTAAGCCAGAAAGAAAAACACCAATACAGTATACTAACACATATATACGGAATTTAGAAAGATGGCAATGATGACCCTGTATGCAAGACAGCAAAAAAGACACAGATGTGTATAACGGACTTTTGGACTCAGAGGGAGAGGGAGAGGGTGGGATGATTTGGGAGAATGGCATTGTAACAAGTATACTATCATGTAAGAATCGAATCGCCAGTCTATGTCCGACGCAGGATACAGCATGCTTGGGGCTGGTGCACGGTGATGACCCAGAGAGATGTTTTGGGGAGGGAGGTGGGAGGGGGGTTCATGTTTGGGAACGCATGTACACCCGTGGTGGATTCATGTCAATGTATGGCAAAACCAATACAGTATTGTAAAGTAAAATATATATATATATATATATATATATATATAAAATAAAAAAAAAGGAAAATGATATGTCTTGGAAAATGAAAAAAAAAAAAAAATAAGAGCCCTATAGTATTTGGATATTTTCTTTTATCATGAAGCTGAGTTAAGGGATAATTCTTAAAACTGGATTGTGAAATGAAAAGAGGCTCTGAGTAGAGCCACAACAATCTACAGCTCTGACATGCAGTATAGGAAAGAAATAAACCCCTGTGGTTGGAAGCCTCTGAGATACAGGATTGTTGTTTATTATCACAGTGTAACCTAATGAAAGCTTACTAACATAGTAATCAAAATGATTAACCTTGTACTTTCCCAATGGCTTTGGCCACACTAAGTATATAATTATGCATGGTAGAGTCATTACTGTGACTGCATAAACTCTCACAAAAATACACACACGCACAGTTATCAAAATGATGTGCAGTTAAATTACAAACAAAATTACTTGAATACTTTCTACGGATCTCTCACTGGAATATCACATTTCCATGATTCTATCACTTGTAGATTGTGCCATCCCACTTAAATTGTTCCCATTTTTTATTCATAAACATCACACATAATCCGGAGAAGGCAATGGCAACTCACTCCAGTACTCTTGCCTGGAAAATCCCATAGATGAAGGAGCCTGGTAGGCTGCAGTCCATGGGGTTGCCAAGAGTCGGGCACAACTGAGCAACTTCACTTTCACTTTTCACTTTCATTCATTGGAGAAGGAAATGGCAACCCACTCCAGTATTCTTGCCTGGAGAATCCCAGGGACAGAGGAACCTAGTGGGCTGCCGTCTATGGGGTCGCACAGAGCTGGACACGACTGAAGCGACTTAGCAGCAGCAACGCATATAATCAGAGATATATTGATTTTAAATTCATTTCAATGCACTATTCTAAATTGCAATACAATTATGAATTATAGTGATATTTATTCTAGGTTAATTAAACTAAGATTAATAACAGTGAGCTCACAAAATTCAGAAAAGCTGAGGTATGCCATATCATATAGTGAAGGACGAACTGAGGGATCTGAAGGGCTGCCCACACGTATGTGATGGTCAACCAGGTTCACGGAGCAAACAGGGTTGAAGCATGGGAGTGACTGAACAACAGCAATGGGACTGAGTTCTCTTCAACAAGGATTTCACACACTCAGGTTCATGGTTTGGGCAGCTGGAAGCTCTTCAATGTTTCCAATAGAAATATATATATATATTTCCCCCCTTATTTCCACAGTGAGGTAACTCACTGTGTGTCCACTAATGTGCATTCCATACCAAAGGACAATTGCCCTCTTGAGGGTCTTTTGAGAATTTAAAGCCAAATGAAGCAGGAAAAGAGGAAATCAATGGGGACATAGTGGGAACCACATGGAATTATCCATAGTATTTCTAGACGTGAGGAGCAGATCTATTTATTTTTCTACTAATTCAGTTAAAATAAAAATCACCCCTTTAAAAGTATAAAATTCAGCAGTTTTAAGTATGTTTATAAAGTTGTGCAACCATTACCATATTCTAATTCCAGAACATTTTCATCACCTTGAAAAGAAACTCACTAGTAATTACACAGCATTGCTCTTTCTCTCAGCTGCTGGAAACCATGGATCTACTTTCTATCACTGAAGGGCTGCCTACTCTGAACATTTTATATGAGGAGAGTCATACAAAATCTGGCCTTTTATGTCCGATTTCTCCCATTTGACATAATATTTTCATGGTTCATCCATGCTGTAACATGCATCAGTATGATTTATTCTGTTTTTTTTTATGAAGTAATATTGCACTTTATAAAATTTTAACTATTTTTTGTCCATTCCTCAGTGGATGAACATTGGAGTTATTACACCTTTTGGCTCTTGAGACTAATACTGCTATGTATCTGTGAATGTTTTGAGTGGGTGAGTTTTAATTTCCTTTGGGTATATACTTTGACACTTAGACATGCAATTGCCAGTTATATAGTTACCCTAGGGCTTCCCAGGTGGCACAGCGGTAAAGAATTTGCCTGCCAATGCAGGAAGTGCAAGAGATGAAGTTTCAGTCACAGAGTTTGAAAGATCCCCTGGAGGAAGAAGTGGCAACCTGGAAAATCCCATGGACAGAGGGGCCTAGTGGGCTAGAGTCCATGGGATCACAAAGAGTTGGACATGATTGAATGACTGAATGTGCATTAACTGTATGTATGATATTTTGAGAAAATGCTAAACTGTTTTCCAAAGTGACTGAACAACTTTTCACTGTTGTTAGGAATATATGGATGCCCCAAATTCTTCAAATCTTCTCCAACGCTTGTCGTTCATCTTTTTCTTTATAGCCATTCTAACATGCATGGAGAAATATTTCATTTTTGTTTTGATTTAAATTTCTATAGTGAGTAATGATGTGCTTCTTGGCTATTTGTATATATTTTTTGGAAAATGTCTATCCAGATATTCACACATTTTTTTATTTGGTGATTTATCTTTTAATTCTTGAGTGTTAATGGTTCTTTGGATATTCTGGACAATGAACCCTTGTCAAATATATGATTTTCAAATATATTCTTCAACTTTGTGATTTGTCTTTTCACATTCTTGACATTATACTTTGAAACACGTAAGTTTTAATCTTGTTGCAGCCTAAATGGTCTAATTTTTTTCTTTTCTTCTCATTTTATTGCTGATGCTTTTGGTGTCATATTTTAAAAATAATTGGTTAATACAAGGTCAAAAATATGCTTCCATAGTAAAAAAAAAATGTTTGGTAGTTACATTTAGGTTTTTGGTATATGTTGAATTACTTTTGTAAATGATGTGAAATAGAACTTCACATTAATTTACACATGGGTATCCAACTGTGCCAGAGTCATAGACTGAAAGATTTGTTTTCCCCAGGGAACTGTCTTGGAAGCCTTAATGAAAATCAATTGACCATAAATGTACAGGTTTAGTATAGACTTTAAATTATATTCCACTGATTTATATACCTATTTACATACTCTACCAGTATCAGACCGTCTTGGTTAATAGAGCTTTGTAATAAAATTTAAAATCGCGAAATGTGAATCCCACAACTTTCATTTTCTTTTCCAAGACTGGGAAATTCTATTTCTCTTGCCTTTATATATATGAATTATATGTGTATATATAAATATAAGGATTAGCTTGTCAATTTCTATAAAAAAGGCAGCTGAAACTTTGAAAAATGTTATTTTCAATCTGTGGAGCAACTTAGGAATCATTGCCCTCTTAAGTATTCTAATCCATGAATATGAATGTCACTCTATTTATTTGATTCTTTTCAATAGATTTTTTTTGCAATGATGTTTTATAGTTTCCAGTGTACAATTCCTTGACTCTTTGTGCTACATTTATTTGCAAGTATTTTGTTCTTTTCATTCTATTGTAAACACTTTTTAAATTTAAAATTTAGATTTTTATAGCATTTGTATAACAATATGCTGTTTTTTATATTGATACTGTCAATGTTGCTGAATTTCTTTTCAGCTCTAAAAGTTATTTTGCAGATTCTTAGGACTAGAAATGATCATGGCTTCTGAAAATAAACATAGTTTTACATCTTCTTTTTTTTAATTTGAATGACTTTTCCCCCCTTACATAATTACCCTGCTATTAATAGAACCTCCAGCACAAGGTGGAATAGAAGTCATTAGAGTGGAAATCCGTGTCTTGCTGTTACATAACTAAGAAAGATTTCAATCTTTCACCATGATGTTGGCTGTGGGTTTCTCACAGATGATCTTTGTATTTCCTGCAGCTCAAATTTTACCTTTCTTAGATTATTGATGTATACACACAGCAAGAGTTGTTGACAATAACACAAATGCCATTTTGTGCCACCAGCAGATAATTGAGGGCTGTACAGTTGATGCTTTCCACCTTGGCTAGTGAACTTAGCATGTCTTCTTGGTCTTGGAGCTTACAAAAAGTCCAAGGTAATGTGCACTGGCCACCACATTGTATAGGGGGTGCAGGATGAGAGGAATGTCAGTCTAGGGTGATGGAGCCAGCAATATCTGAGGGTGCCTTCTCTCCTCACAGTTGTGCTAATTTGTGTCAGGGTGTTTGGTTTCAGATACAACAGAGGTTTCTATAAGAATGAGGAGAAGTAAAATTCACTTTCCCACACACTTCCCATTTTCTAAAACTTTTTTTGTGTGTGTGGTCAGATATGCATTCTTCTTTTTAAATTTTACTTTACAGTACTGTATTGGTTTTGCCATACATCAACATGAAACTCTTAAGGTCAGAGAGGCTCTTGTCCAATGATCTAAGGTGAGGATTTCCCAGGTATAGCTACACAGGTTGTTGGTCTAGTTCTTGAGGTTACAGCTTCCAGAGGGATCCACTGAAACTCTTGGTCCATCCAAACCTTTTAGCCCTGCTTGTATGACATAGGGAGTGTGGTCACATTCTGAGCAAGTGTGACACAGACTAAAATATTACCTATATATATCTAATACTCATTTAGTGATACCAGATACCACATATATCTAGTGATATCTAGGAAGCATCACTGCAAACAAAGCTAGTGGAGGTGATAGAATTCCAGTTGAGCTATTTCAAATCCTAAAAGACAATGCTGTTAAATTGATGCACTCAATATTCCAGCAAATTTGGAAAGTGCAGCAGTGGCCTCATGACTGGAAAAGGTCAGTTTTTGTTCCAGTCCCAAAGAAAGGTAATGCTAAAGAATGTTCAAACTACTGCACAATTGCAATCATCTCACATACTAGCAAAGAAATGTTTAAAATTCTCCAAGCTAGTGTTCAAAACGGAGAAGGCAATGGCACCCCACTCCAGTACTCTTGCCTGGAAAATCCCATGGATGGAGAAGCCTGGTGGGCTGCAGTCCATGGGGTCGCTAAGAGTCGGGCACGACTGAGCAACTTCACTTTCACTTTTCACTTTCATGCATTGGAGAAGGAAATGACAACCCACTCCAGTGTTCTTGCCTGGATAATCCCAGAGACAGTGGGCCCCCGTCTATGGGGTCGCACAGAGTTGGACACGATTGAGGCGACTTAGAAGCAGCAGCAGCAGCAGCAGTGTTCAAAAATATGTGAACTGAGAACTTACACATGTTCAGGCTGGATTTAGAAAAGGCAGAGGAACCAGAGATCAAATTGCCAGCATCCACTGGATCATCAAAAAAGCAAGAGAGTTCCAGAAAAACATCTACTTCTGCTTTATTGACTATGCCAAAGCCTTTGACTGTGTTCAGTTAAGTTCAGTTGCTCAGTCATGTCTGACTCTTTGTGACCCCATGGACTGCAGCAGGACAGTCCTCCCTGTCCATCACCAACTCCCGGGGTTTATTCAAACTCTGGATCACAACAAACTGTGGAAAATTCTTCAAGAGATGGGAATACCAGACCACCTTACCTGCCCCCAGAGAAATCTGTATACAGGTCAAGAAGCAACAGTTAGAACTGGACATGGAACAACAGACTGGTTCCAAATTGGGAAAAGAGTACATGAAGTGTATATATTGTCACCCTGCTTATTTAACATATGCAGGGTACATCATGAGAAATGCCAGGCTGGATGAAGCACAAGCTGGAAACAAGATTGCTGGGAGATATATCAATAACCTCAGATACGCAGATGACACCATCCTTATGGCAGAAAGTGAAAAGGAACTGAAGAGCCCCTTGATGAAAGTGAAAGAGGAAAGTGAAAAAGTTGGCTTCAAACTCAATTTTAAAAATGAAGACCATGGCATCTGTTCCCATCACTTCATGGCAAATAGATGGGGAAATAATGGAGGCAATGGCAGACTTTACTTTTGGGGGGGGGCTCCAAAATCACTGCAGATGGTGACTGTAGCCATGAAATTAAAAGATGTTTGCTCCTTGGAAGAAAGTCTATGACCAACCTAAACAGCATAGTAAAAAGCAGAGGCATTACTTTGCCAACAAAGGTCCATCTAGTCAAATGGTTTTTCCAGTAGTCATGTATGGATGGATGTGAGAGTTGGACTATAAAGAAAGCTGAACGCTGAAGAACTGATTCTTTTGAACTGTGGTGTTGGAGAAGACTCTTGAGAGTCCTTTGGACTGCAAGGAGATCAAACCAGTCAATCCTGAAGGAAGTCAACCCTGAATATTCATTGGAAGGACTGATGCTGAAGCTGAAATTCCAATACTTTGGCTACATGATGTAAAGAACTGACTCATTAGAAAAGACCCTCATGCTGGGAAAGATTGGAGGTGGGAGGAGAAGGGGACGACAGAAGATGGGATGGTTGGATGGCCTCACTGAGTCAATGGACATGAGTTTGCGCAAGCTGTGGGAGTTGATGTCGGACAGGGAGGCCTTGCGTGCTGCAGTCCATGGGGTTGCAAAGAGTTAGCCACCACTGAGCACATCAGCACATGCTTGACTATGTCCCACAAGTTTCTGTGTTTCTTTATTCCTCTTCATTATTTTTTCCTTTCTGTTCTTCAGAATGGATAATCGTAATGTAAGCATCTTCATGTTTGCAGATTCTTCCTTTTGCTTGAAGAAATATGCTCTAGTCATTTTTTGCTTTTAATTTTCAATTATTGTTATTTTCAGTTCCAGAATGTCTATTTGTTTGTTTCTTACTTGTTTCTGTCTTTCTATTTACAGTCACTATTTAATGAAAGATAATTCTCATTCTTTGTTCTAGTTCTTTAGGCAAGGTTACATGTTATTCTTCAGTTCAGTTCAGTTCAGTCGCTCAGTCGTGTCCGACTCTTCGCAACCCCATGAATCGCAGCACGCCAGGCCTCCCTGTCCATCACCATCTCCCGGAGTTCACTCAGACTCACGTCCATCGAATAGTGATGCCATCCAGCCATCTCATCCTGGGTCATCCCCTTCTCCTCCTGCCCCCAATCCCTCCCAGCATCAGAGTCTTTTCCAATGAGTTAACTCTTCACATGAGGTGTCCAAAGTACTGGAGCTTCAGCTTTAGCATCATTCCTTCCAAAGAAATCCCAGGGTTGATTTATTGACTGTGCCAAAGCCTTTGACTGTGTGGATCACAATAAACTGTGGAAAATTCTGAAAGAGTTGGGAATACCAGACCACCTAACCTGCCTCTTGAGAAATCTGTATGCAGGTCAGGAAGCAACAGTTGGAACTGGACATGGAACAACAGACTGGTTCCAAATAGGAAAAGGAGTACGTCAAGGCTGTATATTGTCACCCTGCTTATTTAACTTATATGCAGAGTATATCATGAGAAACATGTTATTCTCAGAAAATATTTAAAGTAGCCTTTTACAAACCTGTCTAGTAAATCTAATGAATGGATATCTTCAGGTGCAGTTTCTATTGATTTAGTTTCTTATTCTCATGTATGGGCCATATTCTGTTGTTTCTTTTCATGTTTTATAGTTTTCTTAAAAAAAAGCATTTAAAATAATGTGAGGTGACAATTCTGAAAATCAAACCCTCCCTTCCCCTTACAATTTATTTTTGGTTCTGTTTGTTTGGTGACTTTGCTGAACTAATTCTTTAAAGTTTCTGTTCTTTGGCATGTCTCATTGCTGTTCTATTAACATAAGAGTCAGCTAATTATTGTGAACAGATTTCCCTAGATGTCTACAACCAATAAGTCGGCCCGTCTTTGCCAAGGGGCTCTGTATGCATGTCCGTGTATGCCTTAAACATTCAGATAAGCGACTGACACATATGCTTTAGAATTCACTTCCTACTTGTTCAGGGTCTTAAACTTAGTCAAGGATAATAGTTGGAACTTTTTCAGATGAGCATGTGGAAATGTCTGGGCATGAATGCAGCCCTACCTATGAGATGAAATTCCCAGGAACATGTTGAAGTTTTGAAGTTCCTATGTACAGTTCATTCTCCCCCTGTTCAAGGTTTTTGGTTAGTTTTTCCCCCAACTGTTATCCTCTGTCTCAGAAAGATGTACGATTAAACATTTTCCTTTAACTGCTTTTGACAGCCTCCAGAGAAAAGTTTTTTTCAGATGAGGTCAGTTCTGAGTAAAGGAAAATAAAAATACCGTTTCACCTGGGACTTCCAGGAAAATGCCAGACAGATAAACAATACCAGTCCTCTGAGATGAGGTTTTGAAGGAACTCAAACCCTATTTTACCACCTCCATAGGCTGTGAGGCTACTGGTTTTCACTGTGATAGCATGATGTTGATTTACAAGGTCACCGCAGAGCTGAAGAGCGGGAGAGAGGAGTAGAGCAAGTTTGGACACCACAAATCCCACAGGTTTTTACCAGGAATCAACCATTTTTCTTATATAAACAGTCTTGAATTTTTGCAAGTTTTTAGTTTACTTCCAGAACCCTGAGAAATTTGATTATGAAAATTTGCTCCAGTTGTTTGTTACCTTTATGAAGAAGTGGATTTTGGAAATTTTCACTCTTGCCATTATCAAGTCATTCAGAGATGCCATTTTTAATATCTCATTTCCTCTATGCAACTAAATTGTTCTCAGTAATAATAATAATAATCATTCTTTTCTTCTTTCACTTTTAAAACAATTTTTACCAATTTTTAAATAATATATCTCAATTGTAGGGATAATATGTACATTTAGCAAAATAACTTTCTGTATGAACTAAAACTTGAATTTACCAATAAAAATATTACATATTACATTGTGTTTTACTATCTTAAATACAAATATCACAAATATTCATATAGAATTATAGAATTTAAATTACTCAAGTGGTGTTCCTTCAGTTTTATAATCAGTGCGCTATTATTGTTTATTTTGAATATATCTTTTTAGTGCAGAAATATGACATGCCAAAGGGTTTGGAGAGTTAAAGTTTTGCAGGTGAACTTTAACTAGTCTGCCTTGTGAACTTACTTGGGTCCTTACAAATAAAACACATTTAGCCAAATTTGTGCCTATCAGAAGCAGAAGCTATTAAGTAGTGTTCTACAATTAACCTCTATGAGAAATGTAATGTTCATTAAAGAGTAAAAACCAAATGTGTATCTATTTGGATCTCATATATATGCTATTATAACTCAATAATATCTGCAATGATCCTTTGCACCAGCATTCTTCAAAATGTACACCTTCATTGCCTGAGTGTGGGGTGGGCTGCTTCCCCGTGCTGGCCCCTGGTGTGCCCCCTGAACTGTGCTCACCTTTTCTTCTTCTGAACATAGTGTGGACATGCTATCTCTTACCTGAGACTTCCTACCTGCCTTCATCTCTGCACATTCTTTCCTTCTTTTTATTATAGTCTTTCTTTATCCAGTTCCATCTAGTCTTTTATGTTTTTGCTAAGGTATCACACCCTGAAAGAAATGTTCTTGACACCCCCATCCCCACCCCTCAATCTATCTGTGCTCTAGTAACAGATGTCTTATACATACCTGCATTCTAGCACTTACTACATTGTCTGTGTGCTTGTCACTCTTTCGAAGGCTTTAAGTAATTCTGATTTAGTTCCGTTAACAACAACTAGTGTATCAGTAACGCAATCATTATTTCTGGAGAGAAGGATGGGAAAAGAACCACTATTGCTCACTGAAACAATTTTATAGCCGGACAATGCAGAAGGATTAGAGTAGTTAATGTAGTCAAACATTGGTGGCCAGTGTACAGACCTATTTCTATTCTTTCAGTATACATTTATTTCCAAACTGTGAGTTTAACATTGAAAGGCATTTCTCAGACTGTGAGCAATAACTCCACTAAGAAAATATTTCTTCATAAAATGCATAGGGCACGTGGAATTTTTGTATAACTGCTGTGGCAGTAGACAGAGTGCTGCACTAGAGCTCTGAGAAGAGTAGTCAAAGATGGACCGTTAAGTGGAACACAGTTTGAATTATCTAAGGCTGATAACATTAATGTCTTTGTCGGATGAAAATAAAACAATAGATAATACATTGCGTGACCTTGATGAGCTATTTATATTTGTTTGCATGCGTGCTCAGTCACGTCCAACTCTTTGTGACCCCAAGGACTGCAGCATGCCAGGCTCCTCCGTCCATGGGATTCAGCAGGCAAGAATACTGGAGTGGGTTGTGATTTCTTTCTACAAGGGATCTTCTTGGCTCAGGGATCGAACCTGCATCTTCTGCATTGGCAGGTGGATTCTTCACCACTGAGCCACCAGGGCTATTATCATATTCTCATGTTAACTTACAAAGCACTTATACCATTTTATTTAGATTATCAAAATATGTAAAATATGTGAAATATGCATAAGAATTTAAATACCTATAATTTAACTGTTAATATGCTATCAGTTTTGCCTATTTTCATTTCAATTTTTCCTCTTTATAACCAGTTTGTATATATTTAAATTTTTATTTATAGTTATAGTACATACTTGTAATCACTTTAACAAAATCTTTATTTTACATGTTATTTTGCACTACCACAATACTTGGATTTGTCTAGATCACTTAATATTCTTGAAAAATATTATTTTATTGTTATTCAGTTCAGTTCAGTTCAGTCAAAGGCTTTGGCATAGTCAATAAAGCAGAAATAGATGTTTTTCTGGAACTCTCTTGCTTTTTCGATGATGCAGTGGATGTTGGCAATTTGATCCTTGGTTCCTCTGCCATTTCTAATTTCTTCAACCATTTCCCTCTTTTTTATGGGTTGTTTCCTTTTTTGAAAATTTTGCTAGTAGAAGCAATTATAATTTAAGGATACATTTTGTTTTTATCTCAGATTTTTAATGATAAATTCTTTAAAGTGATATTTATTTCTTGAATGTTATTAAAAGCATTTTATTACTCTTGGGAAACAGCCTAATTGCAAGCAAAACAGTTTTATCAATTAAACAAAATTATAAAATAGCTGATTTATATTTTAATTTTTATGTCCTTGTAATTTGCCCCCTAATCTCACTCAACCCTCATTTTCAGTATCTTTTACTCCTTTCTCAGGACTTTAAACATTAAAACAATTTACCATTTAGTCCTTAAAATAATGAAGACTGGTTCTTCATTGTTAGCATTTTTTCCAAGTTATCTCAACAGTTGAATGGTTTTATATGTCTAAACCTTGTACTTAGTCACTCAGTCTTATCTGACTCTCTGCTACCCCATGGACTGTAGCGTGCCAGGCTCCTCTCCATGGGGATTCTCCAGCCAAGAATCCTGGAGTGGGTTGCCATGCCCTCCTCCAGGGGATCTTCCCAACCCAGGGATCAAACCCAGGTTTCTCACATTACAGCTGGATTCTTTCTCATCTGAGCCACCAGGGAAGCCGAAATTATGGTCTAATCTCGTGCGTGCTCAGTCACTTCAGTCATGTTCAACTCTTTGTGACCCCACAGATTGGAGCCCATCAGGCTCCTCTGTCCATGCGATTCTCCAGGCAAGAATCCTGGAGTGGGTTGCCATTTCCTCTTCCAGAGAATCTTCCCAACCCAGGGACCGAATCTGCATCTCTTGTGTTTCCTGAATTGGCAGGCAGGTTCTTTACCACTGAGCCACGGGGGAAGCCCTAAACCTTGGCGACTCCTAAATGTACATTTCAAATTCTGACTTCTACCAATGAACTTCATGCAATTCTCTATGAGATCTACCCAATGTCTAGTATATGTCTAAAATTTAAGATTTCCAAAACCTGGCTCCTCTTTTTCACCTACACTCAAATCTACTTTGTCCCAGTTATTCCAATTCCAGTAAATAACAAATTTAAACTTTAAAAAGCATGTGAGTTAAAAACTTGTTATCTTTTAATAATCCTCCACCTTACATTTATAGATAGTCCATCACAAAGCAAATGCTCTTAGCTTTAACTTCAGATTTTTCTTCACCAATTTCTTTGTCACCACCCATGAGCAATAGTCTTTGTCACCACCCATGAGCAGTTACCACCTTCACTCACCTTTCCCACTGCAGTAGATCCTAGTTGTCTTTTTACTTCAGCCCTGGTCATCTGTCTGATAATGTAAACACACAAAATTTTTCTACCTCACTACGTGATTGAGACTAAAATACAATTGTTGGAAACTTCCAGTGCTACCTTTTCTCATAAGGAGGAAAATTTAAATTTTCACTGTTCAACAACATGTCACAGGTTCCTAGTTTACTGTAGTAACCTTGCTACCACACACACACGCACTTCTACCCTAGGCTCTTCAGGTATTTCAGAAAACAATTTTAAAGAATCTCGTTGGCTGCGGAGATTACTTTATGGAGAACTGGCATCTTTACATTATTAATTTTTTCTATCCTAGAATAAGCTATATGTATTTCTTTTTTTTTTTTTTATAAATATGTCCTATAGGGAAATTGTGTTGCTTTTTCCACACATGAGTCTGTGTATTTCTTATATTTCTCTCCATATTTTGTTGTATTTGTTATATCTCCAACTTTTGGTCTTATTCTTAATGAGCACTCATTTTTTAAAAATTTATGTTATCTAACTAATTGGAGTTCCCTGGTGGTTCAGATGTTATAAATATCCCTGTAATGCAGGAGATCCAGGTCCAATCCACGGGTAATGAAGATGCCCTGGAGAAGGGAACGGCTACTTGCTCCAGTATTCTTGCCTGGAGAATTTCATGGACATAGGACCCTGGTGGGCTACGTCCATGGGGTTGCAAAGAGTCAGACATGACTGGGTGACTAACACTTTCACATTTTTCTAATTAATTATCTGACTATATCAGGGATTTTCAATCTTGGCACAATTTGGTTACTTTGAGCTGATTATTCGTTTTTGAGGCAGGATGTTCTGAGCTCTGTAAGATATTTAGCAGAATCCTTGGCCTTCATACAATAGATTGTCAGTAGTATTGCCCCAAATGTGATAACTGAAAAATACCTCGACATTGCCAGATCTCCTGTGAGGTGCAGAGTTGCCCCTGGCCAAGAAGCACTGATCTTTATGAAGGCATAGATTGGTTCTTACAAGCCGCATGAAACTGTCTCTTTTGGTCTAAATGTTTCCCATGTTCCCCTTTATCTTAGTTGGCTCTTAGCTTGAGAGCTTATTGTACCTGACGTATTGTCTATAAGAGGGAGACATGCTAAGTGATTTCCTCAGAGCCTCACAGACATTAAGGCCATGATTCCTGATAATCATGTCTACTAGTTTACGTGCTTTAGCAAACAGTAATGAAAAGTGCCAGGACCCTGGAACCCGGGTGTGGCTCTTAACTCCACTGTTTGGTGGGTTTGAATTTTCATAGATACAGTTTAATCTCTTCAAGCCTTCATTCTCTCATCATGGGAGGTGAAAGCCATTGCTTTACACCAACATTCTGAAGTGTAGTAATGATATGTGTATGGTCCAGAGCACATTTTAGACAACATGTTTGCAACCAAACAGGTAGCAATTGGGAGTTTTTCATAAAGCCTAAGGGCAGAACTGCAGGGGTGGAAAATACATACTCCTTGATCAGCACTGGACAGGGCAATGCATTCTATTTACTAATTTATTGAGTGCTCTCTCTAGGGATTATGGAAAACTGAATGTTCAAATGGGTGATATCTAGACTCTGTCTTGTAGAAGTTCACTGAGATGTTAAAAAGAAACATAGTGAGCATACAAGATTGACTGCAAGGAATAAGTAAATGAATTATATCAGTACAAGGAACAGATTCAGGGAACAGATTCAGATATTTCTGTGAGGATTCATCTCAAAGTTGGAACTGACATGATAAAAATAATTACCCTTACCTATGATATTAATTTTATAGAATAAAAATTGGTTTAAAATTTCCATCAATAGTCCAAATCACTGGAAATTTCCTTTTGCGATTAGCTATTTGTGTTAAGAAATGAAATTTTTGCTCCCCAAGTGGCTCAGTGGTAAAGAATCTGCCTGCCGATGCAGGTGATGCAGGAGACTTGGGTTCAATCTGTGGATCGGGAAGATCTCCTGGAGTAGGAAATGGCAACCCACTCCAGTATTCTTGCCTGAAAAATCCCATGGACAGAGGAGTCTGGTGGGCTACAGTCCATGGGGTCACAAAGAGTCAGATATGACTGAACATGAACATAATAAACTCTTTTATCCAAACTCAAAAAAATATACTGGAGATAATCATATAAGCTGTTTCTTCCTTAGTCCGATAAACAGGATAAAATAACTAACCAGAGAGTTGAGGGATTTGTAGTTATTTGGCAAAGTTAGGATTAGCAAGACATGAAAAGAAAATAAACGTCAAGTGATAGGGCTACCATCTCTTCCTGAAGCCCTAGATTCGATAAAGGGAAAGAGTTATAGTTTTTGGCATGAATCAATTATTCACCATATTATTTTAATTTTTAGAAGAAAATTCAAAGTACATCATACAATTCTTTTGCTGATATTCGATCAAAAGAAGACTCCCTTTGCCAATCAACAAATCAAAAAATCAGACTTCAAGAAAAGAAAAAGAAAAAAAAAGTATATACATCATCTTCTCTTATGTTGTCACTTTGTTTAAAGAAAATGAGACCCAGAGTGATGAAATGCCTTGTTCATAGTCACACACTTCTTTTCTTTTAAAACAAAAGTTAGAACACATTTATCCCTATACTAAGCCAGTGATTTTTCTACTACATTTTGCTTTCTTTCACATACTTGGCTTTTTCTTTTTCTTTTTTAAATGAATGGTGTTTGGATCAGTTCCAGAGGCAAATGCACCTTCAGCTCCATTTCAAAGGTTCATCCTGTAATTGTCACACCTGATCTCTGTCCCAGTGCCTGAACCCAATCACTGAAGATAATTTGAATCGGCTGAAACACCTCGAGTTGGCCATTGACCCTCTTCATTCACACCATGCCATTGTGATAGGCAAGGTTGGCTACTGCCACTTTAAATTAGTGGTTTATCTTGAGTCCTGGAGAATGGAAGTCCTTTCAGGGGGAAAGGATGATGAATCACATGGCAGGGAACAAATGTAACTGTGATTAATGGGACATTACACAACAACAAAAAAATAGAGCCAACTGTGCACAGAGATAACTGGAACCACAAAGACTAACTTATTGTCTAAGTTGATATAATTAACTTCAAGCCCCTCTATAGCGTGGTTAGCTGATTTCAATGAGCCTTTCCATTGTGTTGGTAATAATGACAAGGTTGTGGCTTATTTTAAATACTATCCTATTAAAGACCATTTTTTTCTCCAATCCTTGGCACTGATAAAATGTCAAATACTAAGATTTAGCAATTTGAAGTAGCACTGTTATAAGCAACTGTTCAGATTCATCTGACTTTCCCTTTTTTCCAAGGAAGATAATAGAAGAAAAGACCAAACATTTGACTTATGATATATGAGCTTCCTCAAATATTTCAGTGAAGAAGGGTTCCCTGATTATCTTTTGTGGCGAGGGGGGTGGGGGGGGGGGTTGTTCTGGGTTAAGAGAAAAGTTTTTAGAAATATGTTGTATTACCGTAACTATGATGGAGAAGTATTTGTTTTTCTTATCACAACCTGATAGGATAACCTATCCTGTCTACGTAAGTATGTTTCTCCCATTCATGGGAAATCAATCATTGCTTTCTCTATTAGAAGAAATTATTGGCTTAGATTCTTGTGAGAATGTATTATGGTTTCAGAAATTACTATGCACACTTTAAAAAAAAATCAGGAATGTGAATATTTTTATCCATTGAAATCTTGTCTACATTCTTCAGTCAGCAATGCTGGAATGAGATTCTGCATTTAAAAATGCTTGACAATCTCCTTGCAGAATTTGGAGGCTTCTCAAATATTTGATACCTGCTTCATTTCATGTTTTTGGAATTGTTTGGCTACTCTCAGAGGTTATCAGAATAGCAAATGCTTCCTTTAAAATTCTGAGATATGCTATATTTGGAATGCCAATCTTTTTCCAACTGCCAGGTGTGTTTTTCTCTTCCTGACTTAGAAATAATAATACCTTATATTTTATAATGCATTTATTCTTTATAAATAACATTAACCAAATAGACACTACCAGGATCTATGTTAGTGAGTAGAGATGTGTCATGAGTGAAAGAGCAAGGATTCTGTGGTGACTTATCTACGTGTTACATTTGCTGCTGCTGCTGCTAAGTTGCTTCAGTCGTGTCCAACTCTGTGCGACCCCATAGACGGCAGCCCACCAGGCTCTGCTGTCCCTGGGATTCTCCAGGCAAGAACACCGGAGTGGGTTGCCATTTCCTTCTCCAATGCATGAAAATGAAAAGTGAAAGTGAAGTCACTGAGTCATGTCCAACTCTCAGCGACCCCATGGACTGCAGCCTACCAGGCTCCTCCATCCATGGGATTTTCCAGGCAAGAGTACTGGAGTGGGGTGACATTGCCTTCTCTGACATGTTACATTTAGCTCATGCCATTTTCATATGAGTATCAGATAACTTATTTTTTCTTTCTGAGTCTCATGTTTCTTGTTCACAAAAAGTGGATAATAATTACTTCATAGATGTTTCTGAAGACTGACCTTGTATTCATGGTATGGAATGAAATCACTTAACTATTTATTTCCACTATTCCCATCTCTCCTTTACTGGAAGAATGTTTTATTTACCTTTATGTTTCCCAAGGAAAGAGAAAGTAATCAGGTAATGTAGTCTTCATTAAGAACTACTACAATTCAAATTCTCTTGTAGCTCATTTCACACACATTAGATTGTTCAAAGGATCTTACCTCAATTTTTGCAAATAAAGAGCACAGATGTTGGGAATATTAAAGAAATAATGATTTAAAAGTGCTCAGACTAGTGCTTTAAGTTTAATAAAGGCTTTCTGAAATGAAGCATAAAATGCAAGTATGATGAGACACCATGGATAAACATTCTCGAGCCTGTACCTCACTTGGGGTGCCATGCCAAACTTCAGAACAAGTCCAGGGTATGGTATATAAGACAGCTCTGGCCACATGTGTAGTCCTTCAGCCTTAGTTCTACTTGCTTCATGTCCACTCTGCACTTTTCCTTCCTTGGATTCAATTTCACTCTGTTACTGACCCCACTGCCGTTGGCATTGCCCCTCATTCTTCAACTTTCGTTTTAGGCTCTTTGGTCTTGATAATGATCATTTCTGCAATTGTACCTGATTCCTTTGCATGATTCTGGTCTCCACAAAACTCTGTGAATCAATGGATGCTAGAGACAAACATCTTTCCAGACTTGAGTTGCTTTGACAATCCTCTTATCAGTTCTTCCCCTTTTGTTAGACTCACACCTAACTCATCTTGCTCAGGTAAAAAGGAAATAGTGTCAGAAAAACTATTCAATGGCACTTGCTACAGAGTAGTTGGAGAGACTTCATTCAAGGGAGGACCATCATGATAGGAATAGCAACCACTGTGTTGGAATTTTACAACGAGAGACAGAGACAGTTTGAACTCAACTCTGAATACAGTATGTGCAGTTGGGAATTTATAGCCAAGGATTAGAAGAAGGATTCTGGTTTAACCTATCATGATTTTTGCTGAAGGCATTCAGGGTGACCAGACTTCATCTGGTGGATGGTAGAGGTAAGAAACCCAATCAGATATTTAGGATGATCAGATATGAACTGTGGGAATTCTGGTTAAACTCACTAATCAGGATTCTCGCTAAAAGTGGACAATTCAGAGAGGAACATCAATGTCTAAAAGTCAAGCCCAGTTGGCAAAGCGAGTTTAGGGAAATATGAGTAGAGTTTGGTCTGTGAGAGAATCTTTGTCACTAGACAGAGATTGGTGAATGAAGTGAAACAACAATGATTTACCACAAGTTGCAAAGTTAGGTATGGGACCGGATCTACTGTCTACCTCAGTCTGATCTATAAGCATTTCTACTAGACCACTGGTTTTCAACAGGGAGGTAATTTACCCCTCATAGGATATTTGTCAATATCTGGAGATATTTTTTTTGGTAGTAATGCTACTGGCATCTAGTGGGTAGCAATCAGGAATACTCTTAAAATATCCTGTAATGCCCAGAACACCTTCACAAACAAAGAACTATTATTATCTGGCCCCAAACATCAAGGGTATGGGTGAGAAACCCTACCCTGGATTAAAGTACTGAATCATGACAGTGCAGGAAGAAGTCTCTCTCAAGTGGTCTTAATGCTTTTTATGCATGTGAGAACAGCTTTGTACAGCAATGATTAAAATGCAAGTCATGAGTTAAGAGTTCTATTTACATATTTCCCATTGATTTACTTTGTGGCTTCCTATTCATCACTTTGCTCCCAATGACAAACATTTACTGAGAAGCCCAGACACGTAACTATAAAAGAGGCATTAAGAAAACAGAAGCTTTCCATATCACCACTGACCATGTGTGGACCTCTGCAGATGCTATTCACCTCAGTGTTCATTTGCCCCTTGCAGATACAAAGAAAAATATAAATTCTCCAATTTCCTATTTATGTTACAGTTATAATATCCACAGAGTCTGTATCTAAGTGTTGTGTGTGCTATTGGCCAAGTAGTAAACTATGCAATAAAAATTAATAATGCATTGTAATAAAATGTTTTTATCACCATCAAATTTATAGTGCTTTATTAATCCTTTTGCTTGCTTTCTTTATTCTTTTCTTTCTGCCAGCCACCTGGCCCCAAATGTTGTATGAATTACTTGCCAAAACCTAGTTACTCCTTTCTCACTTCTTTCTAGCTTATTTTTCTTCTCATTTCTCAGCCCTACCTCTTTTTTTATTTTAATCTTCGGTCGGTATTTTTTGCTGTTTCTTTCATCTCCTCTTCAATTAGTCTCTTTTCTCTCCCTTTCCACTAAATCTTTTCTACTCTTTTAAAAGAAATGTCCCCAGAGCATTAAAAAGAAGAGACAAATGAAAAAGGACAGATGCTTGTCAATCTCATAGCTACTTTCTTTATTTTTCATCTGCAAAATTACTGATCACATTTCCAAGGAATACACAGCCTGACAGCCCATACCTTAGGGAAGAAGGGAGAGTTACACAAATTCAGGGACCCCTCAGGGTTGGAGCATAAGGCTGTGAGGCTGCTGGGTAAGAAATGCCCTTGAGATTCAATTGAACATTTACCCAGGAAGCTGTAAACAAGAAAGTCAATCTTGGCACTGCTGGATTCCTCACTGCCTTCAGAATAAGGTTGTTCAAGGTTTGGCTCTTATCTCTTTATTCCCATTATTTAAATCTTCAATCCAAATGCTCTTCTTTGCAGCCTGTTGAGACACCTGGTGTTCCATGAATGCACCATGTTGGTTTTATGTCCTTATGTCTTACACCCAACCTTCTTCCTATTAGGAGGACTCCATTTTCCTGGTTCTCTGCCTAGAACATTTCTGCTCATCTTTAAATACTTCACTGAGAAAAGTTCCCTCTACTAATGTTTCCATATATCAGGTATTTATCTTAATGATCTGAATGCATTTTTCCATTGTTTTATTTTCTATACCATGTCAGGAACTTTTAGTAGGGGTTGGGGCTGTGACTGTTGTCTTTCATTTCAATCACATGATTTTGCTCTGAATACAGAGAGTGAATTATAGCTGATTAAATCAATGGTTGGAAACAAATGTATGAAATTATCCAAGAGAAGGAAGGTTCAGATGGGATGTACACAGAGCCTTATGTTTAGCAGGGTGGTCAATCATCTGTAGCAAACAGCAACTTTTTATTTTTAGTACTAAAAATCCTGAGTGTCTGTTAACAGCTGCAGCATAGCAAACTTTCCTAAAAGTTTTGTTTTACAAAACAACCATTGTCTCACAATTCTGTAGACTGTTCATTTGGATTGGGCTTGGCTGGGTGGCTTTTCCAGTCTGTTAGGCCCACTCAGGCAGCTGTGATCAGCACCAGTTTTTCTGTGGTATCTCGGCAGAATAAATATCTTGGTGGAATAACCAGCTCCATATGACGCTGCATTTTCTGGCACATTAGACTGGATATCTTCGCATGCTAGTGACACAGTAGAGAAGAGAGTGTTTTCACAGACGTCTACTTGAGCCAAAGTCCTCTTGACTCACACTGACACTTTCACTAAATTCTCTTGCCCGAGCACATTACAAAGCTAACCTGGGATTTGTTGCTGTCATTTAGTCGCTAAGTCTTGTTTGACTCTTTTGCGACCCCATGGACTATAGCCTGCCAGGCTCCTCTGTCCATGGGATTTTTCAGACAAGACTATTAGAGTGGGCTGCCATTTCCTTCCCGAGGGGATCTTTCTGACCCAGGGATTGAACCCATGTCTCCTACATTGGCAGGCAGGATCTTTACCATTAGCCAACAGGGAAGCAATATATTACAGTTGGTCTAATGTCTCTTTACCCTGTTTCAGTGTCCGTACAATCCTTCATCATTGGTCATGAAGTCTACTGGCTAGAAATTACAAATGGATAGGCAATGATTTTACCTATGAGATGTAAAACCACTCAGATCATCTATGGGCTCACTTAACAAAATAAGGGAAGTGAAAGTTCAAATGGGGACTACAAATCTAACAATTTCTAATGTTCTGTGGTTGTATTCTTTGTGAGTCCAGTTTTGAAACAATGAGTCTTAAATTTTGTTTTATTGTTATTATGGGCTATTTTCAAGTCTCTTTTTCTGAAGTTGGATAATTTTCTTACAATTCTCAAATTATGAGGATTGCTTTTACTTCTCTTGGGAAAATGTTCAATATAGTGTAATTAATGAATGTCAGATATAAACATATTTATGAAGTTCAACAATTGAAATGTGATATGTCTATAAGTTATCACTTTCTCCTTGTTCTTTGTATGATAAATTAGAAACTACCCAGATGTGATTTTGCACGCACATTCCCAAGAGTTTACTTTTGTTTGAAATTTCTACATGCTTTTTATGTGCGCCTAGTTATCCTATGATGATCCATCACCCCTAAATCACTTACTGGCAATATTTTTGTGCTATAGTTATTGCATTATTAATTGGCAGAAAACTGTAAACACGATCTATGAATTATTTACAAAGTGTGTCTACTGGGAAAGAAGAAATCTGAACAGGTAATGCAAAAATATGTTTGAGTTCTAGATAGTGCAGGTCACAATTTGGGGAACTTCTTTTGAAAGAGACAATGCATAGCATGACCTTTGACTAGATGTAAATAACTGGAGCTTTCACTATAAAAAGGCTCCTTAAAATTCAAGGCATGATAGAATACTGACAAGTAATAAAGATTTGTAAGTACATTGCATATTATTTTGTCTGTCTAATTAGTAAAGGTTTTTCAAGTGAGATAACTGAATAGATACAGTGCTATAATATAGGTTTTCCCTTGCTATCGGAGATGGAAAATAAATTGTTATAATCTGGAAATACAGATGAAATGCCTAAGAATATTCCCAATGTTGTTTTGGGTTGATGAAACAAAACAATGAAGAGCATCCATCTCCTTTCCTTGGGTTCTAAACCAACTTAGAAGTAAGGCAATGCATTTAACAGATGGGGACAAGTTATTACCTTCATCGCTCTGAAAGGCTAGACTGAAACCTCAACTTCTTTGTTGGGCAATTAGGCTTCTTAACACTTACTAATATTAATGTCCCAATTAATTGTATCAGTCCAGTCATAGGCAGTAGCCAAATTTTTCCTATAAGATTGGTGGAGAGGACAAGAATTTGTATGAACCCAGGGCACCATCATATCATAGTTAATTCAGGTATGGAGTATGATCAAACATTGTGAGGCATTGCCACTGAGCCGACATGGGCAGATGTGTCCTAAAGAAGGGATAAAATGGACCTGAAGCAGACACCAGGGAAAGACTAGGACAAGAGGGAGGAGACATCAGACAATAACCTCTAGATCCTGGAAAACTGAATCTAGTGTAAATGCAAGGGCAGAAAGGACAAGTGATTGAAGACAGAAGAAGGGAGGGAAAAGCTATCTTATAGGCTAACAGTTTTTGTTAGGAGTTTGAACATAACATCTATGGAACATGATTGCTCTGTGTTTCATACAAGATTGAATAATTATTTATTTTATAACCCCTTCAATATGTCAGTGACCAGCTCAAGAATGAATCAAAAAGGAAGTGAGAAAGATAAAATAAATAAAACAACCCAAATTTATAAGAACAACAAATTTGAAATATGAGTTAAACTTTGGAGCAGCTTTATGGCAGGCTTGTGGAAAGAGTGCTACATTAGAGCTCAGGAGACCCCTGCTCACAATTTAGTTTATCTACTAGATAGCTGTGTGGTCTTAGTCAATAGCCTTAGCTACTATATTCTGAAGCTTGCTCCCTCTACCTTTATTTATTTATTTTTAAATATAGGAATTAGCCTAATTGATCTTTATGCAATTATCATATCCTATGATTTTAGATACTGTTTAACACATCCCTAATATAAACCAATGCCATAACAGTGAACATTAGCATATTTCTACTCATGTTAATAACTTTATTAAATTCAGTCTCTCTGTATACCTAATTTATAGTAGCCCATATTCAAATCAGTGTCAGTTTCTAAATTGGAACACATCTATATTTCTGCAAAATATTTTTTCTTAAGAAGACCTAATTAAATGGTCAAAGAGTAAAAATTGTCAGACTCTAAGCCAAAAAACCTATTTTAATCCCTTGTAAGATTCTATTAAATCACTTATAAATGACTTATACATTTATCTTTCTCTCCTGAGTTTCCCATGCCCTTACATGTAAGAGAACCAAGACTTTAGAAAACATCTGTTTAGAAAACAGAAGAGAGAGCAGACAATACACACTTTCAACCATGCTGTTAAAGCTCATCTGGATGCTACTGACTTGTTTTGGTGCTTCTTCTTTGAAATACTTCGTATGCTGGATTGCTTATTGCTTTGACCTCAAAAAATTGTCCAAAACTTCAAACACTCTGACCACTGAGACTTGACCATTGCCTTATTCATCTGTGTTACTTAGGTCCCCCTTGCTTTGGAGAATACATAACTCAGGAAATTTGGTTGCACCTCTTTTCATTCAGTTCAGTTCAGTCACCCAGTTGTGTCCGACTCTTTGCAACCCCATGAACTGCAGCACGCCAGGCCTCCTTGTCCATCACCAACTCCCGGAGTTCACTCAAACTCATGTCCATCGAGTTGGTGATGCCATCCTGCCATCTCATCCTCTGTCTCCCCTTCTCCTCCTGCCCCCAATCCCTCCCAGCATCAGACTCTATTCCAATGAGTCAACTCTTCACATGAGGTGGCCAAAGTACTGGAGTTTCAGCTTCAGCATCATTTCTTCCAAAGAACACCCAGGGCTGATCTCCTTCAGAATGGACTGGTTGGATCTCCTTGCAGTCCAAGGGACTCTCAAGAGTCTTCTCCAACACCACAGTTCAAAAGGATCAGTTCTTTGGCACTCAGCTTTCTTCACAGTCCAACTCTCACATCCATACATGACTACTGGAAAAACCATGGCCTTGACTAGACAGACCTTTGTTGGCAAAGTAATGTCTCTGCTTTTGAATATGTTGTCTAGGTTGGTCATAACTTAAAAGAAATGGAGTAGCCATCATGGTCAACAAAAGAGTCCGAAATTAGTACTTGGATGCAATCTCAAAAATGACAGAATGATCTCTGTTTGTTTTCAAGGCAAACCATTCAATATCACAGTAATCCAAGTCTATGCCCCAACCAGTAATGCTGAAGAAGCTGATATTGAATGGTTCTGTGAAGACCTACAAGACCTTTTAGAACTAGCACCCCCAAAAGATGTCCTTTTCATTATAGGGGACTGGAATGCAAAAGTAGGAAGTCAAGAAACACTTGAAGTAACAGGCAAATTTGGCCTTGGAATACGGAATGAAGCAGGGCTAAGACTAATAGAGTTTTGCCAAGAAAATGCACTGGTCATAGCAAACACCCTCTTCCAACAACATAAGAGAAGACTCTACACATGGACATCACCAGATGGTCAACACCAAAATCAGACTGATTATATTCTTTGCAGCCAAAGATGGAGAAGCTCTATATAGTCAGCAAAAACAAGACCAGGAGCTGACTGTGGCTCAGATCATGAACTCCTTATTGTCAAATTCAGACTCAAATTGAAGAAAGTAGGGAAACCAATAGACCATTCAGGTATGACCTAAATCAAATCCCTTATGATTATACAGTGGAAGTGAGAAATAGATTTAAGGGTCTAGATCTGATAGATAGAGTGCCTGATGAATTATGGACGGAGGTTCGTGACATCGTACAGGAGACAGGGATCAAGACCATCCCCATGGAAAAGAAATGCAAAAAAGCAAAATGGCTGTCTGAGGAGGCCTTACAAATAGCTGTGAAAAGAAGAGAGGCGAAAAGCAAAGGAGAAAAGGAAATACATAAGCATCTGAATGCAGAGTTCCAAAGAATATCAAGAAGAGATAAAGCCTTCTTCAGCGATCAATGCAAATAAATAGAAGAAAACAACAGAATGGGAAAGACTAGAGATCGCTTCAAGAAAATTAGAGATACCAAGGGAATATTTCATGCAAAGATGGGCTCAATAAAGGACAGAAATGGTATGGACCTAACAGAAGCAGAAGATTTTAAGAAGAGGTGGCAAGAATACACAGAAGAACTATACAAAAAAAAGATTTTCATGACCCAGATAATCACGATGGTGTGATCACTCACCTAGAGCCAGACATCTTGGAATGTGAAGTCAAGTGGGCCTTAGAAAGCATCACTATGAACAAAGCTAGTGGAGGTGATGGAATTCCAGTGGAGCTGTTTCGAATCCTGAAAGATGATGCTGTCAAAGTGCTGCACTCAATATGTCAGCAAATTTGGAAAACTCAGCAGTGGCCACAGGCCTGGAAAAGGTCAGTTTTCATTCTAATCCCAGAGAAAGGCAATGCCCAAGAATGCTCAAACTACCACACAATTGCACTCATCTCACATGCTAGTAAAGGAATGCTCAAAATTCTCCAAGCCAGGCTTCAGCAATACATGAACCGTGAACTTCCAGATGTTCAAGCTGATTTTAGAAAAGGCAGAGGAACCAGAGATCAAATTGCCAACATCCACTGGGTCATTTAAAAAACAAGAGAATTCCAGAAAAACATTTATTTCTGCTTTATTGACTATGCCAAAGCCTTTGACCGTGTGGATCACAATAAACTGGGGAAAATTCTGAAAGAGATGGGAATACCATACCACCTGACCTGCCTCTTGAGAAATTTGTATGCATGTCAGGAAGCAACTTGACATGGAACAACAGACTGGTTCCAAATAGGAAAAGGATTTGGTCAAGGCTGTATATTGTCACCCTGCTTATTTAACTTATATACAGAGTATATCATGAGACATGCTGGGCTGGAAGAAGTGCAAGCTGGAATCAAGATTGCCGGGAGAAATATCAATAACCTCAGATATGTGTATGACACCACCCTTATGGTAGAAAGTGAAGAAGAACTAAAGAGCCTCTTGATGAAAGTGAAAGGGGAGAGTGAAAAAGTTGGCTTAAAGCTCAATATTCAGAAAGCTAAGATAATGGCATCTGGTCCCATCACTTCATGGGAAATAGATGGAGAAACAGTAGAAGCAGTGTCAGACTTTATTTTTTGGGGCTCCAAAATCATTGCAGATGGTGATTGCAGCCATGAAATTAAAAGATGCTTACTCCTTGGAAGAAAAGTTATGATCCAACCTCTCTTTGTTAGCTTCTCTAATTCCTACTTCTGCATAAGATGTGATTTTACCTCAGAAAAGTATAGTAAAACTTAGAATTATTAGCACCAGAAAGATTGATAAAATTATCAGTCATTGATATTGATTGATATCCAACAACTAAACCCCTTTGAGTTTACATGGACATATTAATTTTAAGATAAATGTGTTATCTAATTAGGGTGTATTATTTAGATAAAGGGATAATTCAATTTCATTTGTACATAAGGACATCTGAGTTCACGATATTGTACTGAACTATGAGTAGAGATAAACTGAATACATTAACCAGAAGTACATAGATTGATTGAGAAGAAATATTTACATGTATATGTTCAACTTATTAAATGTTAATTAATTGATTAGTCAATCAATGTTATTTAGTGTCTTAGTGAGGATCCTATTCAACCTCCCAGCCATATTTTCATTGCAACAAAAAGAAGCAAATCAAGCAATAACACAGGCAGGTGGGCCTGCGTTTTAAACGACTGTGTTTTCCACATACATGCTGTGTTACCTTCGGCAAGTTCATCTGTTTCTCTTAGCATTTGTGGAGATTATAAATATACAATATCTAATACTGCATCTCACCTTGTGGGCAGTTAGTAAACATTGCTTTTCTCTCACACTTCTCAGAGTCCATTATACAGCATTTGGTGGATCTTTTCTTTGAAATGGAGACTACTTTTTGAGAAGGCAACACTTTTTTTATAATTAACATTCTTCTCAAAGTCAAGCACTAATTATTTTTTAAACTATTTTTTCTTATTTTTGAACTTTTTAGTAAAATCTAGCCAGGGACAGTGGAGCCTGGTGGGCTGCCATCTATGGGGTCGCACAGAGTCGGACACAACTGAAGTGACTTAGCAGCAGCAGCAGCAGCAGCAGCCTTATACTATGTATCTTACCTGTCTGCATGACTGTCTTCTGTGCTTATAAACGATGTGTCCAAGTATCATTAAATTCTGGCACAGATCTGTGATAAAGTTGTCATTGGTCATTAAAAAAACAAAAATTTAATGCAATGTATTTTTAAACTAAAATTTTAAGCTATTTAAAAAAATGTATTTATTTTTAATCATTTTATTGGACTATAGTTGGTTTATAATGTTGCATTAGTTTCAGGTGCACAGCAAAGTGAATCAGTTATATGTATATGTATTTCTACTCCTTTGTAGATTCTTATATTTCAGTGTTTCTTATGAAGCAAAATGTGTTAAACTTAAAGGACATCTTTTATTCCAAGGATACATAATTTGTAAATAGGGAATTGCTATTATTCTCTTATTAAAAGAACATCTAATTTATAACACTATGCCAGGTTGGTGTGTATGTGTGTATATATATAATATATAGTTATGAACCTGGCGGGCTACAGTCCATGGGGTCACAAAGAGTTGGGCATGACTGAGTGACCAAGCACAGCACAGCACGTAGTTATGGCAAAAACTGACACTTGCAACCCTTGATCAGTCTCTCACTATTTGTTTTCCTAAAGAGAAAACTTCAGGAAGAAATAAACTGAAGATACCAAAAATTACCTTTAGTGACTATTGTGTCCTACAAATTCTTTCAAAATTAGAAGAGAAATACAGATTATAAAAAGTGCCCCTTCATGCTGGAAAACAGAGTTTGGAATAAAAGCAAGCCTAATGACTGCATACGTGCAATTATATATATATTTATTTATACACATATGTGCATTGTTTATTGTATGGTTCTGATTGTGCACATTTAAATGTATATTATACATCGTTTTGTATTTGTTTATGTCTATTTGCATCCATAATCCTACTAACTGGGGTAGTGTTCTCCACGTGTAGTCTGCAGATCACCTGCATGCAAAGAACTGGGGTTTTGTGCAAAAAATTTAGATTCATCCTGAACCCCTTTTCAAAGTCATTGATTCAGAAAATTTAGGAATCTACACTTGAGACAATTTCCTTAGCTGAAATCAAGTTTAAGAATATTTTGTATAAAAGTATCCATTTAAAAATATATTTTGGAGCATTTCCATCTAAGCTCTTTTATGTATGATTTTTCGAAACTAAATCCTGTGTCTATCACTTAACACAGCATTAAAAAAAAAAAAATGATTGCATGACTGCCAAATCAATGTAAACCGATGGAACAGAACTGAGCACCCAGAAATAAACCTATGCTGCTGCTAAGTCACTTCGGTCATGTCCGACTCTGTGCGACCCCACAGATGGCAGCCCACCAGGCTCCCCCATCCCTGGGATTCTCCAGGCAAGAGCACTGGAGTGGGTTGCCATTTCCTTCTCCAATGCATGAAAGTGAAAAGTGAAAGTGAAGTCTCTCACTCATGTCCAACTCTTTGCAACCCCATGGACTGCAGCCTACTAGGCTCCTCCGTCCATGGGATTTTCCAGGCAAGAGTACTGGAGTGGGGTGCCATTGCCTTCTCCGAAACCTATGCATATATAGGCAACTAAAAGATAGTCTTTTCGGTAAATGGTGTTGAGAAATTGGATATTCATATATTAAAAGATAAAACTATAACCTTATTTCACATCACTCACAAAAATTAACTGAAGAGAGAGTAAAGACTTAACTGTAAGGCCAGAAACCATAAAACTCTTAGAAGAAAATACAGAAAAAATGATCCCTGACATGGGTCATGGCAATGATTTTTTGGATATGACACATAAAACATAAGCAACAAAATTAAAAATAAACAAGAGGGACTGTATCAAACTGAAAGATTCTTCACAGCAAGGGAAACAGTCAACAAAATGAAAAGACAATCTAATAACTGAGAGAAAATGTATTCGCAAACCATGTGTCTGATAAGGAATTAATATTGAAAAAGTATACAGAATTTACACAACTCAATAGTCAAAATAAATAATAATAATAAATTTAAACTATGCATTTTCCCAAAGAAAGTATAGGAATGGCCAAAAGGTACATGAAAAATGTTCAACATAGTTAACCATTTCGAAAAGGAAAATGAAAATCACAGTGAGACAGCACCCTATACATGTTAGAATACCATCATCAAAAAGACAAAAAGATACAAATGCTAGTGGATATGCCAGAGGATATGAGAAAAGGGAACGCTTGGCAACTGTTGATGGAATTATAAATTGGTATAACCACTATTCCATATGATGTAGCGATTCCACTTAAGGACACATGATGTAAAAGCATTCATTTAAAAATATATTCTAGAGTATTTCTGTCTAAAATTCATACATGTTTTTCAAAACTGTATTCTGTATCTATCACCTAACATACACTTAAAAAAGACAAAATCACATGAATGACAGGTTACTATAAGAACCTTTTTAAAAGGCTGCATAATATCAACATGTGGAAATACTCTGATTAATAATTTTCATATTTTTTCATCACTTAGATTACTTTCAAGGTTTTGTTCTGTAAATAATATTAATATAGAAAATCTTTAAACATATATATTTTCCACATTATTGCCAGCCCTATTTCCATTTTTCCATGTTTGCAATTTGAGAAACTAACATATTTACTTTTACCTTGACATCTTTGAATACATTTGTAGTGTTCACTATTATCATCATTGACATTTACTATTTTATGAAATCTCTGTGATCTTTACTACTTGTCCACTAATGTGTTGCTTTCTCCTTTAAAATTGATGTACACAACTATTATTTCATTGAAAATAATAATTCCGTAATATAGTTGCATCACTTATTTGCATTTTTCCTTTGAATTTTATTCATTTAGTTTTTTGAAAAGTGTATTTTCTCTTTTTTTGTACAAGACTTCTGTCTATTTCATTACATTTATTCTTGACTTGCATTAAGATACAAACATTTAGATAGATATTACGTTTTTTGGTTTTCCATGTACTTAGTGTGTGAGTTTTTTTCTTTTTGTTGAATTCCTTGGGATTTGTGAGAAGATTATTATCAGCTCCTATGATGACCCACTGTGTTGTGATTCCATGAGAAAAATTCAGCATTGGCTCCTTAAAGGACCCTCATCAGCCTTCCTCCAAGAACTCGAACCTCAGCCTCAGGCAACCCTGGAAGCACAAGTGCTAGCAATCCTGGGTGCATTTATCATATCCTTGGGAAGGACAGCATGTCTGAGTGCTCCCAAGGGGGAGAAACCTCTGGTTCAGGCTCATGGCAGGCAACGCACTGCCATCTCTAGAAGGTCAAAGAGGACTCAGAAAATTTTGAGAAGGCCCTTGGCACTGTGTGGGGAGTTGAGGGAGGCAGATAATGCCTTAAGATGCAAGACTTGTTCCACTCAAAGATAGAATCCCAGACAGGTTGAGAATCATATACCAGACAGAACAACGATGATGAGACTGTTGTTGGTGTGCTTTTTGTTGGGTTTGTTTTTCTAGAAGAGAGTATCCTCCCGAGACAGTGTCTCATGGTCTCTCAAATCAAACTCTTCATCCTACAATAAGTTAGTTTTCAGACTATATTTTCATAAATAAAATATTTGTCATGATCATGCATCACTCAAAAATATATTCTAACTAAATGAGGCTAATGGTACATATCTGTGCAATAGTACATAAAGTTATGCATACATGCTGGGCTCCTGGTAACTCAGATGGTAAAGAATCTGCCAACCTTGCAGGAGACCCAGGCTTGATCCCTGGGTGAGGAAAATCTCCTGGAAAAGGAAATGGCAACCCACTTCAGTATTCTTGCCTGGAAATCCCATAGACAGAGAAATCTAATGGGCTACAGTCCATGGGGTCACAAGAGTGGTGCATGACTTATGGTTTCAGGAGGATGTTTATCTACTTGAACAGTTCCTGGCTCATGGTAAGCACTCAGAATTGGGTAGTTTCCTCCTAGGCCCAGTGGATAATTCCCCAGCAGCCACCTTGATAGAAAGCCGGTTGCTATTCATTCTCCTTCCCTTCTCTCCAATATGAGAAATTTTATTTGCTCTCCATCATGGAAAATATATTGGGTCAGTTGTAAAGTAAGTGAATCTGATTGAGACCCAATGAACAACTTCTTTCATCATTTAATTGAACTTTCTGAAGCATAGATTGTGCAAATATTCTATGATCATTTTAAAGAATGTTGTTTTAAACAATGTGTAATGATTGATGATGAGTATGTACTCAGTCATGTCTGACTCTTTGCGACCCCATGGACTGTAGCCCTCCAAACTCCTCTGTCCATGGAATTCTCCATGAATACTGGAGTGCGTTACCATTTCCTTCTCCAGGAGATCTTCCCCACCCAGAGACTGAAGATGTATGGACATGAAAACAACTATGTTTGGAAGATGGAAATATAAGTAATCACTTTCTTCCCTTTTTTGGAAACTATTTTTAAAATTAAAAAATAAAATTAAAACATACATACATTCTATAAAGATATTTCAATAATATTACCACTTGCAAAAGAGAAAGAATTTTTCCCTTAAAATTTTAAAGGCATGTATAGCCAACAGTCCTAGAAATTCCAACATTTCTTTTTTACTGATTGGCTTACTATCCCTCCCATATTCTTCTGTGCCAACAGCAGACTGCCTCTTCTTTTATGTAATAACTGAAGCATTTTTCTGGGGTTGCTGATATAAGAGGCTTTTTTCACTTTAATTTTTCTCTCTATTTTTCTCATTTTAATAGTTTCTTTCCTCACTGCTGATGAAGATTTCTATGATAATCTCGGCCACGGGGTTTAAAAAATGACAACAGTTCACAGACTTTGAAACGGGATCATGTGAAGTTTTTATAATTAGGTGATGGCAGCAGCAGCAGCAGAGAGGTCCTCTATCAGAAGGAAAAAAAAAAAAAGATCTCTGCTTGAAGCTGTGCAATTGGGGAAATAAAGAATTGATGCTGCCACCAGTGAAGTCTGTGAAAATATTCTCAAAATCCATTCTGTAACCCCTCTGGATCAATCTACTAGTTACCAGGCCACTCAGACTGTCATCCTCATCTGTAAAATAGCATGAGTTTTTGTGTTCAGTCTAACACTAGTGGCTGTTGGGAGGATGAAAGATAAAGCATTTAACACAGAGCTGCAATCTCCCACGGACTTCAAAAGGAAAGGGATAGATCTTTCTAGTTCTAAACTATCCCCCCAAAGCTAGCCAGCATATTGGTAGCACACACTGGTTGAAGGTTAAGGACTCCTGACTTCTGTCTCTGCTTGACTGAAAGGAGATAATGAACAAGAACAGGATCTGACTAGGAGAGAGATTCTTGGAACCAGTTTTGTGGAGGCAGGTGAGCCAGCTGATGGCTCTACCAGATCAAATTAATTACAGTGTTGATTTCTCTATCAACAAATACAAAATGACATCTTGCCGTCCAGGTTTATGTCCCTAAGAAACACGCTTATTTTATAATATATAAACATTATAGAGCACTTACTTAGTCTAAACCAAGCAGTGCCAAAACCTGCCATCCAAAAACTGCTGTTGGAACTGTTGATGTTGGCAAAATGACAGCTATGTGAACAGATCTGTCTGTTAAATAGACTTTGTAGAGGGGAATCCTAAAATCCCAGTGTTCTTCATGCATACTAAAAGAAAATATCTATCAATGCCATTATTTTTACAGGGAAACATAATTATTGAGTCTCAGTGAAGAAATCAAATACATTGTACTTCTGGTCAGTGTGTTTTGATTTACTGCTTGTGTGATAAATTAAATGACATCAATTGTTATTGTCTCATAGAGTTATCATTCAATAATCAGCACCATTAGTCCACCTCAATTCTTATATGCAATTTTTGAAAAAGAAAATTGATCCAGGCACATAATTTAAAAATTGAATAATCAGAAGTTATGAGCACACATGGTGCTATGATTGGGTATGGGGAGAGGGTTGAGGTATATAGTTTATATGTTATTCTCTCATTTAAGATTTAGTAGAAACATTCCTTGAGTCAGACATTGAGATCTGTTCTAAGATATCTGGCAGGGGTCTGTGGTTCTATTATATCTCCAAATTGCCATATCAGTCAGCTCAGTCATTTAGTCATGTCCAACTCTTTGAGACCCCATGGACTGGAAGCATGCCAGGCTTCCCTGTCCATCATCAACTCCTGGAGCTTGCTCAAACTCATGTCCGTCGAGTCGGTGATATCATCCAACCAACTCATCCTCTGCTGTCCCCTTCTCCTCCTGCCTTCAATGTTTCCCAGCATTACAGTCTTCTCCAGTATATACACCTATTCATTCAGTTGCCACTTGACAGGTCTTTATTGGACATTTGCATTTGTATACTTATTGGAAGTAGAATTTTGGCTTGGAATTGGAGATGGGTTGTATGACCAATTTCTTGAGAACAGAAGCAGTGGCTTGTGCATCTTTACATCTGTAACAGCAATGTATTTTGCACCTAATAGGAATTCAATGCTTATTAGTTTAGTTATATTAACAGGAGGGTCTGATAAGGTTTATGTGTTAATTTTTTTTTAAAGATACCAAACCATAATAATTGCTTTTTGTCTTCTACCAAGAATTACATTCATAGAGAAATACACTATCTATCTCTGAATGGTAATAATGGACAGAGGATAGTATATATGGCTGAGACAGGGAAGAAGGAAGAATGATTGACATTGTTGAATGCCTCCTTTGTCCTGGTATCTTCCCAGGTGGCACAGTGGTAAAGAATCCATCTGTCAATGCTGGAGATGCTAGAGAAAGCAGGGTTCAATCCCTGGGTCGAGAAGATCCCCTTGAGAAGGAAATGACAACCTGCTCCAGTATTCTTGCCTGGAAAGTTCCGTGGACAGGGGAGTCCAGTGGTCTACCATCCATGGGGTCGCAAAGAGTCAGACACAACTGAGTCACTGAAGACATATAACTTTCTATGTCCTGGACCCTGGATGATGCTGGGCTTGGTACTACGTTTCCTTCTTCCCTTATGTAGACATTGAGATCTGCTCTGGGATATTTGGCAGGGGCATGTTTTATTACATCCCCAAATAACCCTTCTTTGGGCCACACTGACCCCTCACATTGGACATTTTTGTTCATTTACTGTATGCTTATACGCTCCTGTTATAAACCAAACTCTGTGTCATGTGTTGTTTGTGACTTGGTCCTTAATTACTTCTCCACTTTTACTGTGTCAGTTTTTGCCTATTTAAACTTAATTAGCCACCCAGACCTTTGGTCAGTTTTTCCAATGTATCAAATCATTGTCCATGTTAAGATGTTGTATGTGCTGTTTCTCCTTGGAACATGAACTTCTCCTTGTGAGGGTAGTTGCTTTGCCATTTTTTATTTCATCTAAAATGTAATTTTACATCAAAGAGGTCATCTATTGATATTATCAAGAATTCCCATTACTTTTTATTACAGTCACTAATTTAATGTCTTCTTGGAAATTATGGAGCAAAAATGTTTACCTTATTTTTCATTTTAATATTTTTTTGACTGTCATTTCTCTCACCATGCTTACTTTCCAAAACATAAGCATCATGAGGGCAAGATATTAAAAGACTTGGTGATTATACTTGAGGCTAATTTCTGGCATGTAGTGGAAGACTGTGCCTGAGTGAATAACAAAGTGACTGTCCGAGTGAATAACAAAGTGACTGTCCGAGTGAATGACAAAGTGACTGTCCGAGTGAATGACAAAGTGACTGTCCAAGTGAATGAGTATAAGATGTGTAAGACAGTCCCTGCTCTCAGAACCTCATGATTTACTGCGGACTAAGTCACTTGAAAAGGAGAAACAATGAGCTAAGATATAAGGTATAAGACAGAGACTCACAGATGCACAGTAAAGGGTACCAGAACCCAGAGTTGGAAAGTCAGTGTTATGAGTACAAAGCTGACTTCGAAAGTCTAAGTCTGAATTTGCAAGTAGAAGATTCAGAATAATTATATATATTTACAGTTAAACATTAGCAAGTGTTGCTACAGACTGAATTGTGTCCCTCCAAAATACACGTTAAAGTCCTAAATTCCAGGGTGATTGTATTTGGCATGAAGGCCTTTATGAGATATTTAAGGTTAAATGAGGGAGATCAATGCAAAGAAATAGAGGAAAACAACAGAATGGGAAAGACTAGAGATCTCTTCAAGAAAATTAGAGATACCAAGGGAACATTTCATGCAAACATGGGCTCGATAAAGGACAGAAATGGTATGGACCTAACAGAAGCAGAAGATATTAAGAAGAAGTAGCAAGAATACACAGAAGAACTATACAAAAAAGATCTTCACAACCAAGATAATCATATTGGTGTGATCACTCACCTACAGCCAGACATCCTGGAATATGAAGTCAAGTGGGCCTTAGAAAGCATCACTATGAACAAAGCTAGTGGAGGTGATGGCATTCCAGTGGAGCTATTTCAAATCCTGAAAGATGATGCTGTGAAAGTGCTGCACTCAATATGCCAGCAAATTTGGAAAACTCAGCAGAGGCCACAGGACTGGAAAAGGTCAGTTTTCATTCCAATTCCAAAGAAAGGCAATGCCAAAGAGTGCCCAAACTACCGCACAATTGCACTCATCTCACATGCTAGGAGAGTAATGCTCAAAATTCTCCAAGCCAGGCTTCAGCAATACATGAACCACGAACTTCCAAATGTTCAAGCTGGTTTTAGAAAAGACAGAGGAACCAGAGACCAAATTGCCAACATCCGCTAGATTATCAAAAAAGCAAGAGAGTTCCAGAAAAATATCTATTTCTGCTTCATTGACTATGCCAAAGCCTTTGACTGTGTGGATCACAATAAACTGGAAAATTCTGAGAGAGATGGGAATATCAGACCACCTAACCTGCCTCTGGAGAAACCTATATGTAGGTCAGGAAGCAACAGTTAGAACTGAACATGGAACAACAGACTGGTTCCAAATAGGAAAAGGATTTGGTCAAGGCTGTATATTGTCACCCTGCTTATTTAACTTATATGCAGAATACATCATGAGAAACGCTGGGCTGGAAGAAGCACAGGCTGGAATCAAGATTGCCGGGAGAAATATCAATAACCTCAGATATGCAGATGACACCACCCTTATGGAAGAAAGTGAAGAGGAACTCAAAAGCCTCTTGATGAAAGTGAAAGAGGAGAGTGAAAAAGTCGGCTTAAAGCTCTACACTCGGAAAACGAAGATCATGGAATCCGGTCCCATCACTTCATTGGAAATAGATGGGGAAACAGTGGAAACAGTGTCAGACTTTATTTTTTGGGGCTCCAAAATCACTGCAGATGGTGATTGCAGCCATGAAATTAAAAGACACTTACTCCTTGGAAGGAAATTTATGACCAACCTAGATAGCATATTCAAAAGCAGAAACATTACTTTGCCAACTAAGGTCCATCTAGTCAAGGCTATGGTTTTTCCTGTGGTCATATATGGATGTGAGAGTTGGACTGTGAAGAAGGCTGAGCACTGAAGAATTGATGCTTTTGAACCGTGGTGTTAGAGAAGACTCTTGAGAGTCCCTTAGACTGCAAGGAGATCCATCCAGTACATTTTAAAGGAGATCAGCCCTGGGTGTTCTTTGGAAGAAATGATGCTAATGCTGAAACTTCAGTACTTCGGCCACCTCATGCGAAGAGTTGACTTGTTGGAAAAGGATCTGATGTTGGGAGGGATTGGGGGCAGGAAGAAAAGGGGATGACAGAGGATGAGATGGCTGGATTGCATCACCGATTTGATGGGCGTGAGCCTGAGTGAACTCCGGGAGTTGGTGATTGACAGGGAGGCCTGGCGTGCTGTGATTTATAGGGTCGCAAAGGGTCAGACACAACTGAGCGACTGAACTGAACTGAACTGAACTGAACTGAGGTTATAAGGACGTGCTCAGTCACATCCAACTCTTTGCGATCACATGGACTATAACCCACCAGCCTCCTCTGTCCTTGTGAATTTTCAAGCAAGAATACTGGAATGGGTTGCCATTTCTTCCTCCAGGGGATCTTCCTGACCCAGGGATTGAACTCACATCTCCTGTCTCCTCAATCTCCTGCATTGGCAAGTGGATTCTTTACCACTTGAGCCACTTGGGAAGCCTATGAGTTTGTAAGGATGGCATATTAATTCTATTGAATTGGTGACCCCATAAGAAAAGAGAGAGTGATATCTCACTACCAGCTTAGAGGAAAGGCCATGTGAGAGCAGGTGGCCTTCTGCAAACCAGGAAGAGAGCTTTCACCATCAACAAACCTTCCCAGACCTCAATCTGGGATTTCCAACTTCCACAACTGTGAGAAATAAATTTCTGTGGTTTAAGCTACCCAATATGTGGCATTTTGATATGGCAGCCTAAGCAGACTAATCCAATAATAAACAAAAGAGGTTTATTAATTAAAATTTCTTCATTAATATTTCTTAATCTATGCTGAGCCTGAACAAGATTCCTTTTCATTCACTTGTTTTAGCTTAATTTTTGTTCCTTACTCCTGAGAGTTTAATCATCTTTCTCATATATCCTTGCACTATAACTTGCCTCAAATGTCACTGGGAAGCACATTACTTTATTATTATTTTTTTAAATTTATTTATTTAATTATTTCACTTTACAATTTTTTATTGGTTTGGCCATACATTGACTTGAATCTGCCATGGGTGTACATGTGTTCCCCATCCTAACCCCCCTCCCACCTCCCTCACCATTCCATCCCTCTGGATGGAATCCCTCCATCCCTCATCCCAGTGCACCAGCCCAGAGAACCCTGTATCATGCATCGAACCTGGACTGGCAATTTGTTTCACATATGATATACACGTTTCAATGACATTTTCCCATATCATCCTTCCCTCACCCTCTCCCACAGAGTCCAAAAGACTGTTCAATATATCTGTGTCTCTTTTGCTGTCTCGCATATAAGGTTATCATTATCATCTTTCTAAATTCCAAATATATGCGTTAGTATACTGTATTGGTGTAAGTAAATAATAAATAAGTACATGATAAATTTCTTCTCACCTCAAGAATTAACAGTCTGCAATTTACCTTATTTAGTTATTTTTTTGGTAACCATTCTGAGTCAAAGGAGAAGACTAAGCATTGACTGCTGTTTTTATTGTTTGCTTGTTTTTAGTGTTCTTCCTGCCTTTGGCAATATTAAACCTATAGCTCTAGGCAAGCTATAATGCAAATTGATTTTATTTGTGAGAACAGTGCAGCTGAAATTATGACTAGTTCACTCTTCTGCAGTACACTTTCTTCTTTATGGCTGCTTTACAATTCATATCAGCATTGTTTGGCTTCTAAATCTAAGTCATTGTTCAGGAATACCTAGAGGTTTATCAGACAGCACCAGGTTCCTCAACTGAAAGTTGGGGAGTCTCCTTTTCAGGGGCATAATCAGTAGGAAAAAGGGCAATATTCTTCTGTGTGACCTTCAAAAACCTCACCATATTAAGAAATTTTTCTGATAAAAGTCACTTATGTAGAGAAAGCTGAGAATTCCTCACCTGGCCAGAAATTCAGTTTGAAACCTAGTCCTGCTAAAACTGAGTTCCTCAGCTGAGTTTGTGATTAACTTCTCTATTCAAAACTTTCTTTCTTGTCTCAGACCTGCGAGGCTTCCCTGGAGGCTCAGCGTTAAAGGTTTCACCTGCCAATGCAGAAAAAGCAGGTTTGATCCCCTAGAAAAGAAAATGCAACCCATTCCAGTATTCTTGCTTGGGAAATCCCATGGACAGAGGAGCCTGGCAAGCTACTGTCCATTGGGCTGCAAAGTGTTGGACACAACTTAAGGGATAAAGAATAACAACAAATGCAAGGAGATGGGTGGCTTATTGCCTAACAGCCCCAAACTCCCTTCCCTGCCTCATGGCTTTCCACGAAGAACCTTGTCCAAGGAGCGGTGGCTGCAAGGGCGCAGGAGGCCCCAGAGGAGCCATCCCACATTGAAGGTCAGGAAGGTCGGCGGTGAGGAGATACCCTTCATCCAAGGTAAGGAGCAGCAGCTGCGCTTTGCTGGAGCAGCCATGAAGAGATACCCCACGCCCAAGGTAAGAGAAACCCAAGTAAGATGGTAGGTGTTGGAAGAGGGCGTCAGAGGGCAGACACACTGAAACCATACTCACAGAAAACTAGTCAATCTAATCACACTAGGACCACAGCCTTGTCTAACTCAATGAAACCAAGCCATGCCCGCAGGGCAACCAAAGACGGGCGGGTCATGGTGGAGAGGTCTGACAGAATGTGGTCCACTGGAAAAGGAAATGGCAAACCACTTCAGTATTCTTGCCTTGAGAACCCCATGAACAGTATGAAAAGGCAAAATGATAGGATACCAAAAGAGGAACTCCCCAGGTTAGTAGGTGCCCAATATGCTACTGGAGATCAGTGGAGAAATAACTCCAGAAAGAATGAAGGGATGGAGCCAAAGCAAAAACAATACCCAGCTGTGGATGTGACTGGTGATAGAAGCAAGGTCTGATGCTGTAAAGAGCAATATTGCATAGGAACCAGGAGTGTCAGGTCCATGAATCAAGGCAAATTGGAAGTGGTCAAACAAGTGATGGCAGGAGTCAATGTCGACATTCTAGGAATCAGTGAACTAAAATGGACTGGAATGGGTGAATTTAACTCAGATGACCATTATATCTACTACTGCGGGCAGGAATCCCTTAGAAGAAATGGAATAGCCATCATAGTCAACAAAAGAATCTGAAATGCAGTACTTGGATGCAATCTCAAAAACAACAGAATGATCTCTGTTCGTCTCTAAGGCAAACCATTCAATATCACGGTAATCCAAGTCTATGCCCCAACCAGTAATGCTGAAGAAGCTGAAGTTGAATGGTTCTATGAAGACCTACAAGATCTTTTAGAACTAACAGCTAAAAAATATGTCCTTTTCATTATAGGGGACTGGAATGTAAAAGTAGGAAGTCAAGAAACACTTGAAGTAACAGGGAAATTTGGCCTTGGAATGTGGAATGAAGCAGGGCAAAGACTAATAGAGTTTTGCCAAGAAAATGCACTGGTCATAGCAAACACCCTCTTCCAACAACACAAGAGAAGACTCTACACATGGACATCACCAGATGGTCAACACCAAAATCAGACTGATTATATTCTTTGAAGCCAAAGATGGAAAAGCTCTATATAGTCAACAAAAACAAGACCAGGAGCTGACTGTGGCTCAGATCATGGACTCCTTATTGCCAAATTCAGACTCAAATTGAAGAAAGTAGGGAAACCAATAGACCATTCAGGTATGACCTAAATCAAATCCCTTATGATTATACAGTGTAAGTGAGAAATAGATTTAAGGGACTAGATCTGATAGATAGAGTGCCTGATGAACTATGGAATGAGGTTCGTGACATTGTACAGGAGACAGGGATTAAGACCATCCCCATGGAAAAGAAATGCAAAAAAGCAAAATGGCTGTCTGGGGAGGCCTTACAAATAGCTGTGAAAAGAAGAGAAGTGAAAAGCAAAGGAGAAAAGGAAAGATATAAACATCTGAATGCAGAGTTCCAAAGAATAGCAAGAAGAGATAAGAAAGCCTTCTTCAGTGATCAATGCAAAGAAATAGAGGAAAACAACAGAATGGGAAAGACTAGAGATCGCTTCAAGAAAATTAGAGATACCAAGGGAACATTTCATGCAAAGATGGGCTCGATAAAGGACAGAAATGGTAGGGACCTAACAGAAGCAGAAGATATTAAGAAGAGGTGGCAAGAATACACAGAAGAACTGTACAAAAAAGATCGTCATGACCCAGATAATCATGATGGTGTGATCACTCATCTAGAGCCAGACATCCTGGAATGTGAAGTCAAGTGGGCCTTAGAAAGCATCACTATGAACAAAGCTAGTGGAGGTGATGGAATTCCAGTTGAGCTGTTTCAAATCCTGAAAGATGATGCTGTGAACGTGCTGCACTCAATATGCCAGCACATTTGGAAGACTCAGCAGTGGCCACAGGACTGGAAAAGGTCAGTTTTCATTCCAATTCCAAAGAAAGGCAATGCCAAAGAATGCTCAAACTACGGCACAGTTGCACTCATCTCACATGCTAGTAAAGTAATGCTCAAAATTCTCCAAGCCAGGCTTCAGCAATACGTGAACCGTGAAATTCCAGATGTTCAAGCTGGTTTTAGAAAAGGCAGAGGAACCAGAGATCAAATTGCCAACATCCACTGGATCATTGAAAAAGCAAGAGAGTTCCAGAAAAACATCTATTTCTGCTTCATTGACTATGCCAAAGCCTTTGACTGTGTGGATCACAATAAACTGGGGAAAATTCTGAAAGAGATAGGAATAACATACCACCTGACCTGCCTCTTGAGAAACCTGTATGCAGGTCAGGAAGCAACAGTTAGAACTGGACATGGAACAACAGGCTTGTTCTAAATAGGAAAAGGAGTACATCAAGGCTGTATATTGTCACCCTGCTTATTTAACTTATATGCAGAGTACATCATGAGTAACGCTGGACTGGAAGAAGCACAAGCTGAAATCAAGATTGCCGGGAGAAATATCAATAACCTCAGATATGCAGATGACACCACCCTTATGGCAGAAAGAGAAGAGGAACTCAAAAGCCTCTTGATGAAAGTGAAAGAGGAGAGTGAAAAAGTTGGCTTAAAGCTCACCATTCAGAAAACAAAGATCATGGCATCCGGTCCCACCACTTCATGGGAAGTAGATGGAGCAACAGTAGAAGCAGTGTCAGACTTTATTTTTGGGGCTCCAAAACCACTGCAGATGGTGATTGCAGCCATGAAATTAAAAGACGCTTACTCCTTGCAAGAAAAGTTACGACAAACCTAGACAGTATATTCAAAAGCAGAGACATTACTTTGCTGACTAAGGTCAGTCTAGTCAAGGCTATGGTTTTTCCAGTGGTCATGTATGGATGTGAGAGTTGGACTGTGAAGAAGGCTGAGTGCCGAAGAATTGATGCGTTTGAACTGTGGTGTTGGAGAAGACTCTTGAGAGTCCCTTGGACTGCAGGAGATCCATCCAGTGCATTCTGAAGGAGATCAGCCCTGGGATATCTTTGGAAGGAATGATGCTAAAGCTGAAACTCCAGTACTTTGGCCACCTCATGTGAAGAGTTGACTCATTGGAAAAGACTTTGATGCTGCGAGGGATTGGGGGCAGGAGGAGAAGGGGATGACAGAGGATGAGATAGCTGGATGGCATCACAGACTCGATGGAGATGAATCTGAGTGAACTCCGGGAGTTGGTGATGGACAGGGAGGCCTGGTGTGCTGCAATTCATGGGTTCACAAAGAGTCGGACATGACTGAGTGACTGAACTGAACTGAACTGAACTGAAGGAAAGAGGGGTCACTGCATTTGTGATCCATTGGTGCACAGTTCTCTGATTTCCTGTTGGTGAGGTTAACAGAGTGGTGTTACAGAGAGAAACATTATCAGTCGTTAGGCCCCAGGAGGAAGCCTGGGGCTATGTGTTCATGGTCACCAGGTAGCTAACATCTTCCATTTGTTTTGGGGATGATGATTTAAATCTGAAAACAACTCAGGAAATGTGCATCAAATATTATTATTTAGGTACTTCAGGGAGGAGCTAAAGCAGAAGATACGGCAGATGGCCTATCCTGGGAAGGCCCCTTATGGTCCTGCTGGGTAACAGTATCAAAGAGAAAGAGAAACTGAAACCTATCAAGAATAAACTGCTGGTATTCTTGGGTAAAAAAGTTTCCCTGTCTCCCTCTTTCTTTCTTTTTTTAAAAGTCTTTATTGAATTTGTCACAATATTGCTTCTGTTTTGTATTGTTTTTTTGGCCACATTGCATGTGGGATCTTAGCTTCCCGACAATAGACTGAACCAGCATCCCTTGTGTTAGAAGATGAAGTCTTATCCACTGGAGCACTATGAAAGTCACCTCTGTTTCTTGTTCGTAGAAAAAAAGTTTTAGTGTCCTAAGTCTTCCTTGAGTTTCAGTGAACAGGCTCCTACAGTTATCAATTAGGGAAGTGAGGGGATACAATAACAAAGGAGAAGCAGGTAAGCAGAAGATGTAATGATAATAATCCAGCAACAAAGCTGAGTCCTGAGTCCTAGTTTCTCCTCAAGGGATATACACAGCAATCTGATGGATATCTGCATTGTTCTTCAAGGTCTAAGACCCTTCCCTCCCCAGGTGGATGATGGTGACCATATGCTGAACACAAACACATTGGCTCCAGACTGATGGGAACCAGAAGGTTAATGATAAGAGATTCCTGAAATACCACCTGCTGCCTACCACCAAATAGTGTGAAAAAAGTCTTGAATCCTATAATTCATCACCTCCAATGTTGTCTTTAAAAATGCCCCCCGAAAGCTACTGAGGAGTTTGGGTCTTCTGAGTATGAGCTTCTTGTTCTCCTTTCTGGGTCATTCAATAAATGCTTGTACTTCTCTTTAACACAACCTGTGGTCAGTAAATTGCTTTACTGTGTGATCGGTGAGCAAATTCAACTTCAGTTTGTTAACAAATTCAACCAGTGGTATGGTAACAGAGCAAAAAGTAAATTTCCATAAATTTTGTGTATCATTTCTTCAGTGCATTCTTAAATTTTAAATTAAAAAAATTAGAAGTTCTACTTCTTGAGATAACTCATTTCATAATTGGTGGATGGAGCACAAATGTTTAGGCAGAAGAGGCAAATAGAAAGTATATCTCGCACAGGCTACTTATGCATGCTAAACCTAATTTCCCACATCTGGAAAGCAAAGATGCTTATAATACCTAGGGAAGAGATGAATCAATATGTGAGATAATGTATGTCAGCTACAGGAAATCTGCTTGCCAAGCAGGAGACCCAGTCAGGAAATGTGGGTTTAGTCCTTAGGTTGGGAAGATCCGCTAGAGTAGAAAATGGTAACCCACTCTAGCAGTCTTGCCTGGAAAATCCCATGCACAGAAGAGCCTGGTGGGCTACAGTCTAAGCATTCACAAAAGACTTAGCGACTAAACAATAACAACATGTAATAAACACATAGCAAATACTCAAAAATGTTCCTGTTAATATTAAAAATATATAAATAGTTCTGATTCTGAAGTTATTAAATTGCTATCACTGGATATGCCAACTATCTATCTGCGTTTTAGTCTGCATGTATAAAATTGGGATTAGAAGGCATGCTATACATATTTCTCAGGGATCTGAAAATAAAGTAGCTTAGCTTCTTGGTGGCTCAGAGGGTAAAGAATCTGCCTGCAATGCAGGAAACACAGATTCAATCCCTGGGTCAGGAAGATCCCTTGGAGAAGGGAATGGCTACCCATTGCTGTATTCTTGCATGGAGAATTCCATGGACAGAGGAGCCTGGCAAGCTACAGTCCATGGGGTCACAAAGAGTCAGACACAACTAAGCAACAAATAGTATACTGCTGCTGCTGCTGCTGCTGCTAAGTTGCTTCAGTCGTGCCCGACTCTGTGTGATCCCGTAGATGGCGGCCCACTAGGCTCCCCCGTCCCTGGGATTCTCCAGGCGAAAACACTGGAGTGGGCTGCCGTTTCCTTACTACTACACTAGCTGTTTGTTAATGTGATGTGGTATTTTGATGGTTAACTCTACATGACAACTTGGCTGGGCACAGTGCTCAGATATGTGGTCAAACATTATTCAGGATATTTTGGTGAGAGTATTTTTTGAATGACTTTAATATTTTAATCAGTGGACTTCGCGTAAAACAGATTGCCCTTCTTAATGTGCATGGGCCTTATTCAATCAGTTGAAACTTGAATGAAACAAAAGACTGACCTTCCCTCCCCACTATGACACCTCTGGCAAGATAAAATTCTGTTAACAGAGGACCTTTGAAGTTGAAACACAGATATTTTGGACTATTAGCTTCTATAATAATGTGAACTAGTTACTTAAAATTTCTGTATACACAATTCTATTGGTTCTGCTTCCCTGGAGAATACTGACTAAAACATATATGAACTGATTTATTTAAACAACTATAAAATATTTATCAAACATTTCATGCATGCCACACAATGTTCTAAGCAATAGGGATATAGCAAAGGATATAGAGAAGTCCTTAACATCATGGAGCTTACATACTGGAGTGGGAAAGACAGACAAGGAGAAAGACAGGATATTTTCATGTAGGAATAAGTGTTATGGAAGAAAAGATACAAGGAGAAATGATCAAGAGTGCATAGTGATCCTCTAAAACAGAAAGCACCTGATGTCATTTGCCAGCCCCTCCACATCCGCTCCCCTACCCCAACCTGTACTTACCCTACTCTTGGCTTTGGAAGGAGATTGACTCAGGAAGACTACATTGCTTGGTGTCCTAAGACTTCTTGATAACTGGCATCCTATAGAGATTGAAAGACCCTGATGTTGGGAAATATTGAAGGCAGGAGGAGAAGGGGATGACAAAGGATGAGATAGTTGGATGGCATTACTGACTCATCGACATGAGTTTGAGCAAGCTCCAGGAGTTAGTGACCAACAGGGAAGCCTGGTGTGCTGCAGTCCATGGGGTTGCAAAGAGTCAGACATGACTGGGCAACTGAGCTGAACTGAACTGAGAGACTGAACGAAGGTGAAGTCTGAATATTTATTTATTTTTGCTCCCTCCCTGCAAGGTGACTTTGGGCTGGCTTTGTCTTCAGTTATGTGTTACTGTTTCTACAACTCTACACAGCTGTCTATTTTGGCTTCTGATAACTATTACTACTCTGTACTATAACTAGGGGTTCCCTATACCTATGTGTTTATAAATAGTCTCCTTGAAAATAAATCCTCAAATTGTTCCGTTCTGAGTGTGTAGTCTGTGTCCTACTGGTATCTGACTGATACAAAGCTATCACAGAAGGTCTCATGAGGGATGATCTTAAATTAAGCTGAGGCCAAGATGCTGAAAAGGAGCTAGCTCTGAAAATATTTGGAAGACTATTCCAGATAGAAAGAGCAAGGGCAGATGTCCTTGACATAAAGACAAATATGATGTGTGAGGAGGAGGTAGGAGGAAGGTATGAGGAGGTAGGTGTGAGGAAGGAGGTAGATGTGGCTGGTGGGTTGAGTCTGGGGTCTCCAACCTCAAGGATCTAGGCCTGATGATCTGAAATGGAACTGATGCAATAGTAATAGAAATGAAGTGCACAATGTAAAGAGCTTGAATCATTCTGGAACTACCCCCACTCCACCCTCAGTCTGCAGAAAAATTGTCTTCCCCCAAACTGGCCCCTGGTGCCAAAAAGGTTGGGGACTGCTGTGAGTGACAAAGAGAATGTGGGAGGTGGTCAGAGTAGCAGGTAGTGACATATATATTAGCTGGAGTAAACAAGGTGAAAGCCTCTGAAATGTTTGAAACAGATAAGTAGAGCAGTATGAATAATCCTTTTATAGTAGACCTCTGTATTGGGTTCAAGAAAAACTCTCCAAAGTATGTCCACATGGATGCCCTGAAACCTGTGAATATTACCTTTTGGTGACTTGGATAAAGAGTGTTTGCAGACGTCATGACATTAGATAGTTTGAGATGATATTTTCCTGGATTATCTAGGTGTGCTCTTAATCCAAAGACTCATGTCCTTGTAAGAGAAAGGCCTAGGGAGATTTGAAACATATAGAGAAGGAGGATGTGAAGATGGAAGCAGAGATTGGAATGATGCCGTAAATCACAGAAGCCAGTCATTTCCTGTAGCCAGAAGCTGGAAGAAGCAAGGAGGCCATGATTCTTCTCAAGATCCTCCAGAGGAACCATGACCCTACTGAAACCTTGATTTCAGACTTCTGGCCTCCAGAACTGTGAGAACACCTTACTGGCAGTTATAGCAGCCTCAGAAAGCTAATTCCACCTCCATGAAACTTCCATATGACTCACTCTGAGTACTAACCTTAAATTTGTTTTACCCCTGGCTTCTCTCTTGCCTTCCAAGGCAAATGAATTTAAAATGAATGCCTACCAAGGGGCAAGGCTTCCCTGGTGGTGCTAGTGGTGAAGAATTTGCCTGCCAGTGCAGGAGTCATAAGAGATGCGGGTTTGATCCCTAAAGTGGGGAGGAGTCCCTGAGGAAGGGAATGGAACTCCACTCCAGCATTCTTGCCTGGAAAATTCCATGGGCAGAAGAGCCTGACAGGTTACAGGCCATGGTGTCTCAAAGAGTCAGACATGACTGAGGGACCAAGCACACCAAGAGGCAGTTGTGCTTATTCCAGCCTGTTTATACCAGTTTTACTTGTTTTTATAATTATTTAATACTGCAATTCAGCCTTATATAAATCAATGGGATATAAACATACATAGCTACTTGCTTAAGAGTAGAGTTATAGATAGATTTAAAACTCATATGGCGACATCACATGGGCAAATCACACTGGGTTTTCTGAAGGGATAAAAGAAGTAGCCCAGTGTAATCAGGGGAAGAGGAGAATAAAAAATAGATCATTAGATGGCAGATGGAGGTTCAAGAGTTAAGGCTTCAAGATTATCACAAGGCTATAGAGTGCTGTTGATTATATCTTGAGAATAAATGAGCAGGTTATCTGAAAAACAAAACAAAACAGCAGTCTTGTGGATCTGGTCTTACAAACATAAACTAACAGAAATTCTGCTTATGATAAGGGCTAGACGTACATCCAAGATGCTATCATTTGGACAAGGGGCACCTTTACATTCTTTGGGTTGGTTTCTCTGTAGGTAAGTTAGATTCCTCAAAATTCTTCAGAGCTTCTAAAGGTTGAGCTAACAAGTTCTTGGTCTTTGGGTTTATTGTACAGAATTCCAGAAAATGAATGAGATAATCAATCAACCAACTAACCAACCCACTAACCAATAAAATAGAAAGAAATCTGACAGGAAACTATAACCAAAGACTCCTGAGATTCATCATTTCTGTGAGAACTGACCTGTGTGTCTTGGAATAACTTATAAAAGGAAAGCTGATTAAAATATATAAATGTCAAATGATATATTAATGAGACAATTGTTAACTACAGAAAAAAGTATTTTAAAAGTTTAATTAGATTCTAATTACACATTGTTTTGAAAGTGTCTTTACTTTCAGAGTCACCTTAAAGAAACTTAGACTGGAAATTATGGATGATTCACTGTGGGTGTGGCTTATACAGGAAAAAAGAAGCAGAACTCTAGCAGGAATCTGGACTCTGGGGAAAAGTGTTCAGTCTATGACATAAAACTAGTGAAAGTATGTACATTAGTAGTTTCAAGTCAGAATAAAATTTATGTACAAGTTATGTATGTATCACATATCATTAATAAAAATTCATAATTTTATACATTAATAAAACATTTTTTATATATTTACCAAATACTGGTTCTTATCAGATTAAGAAGGCCTGTCTCCATCAGTACTGACAAATTTTGGGGTTATGAACACCTGGAGTTTTTAATTTTGAAATGCATCACACTTTTTTCTCCCTCCATGTCTCTTAATCAGCCAACCCACTACCCCAGTCTGCCTCAAAAAGAAAAAAGAAAAAAAAAGACAATAGCCCAACACCTACCATATTGCCTGCTGCAAAGTAAGGTCCAATTAATGTTATTACTTTAAACTGATTTGGGCATTGAGTAACAGATTTGTTAAGTCAGTCATTTCCTATTTGTTGCAAGAATTTTTCTTTTCTTTTTTTTTTTTTTCAGATTTTTCCTGGCCTTTCAGTCAGTTTAAAAGTGATTCAAGTCAAATCCAAGGCTAATGAATGAGAATTGTGATCTAGTTAGAAAATACTGATTGGAATTCATTCAATAATGGTGAATTAAGACAGTAGGCTGGCGTTTCCTGTTTTGCTCACAAGTGGAATCTGAATGTCATTGTGACCTGAAGAAAGTAAAATTTAAAGAGTAGGTGCTAACAGATGTTTGCATTTTTCCACTAAGTTCTCAAAAAAGTAAGAGTTTCATCTATTTATTTAATAAACCAATATGTTTTCTTGAGTACTTACTTCTTGTCAGGCACTGAAAGTAAATACTAAGAGTAATTTTATTTAATGAGGCCCTATAAGCTCTGGGGCTTCCCTGATCCCTCAGTTGGTAAAGAACCTGTCTGCAATGCAGGAGACCCTGGTTTGACTTCTGGGTTGGAAAGATCCACTGGAGAAGGGATAGGCTACCCATTCCAATATTCCTGGACTCCTCTTGTGGCTCAGCTGGTAAAGAATCCGCCTGCAATGCGAGAGACCTGGTTTTGATCCCTGGGTTGGGAAGATCACCTGGAAAAGGGAAAGGCTTCCCACTCCAGTATTCTGGCCTGGAGAATTCCATGGACTCTATAGTCCATGGGGTGACAAAAAGTTAGACATGACTGAGACTTTCACTATAGCTCTGATCATGCCTAGAAACAGCATGGACTATGGTATCTGGGAGACCAAATGGAAATTTCATCCCTAATCTGGTGAAAAGTACTGAGCACCTAATGTGTGCCAGTTGCTGCCTTTAGCAGGTCACTAGGTTTCCTTTTCATTCCTCACATAATTTCCATGGGGCAGAAAATGTCATTGTACCATTTTCCTGAGAAGATTCAGAAGCACAATGATTAATGATTTCTCAGCTCTGATAAGTGGGAGAGGCTTGATTTAAACCTAGGCCAACTCTAGAAACTTTGCTTACAAATCTAGTTTCCTCTTTCCGGGGTTTATTTATATGTTTACCTGATATCTTTTATACTGGTTTCTCAAGTTTCCTCAGACGTAAACTGGGGAAATGAAAAGTTGTGTGCAAATTAAAGATGCTTGTTAGTGACTTTGCTCTAAATCAAAGCAAACAAAGAAAACCAAAGCCTCCTCTTATACAGATGAGGTAACTGCAACTCTACAAGCTGAAATAAGTGATGCAGACCAGGGAGTAAGTGGTTGTTGTTGCTGTTGTCTGGTCACTAAGCCCTATCCTACACTTCACTTTTACCACCTCAAGGCATATTGTAGCCTGCCAGGATTCTCTCTCCATGGGCAAGAATACTGGAATGGGTTGCTATTTCCTCCTCCAGGGGATCTTCTGATCACTCACTGATCAAACCCATGTCTCCTGCATTGGCAGATGGATTCTTTATCACTGAGACACTTAGAGCTCTTCAAAATCCTTTACAGTGTGATGTTTCAATCTTAATATACCCATAGAGATTACCCTTATGTTGTGAACACAGTATGTGCTCAGTAAATGCTTAGGAAATCCAACTATTTAAAATCATCCCAATCTTCCAATGTATTTTGTGTCATTTCCATTTACATTCATATGCATTCATATATTCTGAGGTTTGCTCAAAATTGCTTTGTAATCTTACTTCATATATGCAAATTTATTAAAAACCTGGAGCTTCTAAGTCAATCTTCAGTCACAGTTGACATATGTTGTCACAATGTTTATTTTATCCTTGAAGGTTACAATAAAATTTTAATTTCTTAAATTTAAAAAAATAAACTGCACTAACACGAAATTGAGATATAATCTTCATCTATTTGAAAGTGGCCCTCTAGCTTGAAAGCCTTCTCTTTTTGGTCTTATATTCTCATTGCAAAGTCATCATTAAATGTCAGAGTTCTTAACAAAAGATTAAAGAGTAAGGAGAAAGCGTTAAAGTTATAGAAGGCTGGGGAGTATTTTTAAATTGACAAAGTGATACAGATTCTTAAATTGACAAATTGATAAAGATACCATTTTAAAAAATCCTTGAAAACAAAGTTTGAGATACTGGAGAAATAAAAATTAAAAACAAAAAGCAAAAAAACTTTCAAAACACCTAGGAAAATCAACCTGCAAATCTATGAGTTAATAATAAGAAAAGATTCTTTATTCATGACCTTTTTAGTAGCTATATCATTCATAATTGTGTTATAAATAGGAGACTTTGTGAGTGTAGGTAATATTCAATGCAAACAATTGTTCATCATCCATTCTTCATTCATTAAAAACAATGACTGAGCTTGTACCAAATGCTGCTGCTGCTGCTAAGCCGCTTCAGTCGTGTCCGACTCTGTGCGACCCCATAGACGGCAGCCCACCAGGCTCCACTGTCCCTGGGATTCTCCAGGCAAGAACACTGGAGTGGGTTGCCATTTCCTTCTCCAATGCATGAAAGTGAAAAGTGAAAGTGAAGTCGCTCAGTCGTGTCCGACTCTTAGCGACCCCATGGACTGCAGCCTTCCAGGCTCCTCCGCCCATGGGATTTTCCAGGCAAGAGTACTGGGGTGGGGTGCCATTGCCTCCTCCTGTACCAAATGCTAGGCATCATTAATTCAAGCAAGGATGTGGTATTTACTTTTTCTTCTTTTGTTTGTTTAGAGTAAGGGTCTCCAAGTGACTGAGTATGCCCAGAGCAGTACTTAAAGCTTAGATAGAGACTGACATCAGGAATCTTGCCTAGCATTTCAGACAGAGATTTGAGGTGAGTGGAATCACTGGCTCCAATTCTTCACTTTTCTCTGCCTCCTCTGTTCTGTGGCCTCATTGTGGATGACTTGTATTCCCAGCTATTGCCTGGGTTCAGCCATGTGATTTGCTTTGTCAAGCATGTGGCTGGAGGTGACTGTGTGTCAGATCTGAGTCTAGAACTTCTGATTCCTCAGCAAAACCTTGGAGACTGGTCTGGCAAGCCCCATTACTGGACACACTAGCTTCTGCATGGTAAAGATTTCAGTAAGTTATGGACTGCAGGCTCAGTGAGAGAAGGCACAGAGTAGCTGTTACACTTTGACCATCAGGGCTTCCCTGCCAATGCAGGAGACATGGGTTCCATCCCCAGTCTGGGCAGATCCTACACACCATGGAGAAACAAAGGCCGTGTGACATAACTACTGAGCCTGTTCTCTGGGGACCAGGAACTGTAGCTATGAAGCCCACGCACTGCAACTACTGAAGCCAGAGTGCTCTGGACCCCAGTGCTCTGCAACAAGAGAAGCGCAGCAATAAGAATCCCATGCAATGCAACTACAGAGTATAGCCCACTCGCTGCACCAAAAGAAAAGCCTGCGCAGCAAGGAAGACCCAGCATAGCTGAAAATATCAGACAAACCAACAAACCTTGACCTAATACTAGAAAGACTTTGGCCTTAGCACATAGCAGGATGCTTTGGAAGCCCCAGTCACACATGGCCCTCAACAGTGACCACCGCAGATGTTTCTCTGTGAATCCTAGCCACAAACTCATGAGAGGTTGCAACTGGCCTCAGCAGAGGAGTGAGTCAACATTCTGTGCTTTCTGTGTCTCAGTACTGAACTATATAAAATGCATCTTTTCCGCACAGGATTGGGAAAGGCAACCATAAGATAAATAGTCTTCTTAGCTTTCTTTTTTAAAAATAAATTTATTTATTTTAATTGGAGGTTAATTACTTTACAATATTATATTGGTTTTGCCATACATCAACATGTGCCTGCCACAGGTATACACATGTTCCCCATCCTGAACACCCTTCTCTCCTCCCTCCCGTACCATCCCTCTGAGTCATCCCAGTGCACCAGCCCCAAGCATCCAGTATCATGCATTGAACCTGGGGAGAGAAGAGTATCTTTTTTTTCCCCTTTCAAATGTTAGGCATGAGATGCCCATGAACAAGTCAAAGGTAGTAGAGCACGACTTCTAATTGCTAGTTTCAAGGATAGTCTTGTAATGCTAGACTGAAAGAAAAGAATGAATGTATTCCTCGCTCAGTTGTATCTGACTCTTTGAGACCCCATGGACTGTAATCCCCTAGGCTTCTCTGTTCATAGAATTCTCCAGGGAAGACTACTAGAATGGGTAGCAATTCCTAGTTGAGGGGATCTTCCTGACCCAGAAATCAAACCTCAGTCTCCTGCATTGCAGACAGATTCTTTACCACTTGAGCCACCAGGGAAATCCAATGAAAGATTAGGTGTTCCAAATTCTTTCTTCTTTTAGGGCCAGAGGCTAAACCTGGATTTATTAAAACACCTTTGCATAAGTGACTTTGTGGTCAAACTAATGAAACATAGGGATTCCCACGTGCCTCAGTGGTAAAAAAAAATCTGCCTGCCAATGCAGGAAATGCAAGAGATACAGGTTTGATCCTTGGGAGGGGAAGATCTCCTGGAGGAGGAAATGGCAATCTACGCCAATACTCTTGCCCGGAGGATCCCATGAACAGAGGAGCCTGAGGGGCTACAATCCAAGGGTCACAAAGATTCTGACAGGATTGAGCACATAGGCATATGCAGTGGAGTATAGGCTTCAGTGTCTCGCTTGTGCAGTTTCCCTTTGAAGCACTCTGAAACTTCTTAGCAATTTGTTCAAGTCATGTTTTGAAAAATTGGCAAATGCAAGCTATTTGAGCCATCATCAGTTATGACCACCAGTTATTTAGAGTCTGAATTTTCCTCTAGGTCTCTTTTTCCCCAACTGATGGATGGGATGGGAGTTGCCATGGACATTTTTAAGGACCCAACTAAAAGAAGTTAAAGTGGGGACACAGATAGTTTGGGCTGAGTGGGATATACGTGTGTGGATCATGCTCACTTTCATGATGAGTCATAGCTTTGTTAGATATCCAGGTCTAGGCCATGATTCCAGGAATATCCGTCTCTGTGCTAATCCACTCTAAGACATTACACACAGGAGCAAGATCAAGGTCACAACTGATTTTGTAATTGAAATTACATACTATTTTTTAAGTAAGAGGATGTTGCAAATTGTATAAACTTCAGACTCCACAAAAACCTGAATCTGACCCTGAACACAGGTTCATCTCTTCCAGATGGTCTCAAGTTAGCTCTAGATTAAATAATTTCCTGCCTGTGAGGCAAAAAGAATGACTGGACAAATTCCACAGTAAGAGGTAGTGGAAGTGGCCCTGGGCCAAAGGACTTAAAATGCCTCAGCAGGAAAGAGTGGGCATTATATCACTAGAAAGAATCTATGCATTAGCAATTGTTTTCAAGGATAAAAGGATAAATGGAAAATAAGAGAGACAGATATTGAGACAGCTATAATATGGATATAGACATATTTATAAATACATGCTAGCTGCTGCTGCTGCTGCTAAGTCGCTTCAGTCGTGCCCGACTCTGTGCGATCCCATAGACGGCAGCCCACCAGGCTTCCCTGTCCCTGGGATTCTCCAGGCAAGAACAGCTGGAGTGGGTTGCCATTTCCTTCTCCAGTGCATGAAAGTGAAAAGTGAAAGTGAAGTCGCTCAGTCGTGTCTGACTTCAGCGACCCCACGGACTGCAGCCTATAGAAAGGTTTTTTTCTTTTTTTAATACCTGATGACCTGGGCAATCACTATTACACATTTCTAAAACTTGCCAAAAGTTGGGAATAACACAAATGGCATTCTCTGATGGTCAGTGCTATAATACTGTGAATTCTATTTAGACTTTGGGAAATAAGAAACAAGATAATTTATCATGGAACTGAAACAGAAAGGGAAAGGGAGAGACAGAGGTGGAGAAACACTGAGGGAGACAGAGGTAGAAGAAAAAGCTTCTGGTTACTACAAAAGGAATTTTGATGCAATCAAGCATCAGGAGTGTCTGGGAACTGAACCAGATCTTTAAGAAATTCAGACTAATAAAGTTTAAATTTGAATTTCCTTGAACTGTAATTGACAAGGAAGAAGAATTTTATTTTAAACATTAATTCCTTTGGAATTTAACTTGCAAAATTATTCAGTTTTTAATTTTTGGATTTGAATTCTTTCTGAAATTTTAAGTGTGTGTGTGTGCTCAGTGGCTCAGTAGAGTCCGAGTCTTTGCTACTCTGTAGACTGTAGCCAGCCGGGATTTTCTGTTCATGGGATTGTTCAAGCAAGAATACTGGAATGGGTTGCCATTTCCTCCTCCAAAGGATCTTCCCAACCCAGGAAATGAACCTGCATCTTCTGCACTGCATTCTTTACCACTGGGCCATCAGGGAATTCCCCTGAAATTATGGGACATGTTTAAATTAAATTTGGGGCCATTTTCATACTGTTTGTATTTTGAGTATCTTAAAGGCATTTCGTTTTATTGTAGCATCACTAATAAGAAATATTGTACAACATGGCTAGATAATTGAGATGAAAAATAGAACATGGAATGCATGTTTAACTTCAGCTTCTCGGTATGATTAAAGGAAATAGTACAGAACTACCCTCCTAAGTCTGTAGTGCTGCAGTCCATGGGGTTGTGAAGAGTCAGACACGACTTAGCCACTGAACACACACACATAATATAAATTAGAAAGAAATGAACAAAATATAAAAAGTAACTATTTTAACATGTTGGGCAGCATGCAGCAAAAAAAAACCCTGATACCTGAAAAGAAAACAAATAAACAAGGGGAGCTCTATGATTGTCCCAGCTTTCTGACGAGGGATTTACAGAATGAAGGACAGTCCAGGAATGCCAAACAGACCAGTAATCTTGTTGAGTAGAAGAGTCAGAAGTAAGGGTAAAGGAGACCAGGAAGCTCTAATGTGTGGAACTGAGTCTCCAAGAGAAAAGAGATGTCTTAGAGAAGGGGTCCTGAACATTTTTACAAGGGGTCTTCTTGAGTCTTTAGCTGAGTACCAACCTTTTCATGTATAGAGTGAAACCTCACAGACAGTAAAAACTCAAGGAAAAAGGCATTACTGGAGGTCTGTAACACGAATAATGCTCAGAGATCACACAGAGTTGGATACTATTAGAGAACTCTGGGAGACAACTTGTTGAATACAGAGGACAATGAGCAGAGATGAGAGAGGAGTTACGCATAAAAGATAGGTTTTTTTCTGTAAAAAAATTCCATAATAAATACTACCATAAATCCACTCTTTCTCAAAATAAACTTTTAAAAAACAACCTTCATGACTTTGAAAACTCAGTGCTTATTTTGACTTAGTATTATGTTCAACACTTATTTCATCTTAGAATCACCCTCTGTGGCACAGGCATAACAGTTATTGTTTCTGTTTTTCAGTCACTAAGTCATGTCTGACTCTGTGACCTCATGGACCACAGCACATCAGTCTCTTCTGTCCTCCACAATCTCCTGGAGTTTGCTCAAATTCATGTCCATTGAGTCGGTGACGCCAACCAATCATCTCATCCACTGCCGCCCTCATCTCCTTTTGCCTTCAATCTTTCCCAGCATTGGGGTCTTTTCCAATGAGCTGGCTCTTCATGTCAGATGGCCAAAATATTGGAGTTTGATCTTCAGCATCAGTCCTTCCAATGAATATTCAGAATTGATTTCCTTTAGGATTGACTGGATTGATCTCCTTGCAGTCCAAAGGACCCTCGAGAGTCTTCTCCAGCACGACAATTTGAAAGCATCAATTCTTCAGTGCTCAGTCTTCTTTATGGTTCAACTCTCATATCCATAAAGATTACTGGAAAAACCATAGTTTTGACTACACAGTCTTTTGTTGACAAAGTGATGTCTCTACTTTGTAATAGGTTTGTAATAGCTTTCCTTCCAAGAAGCAAGAATTTTTTAATTTCATAGCTGCAGTCACTGCCCTCAATGAATTTGGAGCCCAGGAAAATAAAATCTGTCACTGCTTCCACTTTTCCCCTCTATTTTCCATGAAGTGTTGACATAGCAGTGATTTTTATATCTTTAGGAATGTGTGACATATTTAAAGGTCTTTTTATGTAATGACTGTTTACTAAGTATTAAATTAACTCCTCATTCACATTATTCTCTAAGACTTTGCAAAGACTATAATAAAATATCTTTAATTGGATGTAAGTCACTTTTTCAGCAATTCATAGTGATATTATACTTTAGAAAATAAATGCAGTAAAGTACTTTTAAAGTGCAAGGAAATCAGATAATTTAAAGAACATTATAATATTTTAAAACTTCAAAATATTTCTGTAAAATATAGTAGTCACTGATCTTTAACTTAAAAAAAAATCCTCAACTTCTCAAGCTTATTCAGTTCAGTTCTGTTGCTCAGTCGTGTCCGACTATTTGGACCCCATGGACTTCAGCACTCCAGGCTTCCCTGTCCATCACTAATTCCTGGAGCTTACTCAAACTTATGTCCACTGAATTGGAGATGCCATCCAACCATATCATCCTCTGTCATCCCCTTTTCCCACTTTCAATCATTTCCAACATCAGGGTTTTTTCAAATGAGTCAGTTCTTTGCATCAGGTGGCCAAAGTATTGGAGTTTCAGCTTCAGCATCAGTCCTTCCAATGAATATTCAGGACTGATTTCCTTTCAAGTGGACTGGTTAGATTTCCTTGCTGGTCACGGGACTCTCAAGAGTCTTCTCCAATACCACAGTTCAAAATCATCAATTCTTCGGCATTCAGCTTTCTTTATAGTTCAATTCTCACATACATACAAGACTACCGGAAAAAAGATAGCTTTGATTAGATGGACCTTTGTTGACAAAGTATGTCTCTGCTTTTGAATATGTTGTCTAGGTTGGTCATAACTTTTCTTCCAAGGAGCAAATGTCTTTTAATTTCGTGGCTGTGGTCACCATCTGCAGTGATTTTGGAGCCCCCAATATAAAGTCTCTCACTGTTTCCTTTGTTTCTCCATCTACTTGCCATGAAATGATGGGACCAGATGCCATGATCTTAGCTTTCTGAATGTTGAGTTTTAAGTCAACTTTTTCACTCTCTTCTTTTACTTTCATCAAAATGCTCTTTAGTTCTTCTTCACTTTCTGCCATATGGGTGGTATCATCTGCATATCTGAGGTTATTGATATTTTGCCTGGCAATCTTGATTCCAGCTTGTGCTTCATCCAGTCCAGCAATTCACATGATGTACTCTGCATATAAGTTAAAAAAGCAGAGTGACAATATACAGCCTTGACGTACTCCTTTTCCTATTTGGAACCAGTCTGTTGTTCCATGTCCAGTTCTAACTGTTGCTTCCTGACCTGCATACAGGTTTCTTAGTAGGCAGTCAGGTCTGGTCCCATCGCTTTAACAATTTTCCAGTTTGTTGTGACCCACACAGTCAAAGGCGTTGCCATGATCAATAAAGCAGAAATAGATGTTTTTCTGGAACTCTCTTGCTTTTTCAGTGATCCAGTGGATGTTGACAGTTTGATCTCTAGTTTCTCTGATTTTCCAAATCCAGCTTGAACATCTGGAAGCTCAGTGTTCATCTACTGTTGAAGCCTGGTTTGGAGAATTTTGAGCATTACTTTGTAAGTGTGCCAGATGAGTGCGATTGTGCAGTAGTTTGAGCTTTCTTTGGCATTGCCTTTCTTTGGGATTGGAATGAAAACTGACCTTTTCCAATCTTGTGGCCACTGTTGAGTTTTCCAAAGTTACTGGCATACTGAGTGCGGCACTTTCACAGCATCATCTTTTAGGGTTTGAAATAGCTAAACTGGAATTCCATTACCTCCACGAGCTTTGTTTGTAGCAATGCTTCCTAAGGCCTACTTAAACTTCACATTCCAGGACGTCTGGCTCTAGGTGAGTGATTACACCATCATGATTATCTGGTCATGAAGATCTTTTTTGTACAGTTCTTCTGTGTATTCTTGCCACATCTTCTTAATATCTTCTGCTTCTGTTAGGTCCATACCATTTCTCTCTTTTATTGGTTCCATCTTTGCATGAAATGTTCCCTTGGTATCTCTAATTTTCTTGAAGAGATCTCTAGTCTTTCCCATTCTATTGTTTTCCTTTATTTCTTTGCATTGATTACTGATGAAGGCTTTCTTATCTCTTCTTGTTGTTCTTTGGAACTCTGCATTTAATGGGTATATCTTTTCTCAGCTATTTGTAAAGCCTCCTCAGACGACCGTTTTTCCTTTTTGCATTTCTTTTTCTTGAGGATGGTCTTGATCTCTGCCTCCTGTACAATGTCATGAAACTTCATCAACAGTTCTTCAGGCACTCTATCAGATCTAATCCCTTGAATCTACTTGTCAGCTCCACTGTATAATCATAAGGTGTTTGATTTAGGTCATACCTGAATGGTCTAGTGATTTTCCCTACTTTCCTCAATTTAAGCCTCAATTTGCAATAAGGAATTCATGATCTGCGCCACAGTCAGCTCCCACTCTTGTTTTTGCTGACTTCTCTATCTTTGGCATCTCTATCTTTGGCTGCACAGAATATAATCAGTCTGATTTCAGTATTGACCACCTTATTGCTGCTGCTGTTGCTAAGTTGCTTCAGTCATTTCCGACTCTGTGTGACCCCATATATGGCAGCCTACCAGGCTCTGCAATCCCTGGGATTCTCCAGGCAAGAGCACTGGAGTGGGTTGCCATTTTCTTTTCCAGTGCATGAAAGTGAAAAGTGAAAGTGAAGTCACTCAGTCGTATCCAACTCTTAGCAACCCATGGACTGCAGCCCACCAGGCTCCTCTGTCCATGGAATTTTCCAGGCAAGAGTACTGGAGTGAGGTGCCATTGCCTGCTCCGTGACCACCTTATTAAATTAACACATAAGTAACTAAGCTATCTATAAGACAAATCCAATATTCTTTTAAAAATAAAGTAAAATCTGGAAATTAAGAACATACATTCATAAATTTCTTTATTCACACTTCTTTATACACACACACACACAAACTTCTTTATACACACACACACACTTTGTGATCTACAGCACAATATTAATTGATACAATGTACATGCAAATGAAATACCAGAAAAAGAGAAAGAGAAAAACTTTTTGAAAAAATAATGGTCAAAATAAGTAATAAAGTAATCTTAAAATATCCAGAGAAGAAAAAATATATATATATTTTGTACAGAGACTCAAAGATATGAACAGACTGTTTATTTCTCTGTCATATTTATCTTTCTGATTAAGACTGGCAAAGGACATTCTATGTATTACATTTTCTTAAATCTTATTATAATACAAATATCAATATAATACAATATTGTATTTTATTAAAATATCAATATAATATAATATTGAGATGTTAAATATCAATATAATACAAAAGATTTGGGAGTGAAAAGGTAAAAAAAAAGTCAGTCAAACAAACAAAAATACCCTTCCAAATACAGAGCTTGTATATGTCTCCTCCCTTGTTCATTTTCATTCTATTTACTCTAAGCAGTATACTTTTAAATTACCCAGTACTTTATTCTGGCCTAAATAAATGGATATTCATTTTATATTGTCTAGTTCATGTTCACTAAATATTATGAACAAATGGCTTAGAAATAAGGGAAAGAAATTAGTAGAAATGATGCTTCTTTTCCTCTAAAACAAGCTTGTTTTTAGTTATATATGTATTTAAAATTCAAGATATAATTGAATACACAAAGTTAGCCAATACAGTTTTGAAAGAGCAAAAAGAAAGATCTTTGAAATATGGTTGTTATCTATATTTCCTAGCAAAGAATTCTATTCATAGTGTAAATATGCCAAGAATTAAGTAATGTTTATGAATCTGTATGCAACTTGTATATTTGTTTATTATTCACAAACATGCATTTGTGGGTATATGATTTTAAAAAGTTAGAGCCAGTGATTTCAATTACTCTTTTGAGATCAGATAGGCCTGGGTTTATATCTGGCTTGTGCCACATACTAGTCAAGAGAGTTTTCGTAAATCCCTTAAACTCTGGTGCTTATTTCTCATTTTCATGTGAGGAATAATCTTATAGAAATATTTTTTATTATCAGTTAAATCTATGCACTCATATTGCTCAGTATATTATCTAGTACACAGTACTCAACCATCTTTCATTGGTAAGATGATAATGTATCTCTTATTGCTGAATGCAGTATGCAGTATCTTATTCTTTTCCACTTAAGAATATAGAGACTCTTTATATAAGTTAATAAACATAATAACAAATCATACCTTTAAATAGATGAAGGTAAATTCATTGCTCATTTAAACAGATGAAGGTGTTTCATTTATGGTAAATGAAACCATAAATTACCATAAATTAATTGATTACTGCTATGTGATATTTGGATTTTTTCAAAATTTTACAATATATGATGTTTTGTAAATGTCCTTATTTCTTTTTTTAATTAAATGATTTACTTCAATTGGAGGATAATTACTTTACACTATTGTGATTATTTTTTGTCATCAAGTCGCTCAGTTATGTCTGACTCTTTGTGACCTCTTTGGACCTCATAGCACATCAGGCTTCCCTGTCCATCACCAACTCTCGGAGCCTATTCAAACTAATGTCCATCGCATCTGGTGATGCCATCCAACCATCTCATCCTCTGTCATCCCCTTCTCCTCCCACCTTCAATCTTTCCCAGCATCAGAGTCTTTTCCAGTAAGTTGATTCTTTGCATCAGGTGGCCTAAATATTGGAGTTTCAGATTCAACATCAGTCCTTTCAGTAAATATTCAGGACTGATTTCCTTTAGAATTGACTGGTTGAATCTCCTTGCAATCCAAGGGACTCTCAAGAGTCTTCTCCAACACCACAGTTCAAAAGCATCAATTCTTCAATGCTCAGCTTTATGGTCCAACTCTCACATCCATACATGACTACTGGTAAAACCATAGCTTTGACTAGATGGACATTTGTTGGCAAAGTAATGTTTCTGCTTTTTACTATGCTGTCTAGGTTGGTCATAACTTTTCTTCCAAGGAGTAAGCGTCTTTTAATTTCATGGCTGCAGTCACCATCTGCAGTGATTTTGGAGCCCCGCCAAATACAGTCTGTCACTGGTTCCATTGTTTTCCCATCTATTTGCCATGAAGTGATGGGACCGATACCATGATCTTATTTTTCTGAATGTTGCTTTTTAAGCCAACTTTTTCACTCTTCTCTTTCACTTTCATCAAGATGCTCTTTAGTTCTTTGCTTTCTGCCATCAGGGTGGTGTCATCTGCATATTTGAGGTTATTGATATTTCTCCCAGCAATCTTTATTCCAACTTGTGTTTCATTCAGCCTGGCATTTCGCATGATGTACTCTGCATATAAGTTAAATAAGCAGGGTAACAATATATGGCCTTGACGTACTCCTTTTCTGATTTGGAACCATATGTTAACATAAATTAGCCAAAGGTATACACATGCCCCCCCATCCTGAACCCCCTTCCCATGACCCTCCCCACCCTATCCCTCTAGGTTGTCGCACAGCACTGGCTTTGGGTGCCTTGCTTCAGGAAACAGAATTCACACCGATCATCTATTTTACATATGGTAATGTATATGTTGCAATGCTATTCTCTCAAATCATCCCACCCTAGCCTTCTCCCACTGAGTCCAAAAGTCTGTTGTTTACGTCTGTGTCTCCTTTTCTAATTTTTTCAGCCAATTGTTTTCATCATTTCAGGCTGTTTTAAACCACAGATTGAGTGTTTTAGACAACAGACATTTATTTCTCATAATTCGGGAGACTGCAGTGTTCACGATCAAAGTGCTGGCTGATTCAGTTCCTAGTGAGGACCCTCTTCCTGCCTTGCAGATGGCCACTTTCTAACTGCTTCCTCAGATATCAAGGACAGTTGTGATGACTCTTCCTTTCTTATAAGAACACTAATTCCATGGTGAAGGTCCTACCATCATAAATTTTCGTTGTTGTTGTTGAGTAGCTAAATCATATTCAACTCTTTGTAACCCCATGGACTGTAGCACACCAGGCTCCTCTGTCCTCCACTAGACAAGTTTATCTAAACATAAATATCTTCTAAATGGTCCATTTCCAACTACTAATTTGGTGGTTAGTGCTTCAACCTGTGCTTTTCGAGGGGGCTGCATTTCAGTCCATATGATCAATTATTTGTTTAAGATAAATACTTATATAATACATGTTTCAGTAGCATGACTATGTAAGAAAATATTAGAAACCTACCCTCTGAGAAAATTGCACTGTTGCTCTGTTCCATTTGCTTATGAAAGTGCCTGTTTCCCCAGTGCTAAATACTAATATATTAATATTAATGTATTTGCCAATATGTTAACATATTTTCTTATTTCATTTATAAGTCCCCCTTAGTGACTAAAATTACTACATTTATTGGTTATTGTTATTGCATCATTTACTAATCATATACTTTGCCTATTTTAAGGTTTTACTTTTCAAAATATTTTTCTTTTAGGTTTTAAGTTCCTTTGTACCTTATTTATCAAACTTTTCCCAGCATACCATTGAAATATTTTTAAATGCAAGGAGATCCAACCAGTCCATTCTGAAGGAGATCAACCCTGGGATTTCTTTGGAAGGAATGATGCTAAAGCTGAAACTCCAGTACTTTGGCCACCTCATGTGAAGAATTGACTCATTGGAAAAGTCTTTGATGCTGGGAGGGATTGGGGGCAGGAGGAGAAGGGGACGACAGAGGATGAGATGGCTGAATGGCATCACTGACTCGACAGACGTGAGTCTGAGTGAACTCTGGGAGTTGGTGATGGACAGGGAGGCCTGGCGTGCTGCGATTCATGGGGTCGCATAGAGTTGGACACGACTGAGCGACTGAACTGAACTGAACTGAATGCACATTTTAATTTTTATGATTACTTCTCATAGCACCAATATTTCTTTTGAAACATCTATTAATCCCATTGTGTAGCTCCTAAGACAAATTTAGTCTTATCAGTAAGTGATGTAGGTGAAATATGACCCCAAGTGCTCTGATTATGGAATTTTTGCTCTTATCCCCCATAATATTATGTGACTCTAGACAACTAGCTTAGCTTCTCTGATCAGGTTCTCTGACTTTTATCATGATGGAGAGGGGAGCAGTACGTATTTTACAGGGACTGTGAAAAGCAACAAATGTAAAATGTAAAGCACTGAACACATGGTAGGTACAGAACAAATGTCAGTTCCTTCATTAAAAAGCATAAATTAACTCTTTGTAATTGGAAAGAGCATGCTGTTACCCAGTATAGCTTCCAATATTATGTAATTTGAAATTTCAATTAGGATAGCCTCATGCTTCTTCTTTCTTCTCTCTACATCCAAAGGACCTGATGATACATACAAGAGGAATGTAAAATTCATTAAAAAAAAAAATCTCTTGAGTGCTCTGGAGGACATTTTCTCCAGATGGTGAAGGAAAGGTCCTTCGTTAGATGCAGTTAATGACGTTCTTTAAAAAGCATTTCACATTAACTGGCCTTAAAAAGCAAGCTCTTGTGTATGTAGTCACATTACTTGAGCCAACACTCTGAGCCTCCTGCAAAGCTGAAACTTTTACACACTCCAGGAAGCACCAAGCCTGGGCAGTTCTGACTACCAGTGGAAAAACAGGCTCAAGGCAGTTCCAGGAAACTAAAACAGTGAAGTGGAAAGAGACAGTGGAACAATTCATTCCCCAAATTTACAAAAGAATCTTTCGTGGGGAGGGAAGCAAAATGTTTGCTTTCTTTTAACTGCTGTCATTAAAAATAAAATTTATATATATATATTACATTAAATACTGTGGTATTCCGAGCTGAGGATTGACATTAGGCCACACACCTTTAGTTGCGCAAATAAACACATTAATCTCAATGGAACTGTGGATTTGCTTATTTTGTATTAGTGCCAACTGCCAACCTGAGAATATGCTCTGATTGCCTGGTTTTAAAGAAAACAGGATGTTAAAGTTGGGTGAGGTAAAGCTTGCATATTAATGTAATTCTCTGGGATTAATGTTAGAAAATTGCTCTTCTATTTAAGGCAGTACCTGATGTGAGTGTTTTTTGTAGTTTTTCAGAAGGTTGTTTTATTCATGCAAGTTGACAAGAGAGCTTGATATTCTGGGAGGGAACAGTTTTTACTTATATCTGATTATGGCAACAATATGTTATGAATACTATATTATATGCCACTGGGTTTGCAGGAGGGAGAATGCTATTTTCCTTTAAGTTGGAAACACATCTTCCAAGAAAGCAACTTGTCCTTCTCATTATTCTCATCTCCTGCTGGGGAGACTTTTCCTTATCATACTGGAAACTGGACCTAATGAAGAGCTCTAGGTGGAGATAACTTTCTTGTTCTTGATGTGCAAGAGATAGTGATGACCTCGAGAAGGGCAATGTAGATAGGTATTAGGATGCAAGATTGCCGGGAGAAATATCGATAACCTCAGATACGGAGATGACACCATCCTTATGGCAGAAAGTGAAGAGGAACTAAAGAGCCTCTTGATCAAGGTGAAAGAGGAGAGTGAAAATGCTGGCTTGAAACTGAGCATTCAAAAAACTAAGATTATGGCCTCCTGTCCCATCACTTCATGGCAAATGGATGGGGAAACAATCAAAACAGTGACAGACTTAACGTTCTTGGACTTCAAGATCACTCCAAATATTGACTGCAGCCATGAAATTAAAAGATGCTTGCTCCTTGGAAGAAAATTTATGACAAACCTAGACAGAATATTCAAAAGCAGAGACATTACTTTTCCGACAAAGGTCTGTCTAGTCAAAGCTATAGTTTTACCAGTAGTCTTGTATGGACATGAGAGGTGGACCATAAAGAAAGCTGAGTACTGAAGAATTGATGTTTTTGAATGTTGGTGTTGGAGAAGACTGTTGAGAGTCCCTTGGATGGCAAGGTGATAGGACCAGTCAGTCCTAAATGAAATCAATCAATCGTGAATATTTATTGGGAGGACTGATGCTGAAGCTGAAGCTCTGATACTTTGATCACCTGATGTAAAGATCTGACCCATTAAAAAAGACTCTGATGCTGGAAAAGATAGAAGGCCAGAGGAAAAGGGGATGACAGAAGATGAGGTGGCTGGATGGCATCACCGACTCAATGGACATGAGTTTGAGCAAGTTCCGGGAGATGATCAAAGACAGAGAAATCTGGGGTGCTGCGGTCCATGGAGTCACACAGAGTCTGACATGACTGAGCATCTGAACAGCAACAATAAAGCGGAAAGCAGGGGGATTGAGAAGTTGCACTTTAATTCGTATCTCTATCAAAATTTATGATATCAGTGATACCTCTATCAATGTGTACAAGTTAACTCTGGGAACTTGAAAAGGTCATTCTTTTCAATTATGTTTATATTTCATTGTACTGACATCAAGTGACATATCCAAGTCCATGCAACTCAGGTGAAAACTGCGAAATTGGTGAATTTCAATAGCCTATCTCGGCATGTGTGCATGTGCGTGTGCTCAGTCGTGTCTGACTCTTTGGGACCCCATGGGCTGTGCCCTTCTTGGTGCCCCTGTCTGTGGAATCTTCCAGGCAAGAATATTGGAGTAGGTTTCCATTTCCTACTCCAGGGGATCTTCCCGACCGAGGGATTGAACACGTGTCTCCTGAACGTTCTGCATTGGCTGGTGGATTCTTTACCACTGAGCCACCATTCCCTCCAAAAATATTGCCTTTCCTATCATTCCTTTGCCCACTTTGGTCAAGATTTAACTTTACAACATGATACATTTTTTTTTCTCAACAGGAAGAAATTTCAGAGTTGAGTAGTAGTCAATGTGTAAACCCTTGGTTTCAAACCTACTCCCTTGTAATTCAGAACTATGCAAGGAAAGATGGTAGCATTGACAAATTGAGTTTAATATTTAAATAAGGCCCTTATAAGCAGGTTTTCAAGAGGCAGAACAAGAGAGACAGGAGGAAAAGGCAGAACCAGCAAACATCTTTATGAACTGGAGCAGCACCTGTATTTGAGAAACAGAGGGCACATATTCACCACTGAAGCTTGGGGTTGAACGAAAACTGAAGGAACCAATGTGTCTTCTAATGCCAATTGTTCCTAGGGTGGAAGGGTACATAGAAAGCAAGAAGGACAACTTTATGGGTCACAAATAAGTAAAAAATGCACTGTATGGAAAAGAGCAAGAGATTGCGATTAAGTTGACAAATACTAGAACACAAGTCCTTCTACATCCCAGGCAACTTATTGGTCCTAGTTGAGCATTATTTTCCTGATCAATAGACCAGGGTTAAGAATAATACTTCCGAGGTGTTATAGCTGTCAAATGAACTAAACTGAAGGTCATAAATTGTAGTAGTAAAGTAAAGTCAAGTCAAGTCGCTCAGTCGTGTCTGAGTCTTTGCGATCCCATGGACTGTAGCCTACCAGGCTCCTCCCTCCATGGGATTCTCCAGGCAAGAGTACTGGAGTGGGTCGCCATTTCCTTCTCCAGGGGATCTTCCCAACCCAGGGATCGAACCCGGGTCTCCTGCATTTCAGGCAGATGCTTTAACCTCTGAGCCACAAAGGAAGCTGTGGCTAAATCTTGCCACTGCTTTCTTTGTATATATATTTGTATTGGAACACTCACTTTTTAACATGTCTACAATCTGCAGAGTTGGATTCTTGTGATGAAGACTGATTTTATTTGCCTACAAATAATAAAATATTTGCTATCTGACTATAGAAAATATTTGTTTGCATTTGAACTAAACTGTGCAGCTTCCCTGGTGGCTCAGAGGATAAAGCGTCTGCCTGCAATGCAGGAGACCTGGGTTCGATCCCTGGGTCGGGAAGATCCCCGGGAGAAGGAAATGGCAACCCACCCCAGTACTCTTGCCTGGAGAATTCCATGGACAGAGGAGCCTGGTGGGCTACAGTCCACGGGGTTGCAAAGAATCGGACACGGCTGAGCGACTTCACACACACACGTAAACAAAACTAAACTAAGTAAAATATTTATTATCTGGGCACAAAAGTAGTACTCACTTGAGCAACAAGTGTTAATTTTATTACTGTTATTACCTATGAATAAAGACTGTCCTGTTGATGGAAGCAAATATAATGGTGTTAACTGTTACTTAAATTCTAAATCCATAATCCCAGATAACTTGACCCGCTTTCTACCTTTGGGCTTAATTTGTGTATTGTTTAAGCTCATGGAATAATAATGTTATTTATTACTATCTGATCTGCAGCTGCTAGGGTCTATTAGTTTTCTACCGGGAGAAATAGTTCTGAACTATGTTTTGTTATTGAGAATATCATTTCTTTCTTTAGCACAAGGTCTAGATTTGAGGTCAAGTTTTAAAAAGCTTGTTTTTGTTTTTTTTTCCCTCACCTTGTTCTTTGGAACTTTTGTTTCCAACTGTGTTCAAAAGAAAAGGAAGCATTGGGGTTTCTCTTCCCATCAGTTATAGCAAAAATCATAATCTCTAGACCTCATTTCTCTAGGGTCTCTCTCTGATTCTTCTCAGGCTTCCCAAACTCTAATCATCTCTCCAAAAAGATGACCTCCCAGGCATTATGGTACTATATCTGCTATACTGTGAAGCCAAAAGTGGGTGTGATTCTTACCAAGGTCTTAGAATGAGTAAAGCCTAAGAGAAAGATTTATGAACCAGTCTCCTGGTCACATAGTTTTCTTCTTCAAATAGTAGCTTGGCCGTATCAGGATAAGACAGTATAGTAAGTGAGAAGTACAAAAAGAAAGACATCTTACAATTTTTATATTTTTAAAATCTCTTTTACACCTTTCTATTACTTTAGGTAGCAAAATTGTAGTCACTTACTTAAGGACCCCAGTGAGTAATCTCAAAGGCTCCATTGTCATCAATGATACCTTCTATCCAGTGATGGAATTCTGAGATAGGATGAACTTGATCAGCTCGCCAGTTAACAAAGGAAATACACAGCAAATAAGAGCTGCAAAAGACCTTCAAATTTGGCTATCTATCCCCCTCATGCCAAAGATGTGGAAAATTAACTCCAGTGAGTCAACTGCTTGTTTTAAGCCACATGGTAGGAGATATAGTGGTGTCAGGTATCTTACAATTTTCAAGCTGCCTTTTTAAAAATGATTGGGAAATAAACCCTCATACTATTAATATGTTTGTTTGTTTTTACTTTTTTTTTTTTGATTGGAAGATAATTGCTTTATAAGAGACCCATCTCGGACCTAATGGGCTTTCCCGATAGCTCAGTTGGTAAAGAATTGCCTGCAATGCAGGAGACCCCAGTTTAATTCCTGAGTCAGGAAGATCCACTGGAGAAGGGGTAGGCTACCCACTCTGGTATTCTTGGGCTTTTGTTGTAGCTTAGCTGGTAAAGAATCTGCCTGCGATGCAAGAGACCTGGGTTTGATCCCTGGGTTGAGAAGATCCCCTGGAGAAGAGATCAGCTACCTACTCCAGTGTTCTGGCCTGGAGAATTCCATGGACTGAATAGCCCATGGGGTTGCAAAGAATCAGACACAACTGAGTCACTTTCACTTTCACCTCAGACCTAGGGATACATACAGAATGAAACTGAGGGGCTGAGAAAAGATACTGCATATGAATAGAAATCAAAAGAAAGCAGGGGTAGCAATAATTATTCTATGTTTTATATAAAAGTTAACTTTTTATGAATAAAATAGTACACAATAAAACCTTAAATTTATTTTTATGCACTAGGGTTTACGGAAGAGTGACATTTATTCATCCAGAGATATTCACTGACCAGTAACCAGGAGCAAGCTCTGGGAGTTGGTGATGGACAAGGAAGCCTGGTGTGCTGCATTCCATGGGGTCACAAAGAGTCAGACACAACTGAGTGACTGAACTGAACTGAACTGAAGCAGAAGCCAATGTTACATGAATAAATATAACAGATGAGAATATCTGCCTTATGGAACTTACATTTTAAAGAGAGGAGCCAGAAAGTCTGCCTTCTATCTGTGAGTTATACACTAGGGACATACTATGTTTACCATCTTAGGTTGGTTGAATGCATAGATGTTGAACCCATGGTTTAGAAGGGCCATCTGCAGGGCTTGGGAAGCTGCAGATTTCCACAGCAGATCCTGGAAATTCCCCCACGGATTCTGATGGAGGACTATAAATGAATAATATGTACAATACTGTGATAGCAGTAAGTTCCATGATAAAAAGTAAAGCTGATGAGGGAGAAAGGGCTTCTGTGCTAAAGATACCAGTCATCGTTAAGTAGAGTGCTCTGCAAAAGCTGGGTGATGCTTCAAGCAAAGGACTAGGGATAGACAGTGAGCAGGTGGGGTGGATTTAGGGGACCAAGACTTCCAGGCTAGGGGAGTATTAGAGAAAGGGCCTTGGAGCTGAATTAGAGTAAATGCGAGGGCAGTCTAGAAGATGAGAGGGACAAATGGGAAGGCTACAGTGTTCCACAAACCATTTTTTAGCTGGACTTAATTTTGAGTGAAATGGAAGTCATTAAAGGTTTTCAGAAATGTTAAGTGGTCTGACTCAAACTGACTTCTATTCAAGAATAGATTCAAAGCGAATAATATAAATCATGTGGTTTTGCTACAGAAAAAAAAGAAGTTCCAAGCTCTTACATGTCATAAAAGACTTTCCTTAATCTTGTTCCATTGATATACTCACTCCATGTGACCTTTCCTCCAGTCAAATGACCTTCAAACTTCTCTAAGAACCTGCTGGAAAACCAGTTCTCCCTCTGCCTGATCTTATTTTTCCATCTTCTTAGCAGATTCAGCTTCTTCACAGCTTTCAAGGTTCAATTCAATAAACCTTGACTCTTCTGCTAGAGGACTTTTTTCAGCTGTGTTAGTCTGGTCTCTTTTCTCTAGGGACCCAGCATTGTGGACACACCCCAACTCAAGACTTGATTCAGTGAATTGCTCTTGTTCACTCATGTGTATGCTTCTGCTGGATTCTGAGAATGGAGACAGCACAGCCCCCCATTTGAGGCAAGTTCTCTGTGTATGTGTTCCAAATAAATTGCTAAATAATTAAAAGAAAGGAGAGATGAGTAGATTTTAGGGATCAGTTTTACAACATGGTTTCTATAGTTAGCAATATGGAATTGTGCTCTTCAAGATGTAAGACAGTAGATCTCTTGTAAAGTGCTATTACCGCACACACACACACACACACACACACACACACAAATACCCAGACACATGAAAAGACAGAGGACAGGGGACTCCGAGAGGTACTGAGGTATTTTCAAGCATCATTTTCTCTATCCTCATGACACTGATGATCTTAATAATCCCCACATGGCATAATTCTCCAGGCTGCCTCTCCTTTTTATCATCTGCTTTCCTTCACAACAGCCATGACTAGGGACACTTAGCCAATGAGGAAAATTTTATAGACCTTAAATTTGAAAAAGTTGTGTACACTACCAATGCAGAATGTGTTTCTTTTGAAGAAATCTGGGCATCTTTGACCTTAAAAATAGCTGAGAAAAGAAGAGACGTGAAAACCAAAGGAGGAGAGGAAAGTTATACCCATATGAATGCAGAGTTCTAAAGACTAGCAAGGAGAGATAAGAAAGCCTTCTTACCTGAATAATGCAAAAAACAGAGGAAAACAGTAGAATGGCAAAGACTAAAGATCTCTTCAAGAAAATTAGACAGATGATAACAAGGGAACATTTCATGCAAAGATGGTAAAAATAAAGGACACAAATGCTATGGACCTAACAGAAGCAGAAGTTATTAAGAAGAAGTGGCAAGAATACACAGAACTATATAAAGAAATCTTAATGACCCAAATAACCACAATGGCATGATCACTCAGCTAGAGCCTGACATCTTGAAGTGTAAAGTTGTGGGCCTTAGGAAGCATTACTATGAACAAAGCTAGTGGAGGTGGTGGAATTCCAGCTGAGCTATTTCAAATCCTCAAAGATGATGCTGTGAAAGTGCTGCACTCAATATGCCAGCAAATTTGGAAACCTCAGCAGTGGCCATAGGACTGGAAAATGTCAGTTTTCTTTCCAATCCTAAAGAAAAGCAATGACAAAGAATGTTCAAACTGCCACAGAACTGTACTCATTTCACACACTATTTGGAGTAGGAAATGGCAACTTACTCCAGTATTCTTGCCTAGAGAATCCCATGGACAGAGGAGCCCGCATGCTACTGTCCATAAGGTCGCACAGAGTTGGACACAACTGAAGCGACTTAGCATGCACACAGTTCAGTTCAGTTCAGTTCAGTTCAGTCGCTCAGTAGTGTCCAACTCTTTGCGACTGCATGAATCACAGCACACCAGGCCTCCCTGTCTATCTCCAACTCCCAGAGTTCACTCAGACTCATATCCATCGAGTCAGTGATCCAGCCATCTCATCCTCTGTCGTCCCCTTCTCCTCCTGCACCCAATCCCTCCCAGTATCAGAGTCTTTTCCAGTGAGTCAACTCTTTGCATGAGGTGGCCAAAGTACTGGAGTTTCAGCTTTAGCATCATTCCTTCCAAAGAACACCCAGGACCGATCTTCAGAATGGACTGATTGGATCTCCTTGCAGTCCAAGGGACTCTCAAGAGTCTTCTCCAACACCACAGTTCAAAAGCATCAGTTCTTTGGCAGTCAGCTTTCTTCACAGTCCAACTCTCACATCCATACATGACTACTGGAAAAACCATAGCCTTGACTAGATGGACCTTTGTTGGCAAAGTAATGTCTCTACTTTTCATTTTGCTATCTAGGTTGGTCATAACTTTTCTTCCAAGGAGTAAGCGTCTTTTAATTCCATGGCTGCAGTCACCATCTGCAGTGATTTTGGAGCCCCAAAAAATAAAGTCTGACAGTGTTTCCACTGTTTCTCCATCTATTTCCCATGAAATGATGGGACCAGATGCCATGATCTTTGTTTTCTGAATGTTGAGCTTTAAGCCAACTTTTTCACTCTCCTCTTTCACTTTCATCAAGAGGCTTTTCAGTTCCTCCTCACTTTCTGCCATAAGGGTGGTGTCATCTGCATATCTGAGGTTATTGATATTTTTCCCGGAAATCTTGATTCCAGCTTGTGCTTCTTCCAGCGCAGCATTTCTCATGATGTACTCTGCATAGAACTTAAATAAGCAGGGTGACAGTATACAGCCTTGACACACTCCTTTTGCTATTTGGAACCAGTCTATTGTTCCATGTCCAGTTCTAACTGTTGCTTCCTGACCTGCATACAGATTTCTCAAGAGCATGCACACACACACTAGTAGAGTAATGCTCAAAATTCTCCAAGCCAGGTTTCAACAGTACGTGACCTGAGAACTTCTAGATGTTCAAGCTGGATTTAGGGAAGACAGAGGAACCAGAGATCAAGTTACCACCATCTGTTGGATCATCAAAAAAGCAAGAGAGTCCCACAAAAAAAGAAAAAAAGTCTACTTCTGCTTCATTGACTATGCTAAAGTCTTTGATATGTGGATCACAACAAACTGGAAAATTCTTCAACAGACGGGAACACCAGACCACCTTAGCTCCCCCCTGAGAAACCTGTATGCAGGTCAAGAAGCAACCAGACACAGAACAATGGACTGGTTCCAATTAGGGAAATATATACGTCAAGGCTGTATATTGTCACTCTGCTTATTAACATATATGCAGAATACATCATGAGAAATGCTGGGCTGGATAAAGCACAAACCGGAATCAAGATTTCTGGGAGAAATATCAATAATCTCAGTTATGTAGATAACACCACCTTATGGCAGAAAGTGAAGAGGAACTAAAGAGTCTCTTGATGAATATGATAGTGGGAGTGAAAAAGCTGACTTAAAACTCAACATTTATAAAAGGAAGATCATGGCATCCAGTCCCATCACCTTATGGCAAATAGATGGGGAAACAATGAAAATAGTGACAGATTTTATTTTCTTCGGCTCCAAAATCACTGCAGATGGTGACTGCGATATGAAATTAACAGACGCTTGCTCCTTCTAAGAAAAGCTATGACCAACCCAGACAGCATATTAAAAAGCAGAGATATTACTTTGCCAACAAAAGTCTGTCTAGTCAAAGTTATGGTTTTTCCAGTAGTCATGTATGGATATAAAGGTTGGACCATAAAGAAAGTTGTGCAGAGAAGAATTGATGCTTTTGAACTGTGGTGTTGGAGAAGACTCTTGAGAGTTCCTTGGACTGCAAGGAGATCAAACCAGTCCATTCTAAAGGAAATCAGTCCTTCATATTTATTGGGAATACTGATGCTGAAGCTGAAGGTCCAATACTTTAGTCACCTGATGTGAAGAACTGAATCACTGGAACATACTCTGATGCTGGGAAAGATTGAGGGCAGGAGGAGAAGGGGATGACAGAGGATGAGATAGTGGGATGGCATCATCGACTTGCTGGACATGAATTTGAGCAAGCTCCAAGAGCTGGTGATATACAGGGAAGTCTGGGGTGCTGCAGTCCATGAACTTGCAAAAAGTCAGACATGACTGAGTGACTGAACAATAACAACAACAACAATGTATATTTTATGTCATCTGAAAATAATCTCAACCTTTTTAATTTGACCTTAGATCCTGAGGTGCCATATCTAAATCCATCAACACAACCTTCCAGAATATGGAGCAGAATAAAACAAAGAAAAATAAATATGCATCAGTTGATAACTCACAGAGTTTCTCTGCATTGAACCATTAATTCAGTTCAGTTCAATTCAGTCCCTCAGTCGTGTCCGACTCTTTGTGACCCCATGAATTGCAGCACTCCAGGCCTCCCTGTCCGTCACCAACTCCTGGAGTTCACTCAAACTCACGTCCATCGAGTTGGTGATGTCATCCAGCCATCTCATCCTCTGTCGTCTCCTTCCCCTCCTGCCCCCAATCCCTCCCAGCATCAGAGTCTTTTCCAATGAGTCAACTCTTCGCATGAGGTGGCCAAGGTACTGGAGCTTCAGCTTTAGCACTTAGGGCTGATCTCCTTTAGAATGGACTGGTTGGATCTCCTTTACCTATGCAAATACTGAGGGGTTTGTGTTCATGCCTCCTAAATTGCTTCAGTCATGTTCAACTCTTTGTGACTCCATGGACTTTAGCCTTCCAGGCTCCTCTGTCCATGGGATTCTCCAGGCAAGAAGACTAAAGTGTGTTGTCGTGCCCTCCTCCAGGGTATCTTTTGGATACTCTGGTTCGATGCAGTGATCAAATCTGCATCTCTTACATCGCTTGCATTGGCAAGTAGGTGCTTTACTATTAGTGCCACCTGGGAAGTCCACTGAGGAGTTTTTGAGTGTAGTGAAAGTCACTCACTTGTGTCCAGTTCTTTGTGACCCCATGTACTAGAGCCTGCAAGTCTCCTCTATCCATGGAATTCTGTAGGCAAGAATACTGGAGTGGGTAGCTGTTCCCTTCTCCAGGGGATCTTTCCAACCCAGGGATCGAACCCAGGTTTCCCACATTGCAGGTGGATTCTTTACCATCTGAGCCACCAAGGAAGCATCTCTTGTCTCTTGCATTGGCAGGTAGGTTCTTTACTGCAAGCACTACCTGGGAAGTCCACTGAAGAGTTTAGACATCCACAAATATGCATCAGACATTACCACCATGAGGTGGCTTTGATAAGACTGTTAACAAAAAGAAGAACCTGAACAAATCAGGACATGTATAAATGTCTGTTTCTCCCTCTGTCTCAATCAAGTCATCTTCACCAAAAACTACCTAATTTCTAGAAAATTTGTGAAAATTTCTAAGTACCATGGGATCATAAGACCATAGCAGAGTAAGGCTAAAATTACATGAGGATCAAAAGGGAGAAAAAAAAAAGTTATTTTTATTTCTTAAAGGTCAGTCTAACTGGGTCCCACACATTGATTTTCTGAACTGCTACAGTTGCACAAGTCTCAAAAATAAAAGTATTATAGGCAATGGTATGTTTGCAACCATCAAGCTGAGCTTTAATTTGAGAATGCAATCAATAAGGCTTTGTGTTTCCATAACAGAACATGAGCAACGTCTGTGATGGAGGCATATGTGTTTGTACAGTTGCTGATATTTCAGGCCAATGACTCCTTTGACGAATTATACCCTGCTTCCAATCAATAACTCATAAACCACAATTTACTTTTTCTTTACCTTGAACTATAACCCAAAGGAGGCAAATATCACTATAATTTCCACTAAAAACATGGATAAGAGTTGACTCTGTGTGTGTGTGTGTGTGTATGGTCCAAAGGACAAACTATGGCCACCAAAAGCAATAGATTCTTCTGTTGGGAACTGTGTGAGGACTTACAATTGTGGAGGGAGGAAATACTGCTAGAGAAATTTGCCAATATGCATTACATTTCTTTTTTTTTTAATGTCTTTTTTTTTTTCACTTTACAATACTGTATTGGTTTTGCATTTCTTAAATACTTCATGTTTTTTGAATCAGAATTCCATTTGTCTGAATTTTTCCTATGGAAATGATCCATGTGTGTGTATATGTGTGCTGTGCTCAGTCATGTCTGTCTCTTAGTGACGGCATGAACTGTAGCCAGCCAGTCTTCTCTGTCTGTGGAATTTTCCAGGCAAGAATACTGGAGAGGGGTGCCATTTCCTACTCCAGCGGATCTTCCAAACCCAGGAATTGAATCTGTGTCTCCTGTGTCCCCTTCATTGGCAGGCAGATTCTTTACCATTGTGCCACCTGGGAATCCCTAAATGACCCATAGTCTGAGAAATAAAAGACTATATATGGAGACGTTGATTGTATCATTATTTATAGTAGGGAAAAATAAAAGTAAGCTAAATTTCCAGCAATAGTCCTAATGAGTTCCCTGATTTCGGTAGCAAACAGACAGTATTTATAACATGAGAAAATGCTAAGAGAAAAACAGTGAAAGAGAAAAGTGGGTCCTTGGTATTATTTCAAACATGCAGAAAAATAGACATAGTATGAATGTGGGACATAAATATGCTAAAATATGTCCAGTGATGGTTTACAAGTGTAGGATGTGGATTTTTTTCTTATCACTATGTATTTTCCAAATTTATTACGAGTGGCATTACATTAAAATAAAAACGTTGACTTAATAAGTTGCTTTCCTAAAATACTGGCATCAAGGGAAGAAATTATAAAGGAAAAAGCTAACATAGCTAAACATTAATAATGAAGGTTTTTTATTCAAATAAAATTATAAATAAAAGTAAAAGCCAAAGTGCAAAGTGGAAGTGGGAAATGGAATATAGGTGGTAATTTGTTATTATTTTTAATACTAAAAACATTTTAAAATAGTAAAAATTAAGTATCTTAATATATATATTATATGACATCATATATGTTAAGAATATTTGCCTCTATGTTGTGTTATATATATTAAGATTCTATTCTATAATAGTATATATGCAAGTCTGTGTAGTATTTAAATATTCATAATACATAAAACTAGTAAAACAGACAAATCAAAATAAACATATCAGTAGAATAATCAACTATAAAATTTCCAAAGTGTAAACACAAATGGGCATTAGCTGAGCTTAATTATAAGTGTGACACCAGAAAAGATTAAATTGTCAACCCAGAAAAGTCTACTACACTAAGATCGAGGGCCGTGAGAGACCCAGAGTGGGCAACTCTAAGTTAATGCGCTGAAGGATCTTTCAACCCAACATTCTAATGAGCCCTCCTAGTCGCAGAAGTGGCTCACTTCTTCCTGTTAAAGGCTAGTCCTCTCCACCTACTTACAGATAATGCAGAGAGCTCTGCTTTATAGAACAGCATGAACCTTCCTCAGGATTTCTCCCTACTTTCTTAAATGGCAATCAGACCAATGATTTAGATTAAGTTGCTATCCAACATGGAATGGGAAATGATGAGCCTGTGGAAGTGGAAAAGGGATCAATTGGCTTTTACAGCTAAATAAATTGAAATAGAGGTGCTGATTTTCACTCAATATCATTATGACAGTTTTACATGGGAAAGTAGAAATACACCTTGGTTTTTCTCTTCAGTTCTAAACTGTTGCATTAATTATATGTTGACTGAGATTTATAAGAGAACAGTACATATCACTCCTGGAAGCACTAACAGAAGGAGATTTGTGTTCTCTTTTGCTAAGTTTTCTCTCATTATTGGTATTGAAATACGTTTTTATTTATGGAGTATTCATTCCATATGTCACTAACTGTTGAATTTCTAAAGATACTCAAGTCATCACTGTTAAACTTTCATTAGGCAATTATACTATGTATTTTATATAGAATATGATTCTGGAACTCAATTATGTATTATTTTTTACCTCTAAATATAAAAAGTCACAGTAAATGCTAAAATAATGCAAATCAAGTGGGAGAAGAAATGTAGTCAACACCTGTATAGAATTTCATTTATTGTACCTTGAACTATTTTTTCATTTTACTTGTGACTGTTTTTCTCACACCTATGTCCTTCACATACCCTTCATATTTTTTTGGTGGATTCCAATACCTAACATAGCACCTTTCCCATAGAATTTCTATTGAGTTTTGTTCCTACGGCTGGATTAATGACCTGAAAGCAAATCTCGTATTGCACTGGGGATTCAAGCTCAGATATATTCATTTATTCATGGAATGTGTACTGAGTTCCTTTTTTATGCCAAGACATACGCTGCTGCTAAGTCGCTTCAGTCATGTCTGACTTTGTGCGACCCCATAGATGGCAGCCCACCAGGCTCCTCTGTCCCTGGGATTCTCCAGGCAAGAATACTGGAGTGGGTTGCCATTTCTTTTTCCAATGCATGCATGCATACTAAGTCACTTCAGGTGTATCTGTCTCTGTGGGAACCCATGGACAGCAGCCCACCAGGCTCCTCTGTTCCTGGGATTCTCCAGGCAAGAATACTGAGACATACACTAGGCACTGAGTATAGTGTATTGACTAAATCATGCTTTCTGCTCCCAAAGGACTCACATCTTTAAAGATCTTGAAGTTCACAGATGCTAAAGCTGAAAGCTACTGGATAGCAAAGACACTCCATGAGTGCTGACTCCAGGTAAGAATAATAACTTAACTTCAGAAGTAAAATCATTGGTCTGATTAAAAAAAAAATTGATTTCATCACATTTCATTGTGACACTTGAATTACTGAAAAAAAAATTAAAGCTATATCTTAATGTATTATTCAGATTCAAATTTTACTAAAATCATTCAAGAATCTGTTATAGTCTTTAGTAGGCTCAATAAAGGACAGAAATGGTATGGACCTAACAGAAGCAGCAGATATTAAGAAGAGGTGGTAAGAATACACAGAAGAACAGTACAAAAAAGATCTTCATGACCCAGATAATCATGATGGTGTGATCACTCACCTAGAGACAGACATCCTGGAATATGAAGTCAAGTGGGTCTTAGGAAGCATCACTATGAACAAAGCTAGTGGAGGTGATGGAATTCCAGTGGAGCTATTTCAAATCCTGAAAGATGATGCTGTGAAAGTGCTGCACTCAACATGCCAGCAAATTTGGAAGACTCAGCAGTGGCCACAGGACTGGAAAATGGCAGTTTTCATCCTAATCCCAAAGAAAGGCAATGCCAAAGAATGCTCAAACTACTGCACAATTGCACTCATATCACATGCTAGTAAAGCTAGGCTCAAAATACTCTAAAGCTAGGCTTCAGCAATATGTGAACCATGAACTTCCATATGTTCAAGATGGTTTTAGAAAAGGCGAAGGAAGGAAAGATCAAATTGCCAACATCTTCTGGATCATTGATAAAGCAAGAGAGTTCCAGAAAAAACATCTATTTCTGCTTTATTGACTATGCCAAAGCCTTTGACTGTGTGGATCAAATAAACTGTGGAAAATTTTAAGAGATGGGAATAACAGACCACTTGGCTTGTCTCTTGAGAAATCTGTATGCAGGTCAGGAAGCAACAGTTAGAACTGGACATGGAACAACAGACTGGTTCCAAATAGCAAAAGGAATACATCAAGACTATATATTGTCACCCTGCTTATTTAACTTGTGTGCAGAGTACATCATGAGAAATGCTGGGCTGGATGAAGCACAAGCTGTAATCAAGATTGCCAGGAGAAATATCAATAACCTCAGATATGCAGATGACACCACCCTTATGGCAGAAAGTGAAGAGGAACTAAATAGCCTATTGACGCAAGTGAAAGTGGAGAGTGAAAAAGTTGGCTTAAAGCTCAACATTCAGAAAACTAAGATCATGGCATCTGGTCTCATCACTTCATGGCACATAAATGGGGAAACACTGGAAACAGTGGCTGATTTTATTTTTCTGGGCTCCAAAATCACTGAAGATGTTGACGGCAGCCACGAAATTAAAAGACACTTTCTTCTTGGAAGGAAAGTTATGACCAACCTGAACAGCATATTATTAAAAAGCAGAGACATTACTTTGCCAACAAAGTCCATTTAATCAAGGCTATGGTTTTTCCAACAGTCGTGTATGGATGTGAGAGTTAGACTATAAAGAAAGCTGAGTGCCAAAGAATTGATGCTTTTGAACTGCGGTGTTGGAACAGATTCTTGAGAGTCCCTTGGACTACAAGGAGATCCAACCAGTCCATCCTAAAGGAGATCAGTCCTGGGTGTTCATTGGAGGGACTGATGTTGAAGCTGAAACTCCAATATTTTGGCCACTTGATCCGAAGAGCTGACTCATTTGAAAAGATCCTGATGCTGGGAAAGGTTGAAAGCATGAGGAGAAGGGGACTGCAGAGGATGAGATGGTTGGATGGGATCACTGACTCAGTGGACATGGGTTTTGGTAAACTTCGGGAGTTGCTGATGGACAGGAAGTCCTGTCATGGTGCGGTCCATGGGGTTGCAAAATGTCAGACATGACTGAATGACTTAACTGAACTTAACTGAGGGTCTTTTGCATACATAATGCAATATATTTAGTGTCTCCTTTCATTTAATCTTTTGTGCAAATAACCAGTAACTCAAGCCTGCATTATTCCAGCCCTTAGAACATAGCAGTAAATAAGATATTTTCTGCATTCAATGTTGAAAATAATAGTCTTAGTTAAAGCCCATCTCAACTGCAACTTCTTCTGTGATATTTTCCATGATTCATCTTAAATATACAAACTACTCACCTGTTTTTACTCCTGTGATTCTCTGCTCTGTCTTCATACTCAGAGGAAAGGAAAATATTAGAAAAAGAATTAACAAAAAATATATCATGGAAATTCCTCTATTCATGATATGAGAACAATTCAATATGCCATGGAGTTCAATTTTGCCAATTGTAAGAATATAAACTGTAGTTTTAAAATCTGTTCCATTTGAAAGGTGATCTCAAAACATATTAGAGAAATATGGTCCATCACTCTGATGGTTCTGAGGCTTTGATTCCATGCAGATTTAAAATATTTTAAAAACCATAAAATGTTTAGTGTGCATTCAACATGATAATAATGTTCAATGCTTGTTGCAGTCCTACAAATTTGTATTAGAGTCACAAATCATCTATTCAGTCCAGCAAGTCTCAATAATCCCATCTGCAAAACAGTAATAGTAATATTTAACAGCATAAATGTATTGTGAATAATACATGATTCAAACAAGCAAAAGCTTAAAATAGTGCCTTTAAGGGTCACTCAATAAATGCTGATTTTTATTTTATTAGCTCATGCTCTTAAGGAAAGTGAGCAGCTGTCTTCTACATAGCAAAATATACTAAGATATTTGCTTTCTGGAATTTATAGAATGATGTTTATTCCTTGCTAGACCCTGCCTATCTTTTAGCTTTATTTTTTACCTTCTGTTGATTTATCTTTCTATTTTCTACCTTCTGTTAATTTTTCTTGGTAACTGAAAGATACCACACAAGTGTAATGGAAGGTGAAATCAACTATAATGGTATTAAAGGGTAAGCCAAAATGTTTGTTGGAGTTTTTTCATGAAAATATTATGGAAAAACCCAAACAGATTTCTTGGCCATCCCATATTTTGTATAAGAGATGATTTGATTATGCAAAAATTGCATGCTTTTTAAATCACAAAAATTTTATTTATAGTGTCTATTAGGTCAATGACAATAAGAAAATCACCTATAACCATGTTTTTGTGATACATTATGTATAAAATATGTTGCTTAGAAGTTTCATGCATGAATCATCATTGTTCATAAAACAAATTTATAAATCACATTTTATTGTTATATTTTTAATGAAGAAATTTAGGCTCATAAAAATAGTGAAAGTAACTTGGCTAGATCATGTGTGGTAATTTAACAGGTTCACATATTTCTATCAGCCCCACCAGGTTCCTTGTCCATAAAATGTAGGTGAGAACGGTATTTATTTTTAGAGTTGACATGAGAATCAAATTAAATATTGGATTTATAGTTCTTTTGTGAAACATCCATTGATATAAGCATGCTACTACAGTTACTCTTACTACTGTTATTTCACTGATCATTTACTTCTTCAGTTATTGCTTTACCAGTTTTTATCTTCTCTAAAACTCAACATCATTAAGATGGTTTCTTCAGTTCTCTTCCATTACTTTTAAGATCAAGAATTTCCTAATCAGTGTTAAAGGCATAAAAGTCATCAGATTATACTATCTACTTACTGCAGTGAAAGTGCAGAAATCTCACTTCATTTCCAATCTGAAGACATTACTGTAGTCATAAAACTGTGGAAACAATACATTAAAAACGTAGTCTCAATTATTCTCCTGGGTAGATGTTGATCCTTATTCAGAAAGAATACCTATCATTTTGTTTTCAATTCAGACTTGCCAAGGAAAAGGTTGAAACAGAAATAATAATGGAAATTGGCAAATATAATAAAATAACATTTGGTACCTGTCCTATATTTTTTCTGTTGAATTAACCTCTGCTTGTTGAATGTCTGCACTTAAGCAAAGAGAAAGAAGATAGAAATAAAAGGAAAACTTGAGAGAAAATCTCTAAGAAGGAGGGAAAAGTAATAATCTACATCTTGACAAGTACACTTTTTCATTTCCTTCTGTTGGATTCAGTTTCAGTTCAGTTCAGTTGGTCAGTCGTGTCCGGCTCTTGCGACCCCATGAATCACAGCATGCCAGGCCTTCCTGTCCATCACCAACCCCCAGAGTTCACTCAGACTTACATCCATCGAATTGGTGATGCCATCCAGCCATCTCATCCTCTGTCATCCCCTTCTCCTCCTGCCCCCAAGCCCTCCCAGCATCAGAGTCTTTTCCAATGAGCTAACTCTTCGCATGAGGTGGCCAAAGTACTGGAGTTCAGCTTTAGCATTATTCCTTCCAAAGAACACCCAGGGCTGATCTCTTTTAGAATGGACTGGTTGGATCTCCTTACAGTCCAAGGGATTTTCAGGAGTCTTTTCCAACACTACAGTTCAAAAGCATCAATTCTTTGGTGCTCAGCTTTCTTCACAGTCCAACTCTCACATCCATACATGACCACTGGAAAAACCATAGTCTTGACTAGATGAACCTTTGTTGGCAAAGTAATGTCTCTGCTTTTCAATATGCTATCTAGGTTGGTCATAACTTTTCTTCCAAGGAGTAAGTGTCTTTTAGTTTCAGTTTAGAAGGTACCAAATGTTGGTCAAAGTGTTACAGAATATTTATTCTTTGCAAAAAACACTGTGAAGCCCTAGAGACAAATAAGAAATCATAGAGTTTGTTTTTAGCAGTTCTATAAATGATGTGACTTAAGGCAAAGCAAATCACCTTCTGGGATTCACTGAGGTCAATTTTGATAGAAGGTCATTGAATTGAATGATGTCTAGGTATACTTCTACCTCCAAATTACAATATAGTGAGTGCCTGTCATAAATAACATGGGGAAAATGGAACAGTTCTTTTTATAACTTTCTAACATAGTGACCTACCAACATTCATAATGAATTTTAAGTACTAGTGTGTGTTGGGCTGAAAGGAGATCAAGTCAGTCAATCCTAAAGGAAATTAACCCTGAATATTCATTGAAAGGACTGATGTTGAAACTCCAATACTTTGGCCACCTGATGTAAGGAGCCAACTAATTGTAAAAGATCCTGATGCTGGGAAAGATTGAGGGCAGGAGGAGAAGAGGTCGGCAGAAAATGAGATGCTTGGATAGAATCACCAACTCAATGAACATGAATTTGAGCAAACTCCAAGAGATAGTAAAGGACAGAGAAGCCTGGCATGATGCAGTTTATGGGATCACAAAGAGTTGGACATGACTTAGCTACTGAACAAGTGTGTTTATGTATTTCCTGAATTCCATTCAGTATGGTTTGCAAGGGACTTCCCAGGTGGCACAGGTAAAAAATCTACCAGCCATTGCAGGAGGCACAAGAAATGTGGATTTGATCGCTGATCTGGAAGATCCCCTGGAGTCAGAAATGGCAATTTGCTCCAGTATCTTTGTTTGGAAAATTCCATGGACAGAGGTGGCTGGTGGACTACAGTCCATGGGGTCACAAACAGTCGGACATGACTGAGTGCACTCATACACACACACACACACACACACACACACACACACACACACCAAGTTTACAAGATCCTGGATATCAGGCAACAAGGAACAGTGATCATGGGAGCTGGGAAACAAAGGAAGTAAGTCTTACTCTTTCCCAGTCTCATTGCCCTGAAGGTTTCCAGTATGGAGTGCAGTCATGCAAGGACCTGAGGATTCTTACAATATCTGTAAATTGAGGAGACAATAGTTGAGCTTTGGAAACAGATGGTAAGAGTTCAAATTCTGGCAAACTGAGAGAGACACCTCTGAACATCTGAATGTAGTTAGTTATCTTTGAGCATTCAGCAGGCCAGCACATGTAGATTAAGGAACTATGTGAGACTGGGGGAAAGAACACCAGATAGGAAGTGAAGGCCGGAAGTAGTGCCTAGTCCCATAGACCAAACCAGAAAAGTCTCATGATTCTTGGGGTATTGGGTTTTATCTCCAAGAAGGATTTCACACAAAAGGGGTTTTCCTAGTAGTTAGTAATAATTAACCCTAGACTGATACTGTCCTGACCATATCTAACAACTTTTTAAATAACAGGAAATGATCTGTCTGCATGAAACTACTGCATGTAACATGGATGCCCATGTGTTTTTTTCCTCCCCAAAATAGAACCACACAAGGTGAAATTTATGCTTGGTATCTATAAGATTACCAGAAAGAAAAGATTACTAGAAATAAAAATAAGTAAGAATATACAAAATGTAATGAGAAGCAAAATCAATCAAAAACAGATTCAGTTGTGTCATAGATGGAAATCAGTGATTAGCAGACAAAGACATGAAAATAATTATTAAAGTCTGTGTGTTTATAAATATAAGTATAGATCAAGAAGATATATGAAAGACTGAAACTGAACTTCTAGAGGTAAAATTTTGAGATAGGTGATATATTAGACAACACTATTGGTAGAATAAACATTGCCCAATAGAAGATTATTGGGCTTCAAAAAAAAAAAAAAAAAAAAGTGGAAACTAAAATGAAATGCAGAGTTAAAAGTGAAAGTAACTCCAAAAAAATTCAAGTAAGAATTAGTGAATCATGAAAAAAATGATACCAACCTAAAATGATGCTATTGAAATCTCAAGAGAAAAAGAAAGACAATAAATAATTTTGAATATATAATGATGGAAATTTTCTAAATTTGATGACAACTATAAACTTGAAGATCCAATGAGTTCAATGGATCCAAGTGTATGCTACATGAATGTACACAGACACACAGTATGAATAAAACTGCAGCATGCTTGACATAATCAGATAGTTCAAAGTTAGCAATAAAAAATTCCCAAACCATCAGAGGAAAGTAAACAGGAAACTTACAGACGAACACTACTGAAGGAGATACAATGTGTCTTGCCCCAAACAACACAAATTTGAAGAGTGTGGGACAATCTTTTAAATTCTGCAAGAAAAAGAAAATTGTCAACTCAGAATTCTATACCCAGATAATTACCATTAAAAATAAAAATAAATTAAAGGCAGTTTTAGACAAGCAATGGCTGAATAAAATATGTCACCAGCAGAGCACTTCAAGAGATACTTTACAGCTCTTCAGGACACCAGAAGGACACTCAGATGCATGTAAAAAATAGAGAAGGAAGAAAATAATAGCTACATAGATAAATACAGGAGTGCAATTTTTATTCAAATCAGTTTTAAAAATAGCTGTTTAAGTAACAGTCTTGTAACATAAAGTTTTGGAGAAGGAAAAGTCAACCCACTCCAGTATTCATGCCTGGAAAATTCCATGGACAGAGGAGCCTGGCAGGCTACAGTCAATGGGGTCTCAACGAGTTGGACATCACTGAAGGACTGAGCACAATATATAGGTTTTACACTATATATAAAAGTAAATTGTATAGCAGCAATGACACAAACATTGGAGAGAATTCAAGTATTGTATTTAATAGAATATTAGAGTAAACTACTTGTACTATCTGAGAAGTAGTATATCTTTTGAAGGTAGAAAATAATAAGTAAATGATGTAAAAAAAACACTAAAATTACAAAAGGATTATAGTTAATACATTGACACAGGTAAAACTGATTTATACAAGTTATTAAATTAATAAAAAAGTAAAGTAAACAATAGGAGAAAGTGAGCAAAGAAACAAAGAGATAAACAGAAAGCAAAATAACAAAATAATATATTGAAATATAATCAAATCAATTTCTCTTTGGAAGAAAAGCTATGACAAACCTAGACAGCATATTCAAAAGTAGCAACATTATTTTGCCAACAAAGATCCATATAGTCAAAGCTATAGTTTTTCCAGTAATCATGTATGGATGAGAAAGTTGGATCAAGAGAAGGCTGAGGGCTGAAGGATTGATGCTTTTGAGGTGTGGTGTTGGATAAGACTTTTGAGAGTCACTTGGGCTGCAAGAAGATCAAAGCAGTCAATCCTAAAGGAAATCAATTCTGAATATTCATTGAAAGGACTGATGCTGAAGCTGAAACTCCAATACTTTGCTTATCTGATGCAAAGAACTGACTCATTAGAAAAGACCCTGATGCTGGGAAAGATTGAAAGCAGGAAGAGAAGGGGACAACAGAGGATGAGATGCTTGGATGGCATCACCAACTCAATGGACATGAGTTTGAGCAAGCTCCAGGAGATGGTGATGGACAGGGAAGCCTGGTGTGCTGCAGTCCATGGGGTCGCAAAGAGCTGGATATGACTGAGTGACTGAACAACAAATTAGATCAATAGTTACCTTCCATGTAAACAGTCTAAATAGCACAGTTATCTGATTTTTACACAGTTTATCTCAGTTTGGATATAAAAGGACAGACCAACTACATGCTGCCTAAGAAAACATTGATTAAATATAGACTCAAACAAGGTCGAAGCAAAAGGAAGAAAAATTAAATTCTTCACTCAGGAGGGGAATCTCAGAGCAAAGAATAATGCTAGGTTAAACAAAGTCATTTAATAATCATAATGGGATTGGTCCAAAAAGGGCCTGTAACACTCCTAAATGTTTATCTAACTAATAGTAGTGCCAAAATTGACATAAAACTAACAGTTATGAAATTAAAGGAAAAATGATTAAATCCACAAAGTTAGAGATTTCAACACCTCTTTTCTCGATAATTAAGGGAATAATTAAACATGAAACCAGTTATTATATCAAAGATTCAAAGAGTATGATCAACCAAGTTGAACTTAATTAACATTTATAGAATACATACTGATGGAAGACTATTATTAAGATACATTAAATAATATTTAAATAAATGGAAATATATGCCCTGCTCATGGGTTAGTAGACTCAATGTTGTTAAAATATCAATTCTCCCCCAATAGATTTATAGGTTCAATGCAGCCATAATCCAAACCCCAGAACCATTCTTTTTTTCATGAGTTAACAAACTAATGCTGAAATATATATATGGAAATGCAAAAGTCATAGAAAGATTAAAAAAAAAAAAAGAAAGATTACAGTTGGGGGTTTCAGTTCAGTTCAGTTCAGTTCAGTTGCTCAGTCATGTCCAACTCTTTGCGATCCCATGAATTGCAGCACGCCAGGCTTCCCTGTCCGTCACCAACTTCCGGAGTTCACTCAAACTCATGTCCATTGAGTCAGTGATGCCATCCAGCCATCTTATCCTCTGTCGTCCCCTTTTCCTCCTGCCCCCCAATCCCTCCCAGCATCAGAGTCTTTTCCAATGAGTCAACTCTTCCCATGAGGTAGCCAAAGAATTGGAGTTTCAGCTTTAGCATCAGTCCTTCCAATGAACACCCAGGACTGATTTCCTTTAGAATGGACTGGTTGGATCTCCTTGCAGTGCAAGGGACTCTCAAGAGTCTTCTCCAACACCACAGTTCAAAAGCATTAATTCTTCACAATTTCACTTATTATTATAAAATTATAGCAATCAAGATAATGTGTCATTGTCAGTATTATCTTGTCAGTGGAGCAGATTAGTGAGTATAGAGATAGATATATTGGCTACTGATCTTTGATAGAAATAAAAAAGTAATTCAGTGGAGAAAGGATAACCTTTCACCAAATAGTGCTAGAATTGTTTTATATTCTTTGCAGCAAAATGAACTTAAATATGTACTTTTATAATGTACAAAAATTAATACAATATATCATGTGCCTAAATGAAAAATCTTGAGCTATAAATCTTCTAGGGGAATACTATTGTGACCTTGAGTTAGGTAAACATTGCTTAGCTACAAGATCAAAAGCATGATCCATAAAAGAGCACATTAATAAATTAGACTTAATAAAAACCATGAAGTTCTGCTCTTCAAAAGACATTTAGAAAGAGAGGACAGGAAAAGACTGGGAGAAAATATTTACTAATTATGATTATGCCTTTTAAAGGACTTATATTCAAAGAGTATGGCAATCAAAACTCTGTAAACAATCCTTTAAAATGGACAAAAGTTATGAATGTTATGTTTCACTAAAAAGATATATAAAAGGCAGCCAACCATATAAAAGGATGCCCAGAGACACCAGTCATTAGAAAATGTAAATTTGAACCTTCAATGGTATACCACTACACACATATCAGAAAGATTAAAATTTAAAAAAGAAAATTGAGCATACCAAGTGAGACTTGCATGTGAGTGTTCATAGTAAATTTATTCATAATAACCCCAAACTGGAAACAACCTAAAATGTCTACTAACAGGTTAATGGGTGAATAATGTTCCTTAGTATCCATATGATGGGAAACTGTCCAGTAATAAATAGGAATGACTTATTAATGTATACTATAACATAGAAGAATCTCAGGATAATCTGAGTAATGGATGTCATAATAAAAAAGAAAATATACCATATGATTCCACTTTTATAATTCAAATAAAATGAAAACCAATCTAGAGTGACTGAAAGCTGAGCAGTGGTCCCCTGGGCAGGGGTGTATATGTGGTAGAAGGGAGCTGGTCAGAAGGATTACAAAGTACATAGAGTAAAACTGGGTAATTTACATGAGCAATTTTCATTTGGAAAAAAAAAATCCAATGCCTAATTAACCCAAAATGTTCAGGGGCACTAATAAAATAAATTAAAATGAAGTACTATATCATAAGGAATATTTTTTATTGGTCAATTGATCAAAGATTTAAAAAAAGTTATATACCATGGTAGCAAGGATAAATAATATGGCCACTCACATAATTATCAATAAAAATATAAATTGTTGCATTGTGTCTGAAGAACAATTCATCTCTCTATATATATAACCCTAAATTTTCTTCAAATCAAGGCCTAAAAGATACCTGTTGATGCCAATATCTTCTCAACATTTTTATAATAGCAAGAAAATGTCCACTATTTAGTGTACCATATGCCAAAATGCTTAAAATAATATTTTTGCAGATGGTTGAATAATATGAGAAGATACGTGGTTATATAGGTTCGGTAGAAAAGATGGGTAAGTAGATATAAATTGAATAATCACTTGGGGTATAAAATGTTTATATTGAAAAAATAAAGAAAGATATAGTATGCTATAAAAAGTTAAACCTATGAATGCTTAGAGATGAAACTGGAAGGATGAATGAAAAACTTGCCTGATGCTTTTAAATCAACAGAGGGAAATGAACACTGGGAAGAATAGGAGAAGATATGTGGAAGGTCAGCTTTGTTGTTTCACCGTATATAAATCTGCAAAGTTTAGCTACTTAACATTATGGATTTTTATATTATATCCATTATATGCTAATATTTTTGTATATGCTGAAGACCCACACATCACTATCTCTATAGTTTTGACCTCTCCATTAGCTCCAGATGTATGCACACGTCACGAAAAAGACGTAATTGTTATTCAACATTAAATAATGAATTATTTTTTAAAGACTAATTGTCGTATAATGAATGTGTATGCGTATGCACACATACACGCACACATACCCCTGCAGAATAGCCTAAAGACAGATGTCTTAAAATGGATTTATTTTGCAAATAATGTAGCAAGTCACTTTTTGCATGTTGCTCACTTCATCAGTACTCTATTCATCAATTAACCATCCTGGGAGCTCTCTAGGTGCTTAATGTATGAAGCAAATGGTGCTGAGCACTTTTACGGCTAATGAAAAGGGTGAAAACAGCATCAACAGAATCTCAAGAATTTTTTACGCTAGTTGGGATGACAGACAATGAAGAAATGCCTTAAAAGCAAGTTGTCTTTGGACACTATTGTTCTGAGAATACATAACCCGAGTGCTGTTTAAGAGACAGCACTATTGATAAAAATCAAATCAAAAACATTTGGAATTAATTGGTATGAAATATTTGGCATGGACATTTTACCTAGTTTGAGACTTGAGTATTAGGAAAAATCTTTTTATAGCCTTTCTTATTAAGCCTCTAATCATTCTATTAACATTTATTGAGTGCCAGTGCTTGAGCATCTGCAATCACACCTGCTCTTAGAAAACTTTATTTTCCAAAAAGTATTCGCTCTGTTTAAGGCTCTACATTTTATAAATAAGCTTTATGCACTTAAAGAGAGAGTGTGAAAAACCCACATAGTCTGTGAGTGGAGTTATTGTTTCCATGTAATGGTGTATAAAGTGCTCTATAGTAACACTTGAGATTTTTTTTCCTTAGCATTTCCACACGCTGTGCCCTTGTAGTTTTCTCTTCCCAAGAAAACTCAGTATCAGAGAATCACATTAGCATTCACTTGTCAGCCTTGAGCCTGGGGCCTCCAAGAGCAGGCAGAGCTTGTTCTGGGCTGGTAGCCCGCTGGGACCTGGTGGGAGGAAGTAAGTTACTTACTTAGAAGGGCCTGAAGGCTCCTCGGGGCCAGTTCTACTGTGGACCACTGTGCCACTCGACCACCAGGAACAGACCCAAGGCCACGCTTGGCCAGTCCCTTTGCTTAACTGAACCTTGATTCTGTGTCTCATAGGTGCACCAAGAGACTTGAAGGGAAGATCATGATTATCTCTGTAATAATAATAATAATAATAAAATCCTCTCTGATATTATGTGACATGAGAGATGAACATTGTCAAAGACCCAAAGTACCACACTCTGTGACCTTGGGCAAGGTGCTCAGTCAACCTGAGACTCAATTTCCTCATCTGCCAAAGGAAGCTAATGATAGCTGCCCTACCTTCTCTGATGTGCAGCGAAGCTCCGTAATTAATTTAGCAGATACGAATACAGGCCTGGCTTTGTATGCGATGCAGTAAAGGAAAGCAAAGACACACCATGAATAAAACATGTCTCTACGCCAAAAGAAGTAGCTCACAGTTTATCAGGAGAGACAAACAGCTAAAAAATGGTGCCAGGGGTTGGGTGGGTATGCCATGATAAAGCTATGGGATATATGCTATGGGAGGCTTACATGAGGGAATAATTAATTCTGCTGTGAGACAAGGAGCACAAGGGAAGACTTCACAGAAAGAATGACTTGTTAGCAGCATCTTGAGAAGTCAGTAGGAGTTTGCCAGGTAGAGAAGAGTTGAAGGACATTGTACAGAGTGAAGAGCAATCAGTGAACTGCACAGAGGAGAGGTTTGTGAGGAAAATGAGTGCATTTCATGCCATGCAGGCAAGAGCTCTGGTGAATGATATACAAGTGTTAAGGAGGCATTATTATCAAGGCACACTGAAGTTGTTTGAGAGCAAAATTCATCTCTCTTCCTTCCCATTTCCATGCATAGTTTTTGGTCTGGTACTCATAACTTTGTGTCATTTTGGCTAAATTCTTTACCTATGGAATTTAATACATGCACCTAATTTGAAAAAATCAAGTAGCACTGAAAGTCTTAAAACATTCTACTGTCAGCTCTCATTCCTCCCAAATTGTTTCCAATTATTATAACTATTCTTTAAGTATTTGTAAGTAATATACCTAGACCACACTTCTTTCTTTTTTTGCATTGGGATCTTATCTACTGAGTTATTGTTATGAAAGATACAATTTTAACCCTCTTTCTCCATCACTCGTTAGATTTTTGCCACCCTTATGTACTGAAAGTGATCGTGTAACAATTACCTCTTGTCATTATGTAGCATATATAAATTATGACTGCATAAATAGTGTTTAAATGTAAGCCTTGTTGTGTACTGTTGTATATTATAATGAATCATTTCCTTTTTGGTATGATACTATTATTTTCTCATCTTAAAATTGCCTTGATTATTTTGGTTCTGTTTTCTATGTGTGTGTGTGTGCTAAGTTGATTCAGTTGTATCTGACTCTGTGACCCTATGGACCATAGCCTGCCAGGCTCCTCTGTCCATGGGATGCTCCAGGCATGAATACTGAATTGGGTTGGCATGCCCTCCTCCAGGGGATCTTCCTGACCCGGGGATAGAACGATGTTTCTTACAGTCTCCTGCATTGGCAGGAGAGTTCTTTATCACTAGTACCACCTGGATTCATCCTTAATTATTCTCTCAACAAATGGATAATGGAAGTGTGAAACTCTTACAAATAAGGACAAACACTTAAGACCTTTTGCTTTTCTGTCATTTTTGAGGGATGGGGAGTGTATACAGTTTCTTATTCCAGTTTTCACTGATTTTTCTTTCAGTTCAGTTCAGTTCAGTCACTCAGGCATGTCTGACTCTTTGCGACCCCATGAATTGCAGCACGCCAGGGTTCCCTGTCCATCATCAACACCCAGAGTTCGCTCAGACAAACGTCCATTGAGTCAGTGATGCCATCCAGCCATCTCATCCTTGGTCGCCCCCTTCTCCTCCTGCCCCCAATCCCTGTCAGCCTCAGAGTCTTCTCCAATGTGTCAACTGTTCGCATGAGGTGGCCAAAGTACTGGAGTTTCAGCTTTAGTATCATTCCTTCCAAAGAACACCCAGGGCTGATCTCCTTCAGAATGGACTGATTTGATCTTGCAGTCCGAGGGACTCTCAAGAGTCTTCTCCAACATCACAGTTCAAAAGCATGAATTCTTCAGCACTCAGCTTTCTTTATAGTCCAACTCTCACATTCATACATGACTACTGGAAAAACGATAGCCTTGACTAGATGGACATTTGTTGGCAAAGTAATGTCTCTGCTTTTCAATATACTATCTAGGTTGGTCATAACTTTTCTTTCAAGGAGTAAACATCTTTTAATTCCATGGCTGCAGTCACCATCTGCAGTGATTTTGGAGCCCCCCAAAAATAAAGTCTGACAGTGTTTCCACTGTTTCCCCATCTATTTCCCATGAAGTGATGGGACCAGATGCCACGATCTTCGTTTTCTGAATGTTGAGCTTTAAGCCAACTTTTTCACTCTCCTCTTTCACTTTCATCAAGAGGCTTTTGAGTTCCTCTTCACTTTCTGCCATAAAGGTGGTGTCATCTGCATATCTGAGGTTATTGATATTTCTCCCGGCAATCTTGATTCCAGCTTGTGCTTCTTCCAGCCCAGCGTTTCTCATGATGTACTCTGCATATAAGTTAAATAAGCAGGGTGACAATATACAGCCTTGACATACTCCTTTTCCTATTTGGAAAGACAGGTGGGTCACGGTGGAGAGGTCTGAAAGAATGTGGTCCACCGGAGAAGAGAAAGGCAAACCACTTCAGTATTCTTGCCTTGAGAACTTCATGAACAGTAGGAAAAGGCAAAATGATAGGATACTGAAAGAGGAATTCCCCAGGTCAGTAGGTGCCCAACATGCTACTGGAGATCAGCGGAGAAATAACTCCAAAAAGAATGAAGGGATGAAGTCAAAGCAAAAACTATACCCAGTTGTGGATGTGACTGGTGATAGAAGCAAGGTCTGATGCTGTAAAGAGCTATATTGCATAGGAACCTGGAATGTCAGGTCCATGAATCAAGGCAAATTGGAAGTGGTGAAACAGAAAATGGCAACAGTGAACATAGACATTTTATGAATCAGTGAGCTAAAATGGACTGGAATGGGTGAATTTAACTCAGATGACCATTATATCTACTACTGTGGGTAGGAATGCCTTAGAAGAAATGGAATAGCCATCATGTTCAACAAAAGAGTCTGAAATGCAGTATGTGGATGCAATCTCAAAAATGACAGAATGATCTCTGTTTGTTTCCAAGGGAAACCATTCAATATCACAGTAATCCAAGTCTATGCCCTAAACAGTAACGCTGATGAAGCTGAAGTTGAATGCTTCTATGAAGACCTACAAGACCTTGTAGAACTAACACCCAAAAAAGATGTCCTTTTCATTATAGGGGACTGGAATGCAAAAGTAGGAAGTCAAGAAACACCTGGAATAACAGGCAAATTTGGCCTTGGATTACGGAATGAAGCAGGGCAAAGGCTAGTAGAGTTTTGCCAAGAAAATGCACTGGTCATAGCAAACACCCTCTTCCAACAACACAAGAGAAGACTCTACACATGGACATCACCAGATGGTCAACACCGAAATCAGATTGATTATATTCTTTGCAGCCAAAGATGGAAAAGCTCTTTATAGTCAGCAAAAAATAAGACCAGGAGCTGACTGTGGCTCAGATCATGAACTCCTTATTGCCAAATTCAGTCTTAAATTGAAGAAAGTAGGGAAAACCGCTAGACCATACAGGTATGACCTAAATCAAATTCCTTATGATTATACAGTGGAAGTGAGAAGTAGATTTAACAGACTAGATCTGATAGAGAGAGTGCCTGATGAACTATGGAATGAGGTGCGTTACATTGTACAGGAGACAGGGATCAAGACCATCCCCATGGAAAAGAAATGCAGGAAAGCAAAATGGCTGTCTGAGGAGGCCTTACAAATAACTGTGAAAAGAAGAGAAGTGAAAAGCAAAGGAGAAAAGGAAAGACATAAGCATCTGAATGCAGAGTTCCAAAGAATAGCAAGAAGAGATAAGAAAGCCTTCTTTAGAGATAAATGCAAAGAAATAGAGGAAAACAACAGAATGGGAAAGACTAGAGATCTCTTCAAGAAAATCAGAGATACCAAGGGAACATTTCATGCAAAGATGGGCTCTATAAAGGACAGAAATGTATGGACCTAACAGAAGCAGAAGATATTAAGAAGAGGTGGCAAAAAACACAGAAGAACTGTACAAAAAAGATCTTCAAGACCAAGATAATCATGATGGTGTGATCACTCACCTAGAGCCAGACATCCTGGAATGTGAAGTCAAGTGGGCCTTAGAAAGCATCGCTATGAACAAAGCTGGTGGAGGTGATGGCATTCCAGTTGAGCTATTTGAAATCCTGAAAGATGATGCTGTGAAAGTGCTGCACTCAATATGCCAGCAAATTTGGAAGACTCAGCAGTGGCCACAGGACTGGAAAATGTCAGTTTTCATTCCAATCCCAAAGAAAAGCAATGCCAAAGAATACTCAAACTACCACACAATTGCACTCATCTCACACACTAGTAAAGTAATGCTCAAAATTCTCCAAGCCAGGCTTCAACAATACGTGAACCGTGAACTTCCAGATGTTCAAGCTGGTTTTCCAAAAGGCAGAGGAACCAGAGATTAAATTGGTAACATCTGCTGGATCATCAAAAAGCAGGAGAGTTCCAGAAAAAAAACATCTATTTCTGCTTTATTGACTATGCCAAATCCTTTGACTGTGTAGATTTCTCTTTAGCCTTATTGTAAATGGAAATTTTTTTTTGGAATAGTTTTATGTAGAATATCTTGCTTTCTGGATTATAAAATTTTCCCTTTCTTACTCCTTTGTTTGGGGAATTTTCTTCCCAGATTTCTTTCCTAAGGTATGTGGCAATTTATTATATTTTTTAGAAATCAAGAACTTGAGAATTTCCTGATTTTTACCCTCATTCTTAATTAATAGTTTGACAAATAATAGAATTCTGGCTTGGAAACATCCTCCCCTCAGAATGTGAAAGCATCTTTCCTTTGTATTCAGGTTCCTGATGTGTGTTGACCCCTGAGGTATACAATTCTGATATTCCCGAAAGGAGGACTTGGATTGCCCTGGGATTGCAGCAACACTGTGATCCCTACGGCACTGGGGGTGTGGGGTACCTTTTCCCTAAGGGTTTCCCTGGTGGCTCAGATGATAAAGAATCTGCCTTCAATGCAGGAGGCCTGGGTTTGATTTCTGGGTCAGGAAGATCCCCTGGAGAAGGGAATGGTAATCCACTCTAGTATTCTCACCTGAAGAATTCCATGGACAGAGGAGTCTATTTGAGCAAACTCCAGGAGATAGTGAAGGACAGCATAGCCTGGCATGCTGCAGTCCTTGAGGTCACAAAGAGTCAGAAACAACTTAGCAACTGAACAACAACAGCAGTTTACCTGGACATCTCTAGCCAGTGAGCTTGGTGACATCTTCAGGCCTGTTCATTTCTCCCTAAGAGAAGAAGTCCTCGGATCCACAATCTTTTCTGGGGAGTACCCCTTTGGGTCAGATCTGTATTGTGGTATGAGGTGTGTCCTACTCACCTCTACTTCCTTTAATAGGTATCACATTTGTACAATGGTCTTATTTATTATAGAGACTTTTTAAAAGTCCTTTTTTAGCCACTGTGCCTAATTCTATGCTACGTTTTGCCTGTTGTCGTTAAGTCAGTTGGTCTTAAGGGCTCAGCACCGCCCATTCTGCTTGTCTGAGTCAGCTACAATGCATCAGTTTTTAAAAATATGTATTTATTTGGTTGTATCAGGTCTTAGTTGTGGCACACAGGATCTTTGTTGCAGCATAAGGGACATTTTCATTGACGCATGTGGCCTATTCACTCCAGTATCTGAATTTCTTTCTAGTTAGAGTGTGCAGGCTTAGTTGGCCCATGGCATGTAGGATCTTAACTCCACCCCTGACCAGAGATGCAACTTGCATCCTCTGCTTTGGAAGGTAGGTTCTTAACCACTGGGCCACCAGGGAAGTCCCCATCTGTTTTATAATATTGTCCACAACCCTTGTCTGCTGAACTGTTACAATAGGGACATAGACACTGTTTTATCCCAGCTCCCAGGAGTACTGTTTGTCATGCAGAAAGCTCACAGCTTAGCCCTTCTCTAGTACTTGCCCTGAGTCTGAAAAAGTTGCTCACCCAAGTTCACACCTCTCTCTGGTGGCAGCATGCATCCAGTCACCTGTTAATGTGTGGCTGCAAAAACCTATAACCATGCCTCCATTAGGGGCAATTTATTGGGCCTTCGTAGCTCCAAAGATTTCCACAGGGTCAACTGAATTCCTTATTTGCAATTAAAATCACAATTCAGTCTCGTTCTATGCTCAATATTTACTTCCTTATGGGTTTTGATCCCAAAGACACTCCATCTTAGAGTCTCAAAGTCACTAATAAACTTTTTATCACATGAACTCCATCCTAGAGTCTTTGTTTTTTCCTAAGAAACACATCTCCGTTATCATGTTTTTTTGTTGTGTTTTTTTTTGTCCTTTTGGTTTCAGTCTTTTGAAAGCCTTTTCATGCTAGTTTAGTGGAGTTTTAAAAGCGATAATTCATGCATGGAATCTGCCATGGTTAAACAAAAGTTTGATCCACCACAGCTGTCTTAGTTTATGTAGAACAGCTGATGGCCATTTTGTTCCTCTGTTTGTAAGCTTCAGCAGGAGTTGGGATCAAGATAGAGAAGTAGTGTCCTCAAAAATATGTAATTATCTCTGTTTATAAACATGGGGAACAGGGTTTCTAGTAGAATGAGAAATAAAAGGACTAATGGTTCATGGTTTCATGTTTTCTTTCTTTCTTTCTTCTTCTTTTTTTTAATGGCCAGGAGCTAAATCCCTGATAAGCTACTTATCATGAATTTCTTAGTTTTCTAATGCCAAAGCATGGAGAATTTTAAGAAAAAAAAAAAAAAAGGAATTCTTTTATGAGTTCAGCCTTTAGCCCAGATCTCAATTTGGTTTTTTCCTTGGCGATCCGATGGAACTATGCTCTTTAGGAGTAAGACCTCTTATTCTCTTTAGTGTCTACTTGGTACTGACCCTGGCTGGAACAGCTGACCCATGTCCTCTTTCCCATGGACCCCTACCTGAAACTATTTGTTAAGCCCTGCTAATTGCCTTGCTGTGAAGCTGTCTTCCAGAACAGGCAAAGCGCCAGGTCTATCTTCTCACCATGAAAATAGGAGATGAAAGTGAGAGGATACAGAGAAACTTTTCTCTCCTTAGAGGTATTTATATCCTTTTCTCACTTCTGAAATAAATCTTCTAGAAGATTACCAACCTGTATAATAAGAAATTCACTTTGTCCTTGACTCTTCTCATCAATTTTATTTGCTTGGAGGGTAGGAAAGGGTCCTGATCTTTCCTTTAGGCCAGAATTCAAGCAAATGTATAGTTAATATATGCTCAGCTCATTGTTAACTTGAGAGAGAGATTCAACATATATCTTACTTTTTAAAATCATAAGCATTTCCTCTAGAACAGGAGTACAGCTTGGTCCACAAGATAAATGAATCAGAGTAGCTGACAGAGCAGTGGTGCTTTCTCAATATAGTTGGCATTGTAAGAACCAAAATAGGTAGGCTGGGAAGAAGGATATGGAATACTTCCAGTTCTTAGCACTACTATCCTAAGAATGGGTGACTTATACAGCAGAAGAAGAATTAATTATTTCCACCCAAGCTAAAATATGATGGCACTTCTGTCACATTTCATAAGCATATTAACTGATTTGATACTGTTCAAGGTGAAGTTCAGTCAGATGTTTAGATCAACAACAAACAAAGGTTGTGGTCATTTTATCATTTCTGAATTTCATTGATCTTTCATACCATAATGTAATGAAAGATGTGTTTGAGAAGCTTTCATGACAAGAAGTGGAAGTGAAGAAGATACATTACTATTTATTTATCCTTGCTATATGCCACAACAGTGTATGGGTACCTTATTTTGTTTAAGTATTTTTATTTTTGTGCATTTACGACAATGGGGTTAGTCACTCAATCATGTCCAATCTTTGTGACCTCATGGTCTGTCCATGGAATTCTCTAGGCAAGAATACTGGAGTGGGTTACCATTTCCTTCTCCAGGGGATCTTCCCAATTTAGGGATGGAGCCTGAGTCTCCTGCATTGCAGGCAGATTCTTTACCATCTAAGCTACCAGGGAAGTTGGCAATGCGACCATCCAAAGATGAAAGAAAAACTAAGGTACAGAGAAGTTAAAGGTTATTAAATATCACATGGCTGATAAGCAGAAAAATCCAGATTTGAAACCCAGGCTGATGTGACACCCAAATTCATGAACTGCTGCCCAGTTACAAGCTGATTCTTTCCCTCTCCTCCTAGTGCACTTTGTTAAGTTTAGTTGCCATGCTTATTTTTCTTTTATAAGCAAAATAATGACAGAATGAAAAAATGAGATTTGGACAGCTGTTCTTAATAATTTGATCTTTGGGGGGTTACTTTTATATTCTTTTCACTACTTGTCTTAATAGATCCTTCTTCTAGCCTAGCTCAATGAAAAGTAAGACAGAGAATTTATCTAAAGAATAGAAGCAACACAGGCACAAGATAATCTGTCTTGATAATCATAGCCATGATCGTTATCCATGAAGGCAAAAAAAGTTTCAACTCTGCTCTTATTATCTCTAGGAGCATCGTACATAAAACCCAAGATGCCTCAGAATCGTCCTGGAGGCACAGGCAGGGTTATTACTTATTGTTGATAGGCCATTCACAATACTTTATTTCTAAAGAACATATGAAGAGATCTACAGTACAAGGCAAGTTATGGAAAGAACAACCTATTGAAGAGCAAGTAACTCCTATATATCACTAGTTCCCTGAGAAATTATGATGGAAACCTATTCTCAGATCCTGTTATTGTTTTTGTTGTTCAGTCACTCAGTCACGTCCGACTCTGAGACCCCTGGACTGCAGCTTCCCTTTCTTCACCGTCTCCCGGAGCTTGCTCAAACTCATGTCTATTAAGTTGGTGAAACTATCCAACCATCTCATCCTCTGTCATCTGCTTTTCCTCCTGCCTTCAATCTTTCCCAGCATCAGGGTATTTTCTAATGAGTCAGCACTTTGCACTGTGTGGCCAAAGTATCTGAGCTTCAGTTTCAACATCAGTCCGTCCAATGACTAATCAGGGTTGATTTCCTGTAGGATTGGCTGATTTGATTCTATTAAAATAATGTTATTGAAGTTAGATATTTTCTCATATAAAATCTGATAAACTGATATATGTGAAATGGTATTATTTTGGAGTAAAAAATCCCAAGCTTTAATTCTAATTAATATGTTTATACCTTGAGATCGAAATCAAATGCTGTTGCTTTTTTGAGCCTCGGATAAGGCTTTGGGTGAGTAAATCCTGAGCAGGTTTGCATGCTCATGGGAATTTGACCTTTGCTTTATCCAGGCTCCAGCTAAATACTCAGGAAAAGTTATCTGCAGGTGGTACCCAGAGAGCATAAAGCTAACACATCCAGAACTGTGAGGAAGAGAGTATTAAAGCATTAAGAGTTCTTAGACATAGTCTCATGTAAATCCCCGTGGTGAAACCTACCTCCTTCTGCTGTAGACAATGTTTCCCCCACATTATTTCTGGGTTTTCCATTAATGTTTGACTGTAAAGAATAAGACAGCATATCTTCTTGGGACTCTAGAATGTCTTTGTTAGTCACTTTAGTGGCTTATTTTGTCAAGCATGCAAATCCCAAATGTATTTACTTAAAATGAATTATGACTTATGTCTTATATCACAGAATACATGTTAGGCTTATTTTAGGGTGTATGTGGGCAGATATTCTTTAACCATGATGATTTTTTTTTTCCTTTTTTTTGGTTAGGTCTGTTTTCTCAACTGATCAAATAAATAGTTCAGTTCTTAAGTGTACTAGAAAACCTACAGTAAGGAAACAGTCTTACTGAAATATACTGTGAAGGTATGCTGCTGCTGCTGCTAAGTTGCTTCAATCGTGTCCAACTCTGTGCGACCCCATAAATGGCAGTCCACCAGGCTCCCCCGTCCCTGGGATTCTCTAGGCAAGAACACTAAAGTGAGTTGCCATTTCCTTCTCCAATGCATGAAAGTGAACAGTGAAAGTGAAGTCACTCAGTCGTGTCGGACTCTTCACAACCCCATGGACTGCAGCCTACCAGGCTCCTCCATCTATGAGACTTTCCAGGCAAAAGTACGAGAGTGGATTGCCATCGCCTTCTCCTTGTGAAGATATAGTGTTTATAAAATCCAGTTTCCAACTATTCCTTTGATCAAAGATATTCATAATGATCTAAATTTTTCACCAAATGTTTATCTACATTTTCTTTATTTCTTTTTCTGCTTAGGGAGTTTACATAAAAAGATACAACTTTTTCAATTTAAATTTTTAGAAAAATAAAATAAATTTATTTGAAATGTGGGAAAATTGAGGGACTTTTCCTTCTCATAATTTTTTCCCAACAAGAAATTGTTAAAAGTCAGTAAGCTAGAGTTTAAAGAGATATGATTTAAGAAAGTAGAAAGATCTGAGATTTCAGCTCTACCACTTACTAGTGTAAATTATTAGATGGTCAATGTAAAAATCAGATTGATTATGTTCTTTGCATTTGAAGATGGAGAAACTGTACAGTTAGCAAAACAAGACCTGGAGTTGACTGCTGCTTAGATCAAGAGCTCCTTATTGCAAAATTCAGGCTTAAGTTGGAGAAAATAGGGAAAACCACTAGACCATGCAGCTATGACCTAAATCAAATCGCTTATGAGTATACAGTGGAAGTGACCAATAGATTCAAGAGATTAAATCTGATACACACAGTGCCTGGAGATCTATGGATGGAAGTTTATAACTTCATATAGGAGACAGTGACCAAAACCATCCCAAAGAAAAAGAAATGCAAGAAGGCAAAGAGGAAGCTTTACACTGAGGAAAGAATAAAAGTGAAAGGCAAAGGAGAAAGGGAAAGGCATACCCAACTAAGTGCAGAGTTCCAGAGAATAGCAAGGAGAGATAAGAAGGCATTCTTAAATGAATAATGCAAAGTAATAGAATAAAATAATAGAATGGGAAAGACTAAAGATACTTTCAAGAAAATTGGAGATATGAAAACAACATTTCATGCTAGGATAAGCATGATAAAGGACAGAAATGGTATGGCCCTAACAGAAGCAGAAAAATTAAGAAGAGGTAGCAAGAATACAAAGAAGAACTATACAAAAAAAAAAAAGGTCTTAGTGACTAGGATAACCGCGATGGGGTGGTCACTCACCTAGACCCAAACATCCTGGAATGCAAAGTCAAGTGGGCCTTAGGAAACATCATTGCAAACAAAACTAGTGGAAGTAATGGACTACCAGCTGAACTATTTCAAATCTTAAAAGATGATGCTGTGAAAGTACTGCACTCAATATACCAGCAAATTTGGAAAACTCAGCAGTAGTCACAGGCCTGGAAAAGGTCAGTTTTCATTCTAATTCCAGAGAATGGCAATGCCAAAGAATGTTCAAGCTATCATACAATGACACTCAGTTGCACATGCTATCAATGTTATGCACAAATGCTTCAAACTAGGCTTTAGCAGTATGTGAACCAAGAACTTCCAGATGTTAACCCTGGTTTCAAAGGGCAAAGGGACCAGAGACAAAATTGCCAGCATTCATTGGATCTTGGAGAAAGCAAGGGATTATAAGAAAAACTGGTATCAAGATTGTTAGGAGAAATAACAATAACCTCAGATACTCAGATGACACCACCCTTATGGCAGAAAGAGAAGAGGAACTAAACAGCCACTTAATGAAAATGAAAAAGGAGAGTGAAAATGTTGGCTTAAAACTCAACATTCAGAAAACTAAGATCATGACATCTGGTCCCATCACTTCATGCAAAATATATGGGGAAACAATGGAAACAGTGACAGACTTTATTTTTGGAGGCTCCAAAATTACTGCAGATGGTGATTGCAGCCATGAAATTAGAAGACGCTTACTCCTTGGAAGGAAAGTTATGACCAACATAGACAGCATATTAAAAAACAGAGACGTTACTTTGGTGACAAAGGTCCATATAGTCAAAACTATGGTTTTCCCAGTAGTCATGTACAGATGTGAGAGTTGGACCATAAAGAAGGCTGAGTGCCAAGAAACTAATATTTTTGAATTATGCTGCTGAGGAAGACTCTTGAGAGTCCCTTGGACTACAAGGAGAACAAACTAGTCAATCCTAAAGGAAATTAACCCTGAATATACATTAGACAGTCTGATGCTAAAGCTGAAGCCCAATACTTTGGCCGCTTGAGACTGAGTCAACTCATTGGAAAAAACCCTGATCCTGGGAAAGATTGAAGGTAAAAGGAGAAGGGGACATCAGAGGAAGAGTTTGTTAGTTAGCATCACCAACTCAATAGAAATGAATTTGAGCAAACTTGAGAGATTGGAGGACAGAGGAGCCTGGCATGCTGCAGTCCATGGGACGGCAAAGAATCAAATACAACTTAGTGACTGAACAGCAACAAAGAAATGGTCCTGTTTTACCTCTCCTCTCCTTACTTCCCATTCCAATCATAAAGCTGAAATAGGTATGAACCTCTTTGTGCATACCTTTCTCTTGCCTACAAATGATCCATGAGCAGTCAGCATGTGCTGAAGACATGGCAATTAGAATTATTTCCCAAACATTTTGAAATAGAGGCGAAAATAAAATTATGTGTCTGATGGCAAAGCTACTGTTTTTCCTTAGGTTAAGGAATGGATGCTTTATTTAAAAGAATAAAACCCATATATAATAACATGAAGTTGTGAGAGAGAATTACTCTAGCAGGTGCAGTGGTTCCTCCAGACTAGCTAAATGCTTGGTCATTACATTATTTGTTGCTTCCTCTACCTAGGTCATCTACTTTTTTACATAATTACATAAGCTAGGGAATTAATTTTTATTTAAATTATTTCCAGTTTCTTCTGACACTTGGTAAACAAAGATTTCATACAATCTCTGTGTCTAATATAGTTTGTAAAATGTGATGATTATAATAAAATTATCATGATAAATGAATAAACTGATAAAATACTTCATATGTAGCACAGAGTATAGTACCTAATGCTTACCAGCTGCCAATTCCCTTTAACTATTCTCTACAAATTAACTGATTCATTACCATTTTGAAATAAAAAAGTGATTCATAAACAAAAATATACATATATCAAAATACATAGCAGAAATTAAGAGATTTCAGAGAAATTACATTTTAATCTAATTTTATAACGTTCTTTAAGTGTGATTTGGGGCAATTTGCTTAATTTTGCACCTCCACTTCCTAACGTATATTAAAAAAAAAAAAGAATGCTTGTTCTCATTTCATATCACTGACATGAGATATAATCACGAGCCAAATGCAGTAAGTACCCGGGTGATTTCACTTTCCTTTTATCCCTGAAAATATCTGTTCATATGCAGTCTGACTCCAGCTGTGACTTAAAGTTTATGAATATAATATCACAGAGTGATTCATGATGCCCAGCATCAAGTGTATATAATGTATGTTCAGATGAGATAAATACAGAAGATATGATTCAGAGGCGGTCCTAAGATGGCAGAGGACTAGGATGGGGAGATCACTATCTCCCCCACAAATTCATCAAAAGAACATTTGAACGCTGAGTAAATTCCACAAAACAACTTCTGAATCCCAGTAGAGGACATCAGGCACCCAGAAAAGCAGCCCACTGTCTTCAAAAGGAGGTAGGAAAAAAATATAAAAGACAAAAAGAGAGACAAAAAGAGGTAGAGAAGGAGCTCCATCCCGGGAAGGGAGTCTTAAAAAAGAGAGAATTTTCCAAACACCAGGAAACACTCTCACTGCTGAGTCTGTGGCAGTGGCACATAACTGGGAGGAAAAATAAATAAATAATTAAAACCCACAGGTAACTCCTGGTGGCGAAACAGTGCAGATGTCTGCACCTGCCACTAGCAAGCAGGGGCTGGGCAGGGAGGCGCGGGCTGCATTGCTCAGAGTAAGGACCGGGCCTGAATACCCTGAGGGCAATCTGAGGGAACTAACTTGAGTTAGCAAACCAGACTGTGGGATAGCTACCATGTGAAAAGCCCTACCTAAGACACCACCAGGCCTACTCACAGAACAAAGGACTGAACAGAGCTAGCCAGCTGCAGACCATCTCCCTCCAGTGACAGGCAGCCAGAGCCGGAAGGGGACAATCATGGCCCCAGAGAGGCATTATCTGTCAAACTGCAAGCAGGCTTCATTGCTAACTAAGACTTCTTGGGATTCTTGACGGTCAACATCCGCCTGAGAAGGTACGCCCGTTGTACAACCCAGAAAACTGAGCGGCAGGGATGGAGGATGCGATAAGTCGCAGCAACCGCGCTCGCCAAACACGTGGTCACCTGAGCTTCTCAGACCTGGGAAGGGCGCAAAACGCAGGCCCAATCGAGTCTGTGCCTCCGAGGACTACCTGAATACCTGAACCTGAGCGGCTTAGACCTGGGAAGTGCATACAACCCAGGGCTGGCCTCAGACAGTTCCCGGCAGAGCAACCTAGAGCCTAAGCAGTGTAGACAGGGAAAGCACACATGCTGTGAGCAGGGTGCAAACCCAGTGTGGCCGAGTCACTGCGAGCACACACCAGTGTTATTTGTCTGCAGTGTTCCTCCCTCCCCACAGCACGACTGAACAAGTGAGCCTAAAAAGTGTCCACCACCGCCCCCTGGTGTCAGGGCGGAAATTAGACACTGAAGAGACCAGCAAACAGAAGAAGCTAAAACAGGTAACCTCCTTGGAAGTGACAGGTGCAATAGATTAAAACCCTGTAGTTAGTACCAACTACATAGCAAGGAGCCTATAGATCTTGAGAAATATAAGCCAGATCAAGGAACTATCCAAAAATGAACTGACCCCACAATGCCCACAACAACACCAGAGAAAGTCCTAGATATATTTTTACTATTTTTTTTAAATTCTTAAGCCCTCTATTATGCCCTTAATTTTCATTTTTATAACCTATTATTACTTTGCAAAAAGAGAGAGAGAGACCCTATTTTTAAAAGCAAACTTCATATGTATATATTTTATATTTTTGTGACTTTTTTTTTCTTTAAATTTTTGAAAATCCAATCTCTACTCTGGATTTTAGTCTTTGCTTTTTGGTATTTGCTATCAATTTTATACCTTTAAGAACCTAGTCTTCAGTACCCATTTTTACTTGGGAGCGAGATTACTGGCTTGACTGCTCTCTCCCCCTTTGGACTCTCTTTTTTCTCCACCAGGTCGCCTCTATCTCCTCCCTCCCCCTTCTCTTCTCTACCCAACTCTGTGAATCTCTTTGTGTGTTCCAGACAGTGGAGAACACTTAGGGAACTGATTACTGGCTGGATCTGTCTCTCTCCTTTTGATTCCCCCCTTTATCCTCCTGACCACCTCTGTCTCCTTCCTCCCTCTTTTCTTCTCTGTATAACTCCGTGAACATCTCTGAATGGTCCAGACTGTGGAGCACACATAAGGAAGTGATTATTGGATAGCTTGCTCTCTCTTCTTTTAATTCCACCTCATTTCATTCAGGTCACCTCTATCTCCCACCTCCCTCTTCTCTTCTCCATGTTACTCTGTGAACCTCTCTGGGTGTCCCTTACTGTGGAGAAACTTTTCATCTTTAACCTAGATGTTTTATCATTGATGCTGTATAGATGGAGAAATCTTGAGGCTACTGTAAAAATAAGACTGAAAACCAGAAGCAGGAGGCTTAAGTCCAAATCCTGAGAACACCAGAGAACTCCTGACTCCAGGGAACATTAATCGACAGGAGCTCATCAAACGCCTCCATACCTACACTAAAACCAAGCATTAACCAAGGGTCAAAAGTTCCAGAGCAAGATATACCATTCAAATTCTCTAGCAATACAGGAACACAGCCCTGAACTTCAATATACAGGCTGCCCAAAGTCACTCCAAACCCACTGACATCTCATAACTCATTACTGGATACTTCATTGCACTCCAGAGAGAAGAAATCCAGCTCCACCTACCAGAACACTGACACAAGCTTCCCTAACCAGGAAACCTTGACAAGCCACTCGTACAACCCACCCACAGTGAGGAAACTCCACAATAAAGAGAACTCCACAGACTGCCAGAATACAGAAAGGCCACCCCAAACACAGCAATATAAACAAGATGAAGAGACAGAGGAATACCCAGCAGGTAAAGGAACAGGAAAAACACCCACCAAACCAAACAAAAAAGGAAGAGATAGGGAATCTCCCTGATAAAGAATTCCAAATAATGATAGTAAAAATGATCCAAAATCTTGAAAACAAATGGAATCACAGATAAATAGCCTAGAGACAAGGATTGAAAAGATGCAAGAAAGGTTTAACAAGAAGAAATAAAAAAGAGTCTATATACAATGAATAATGCAATAAATCAGATGAAAAACACTCTGGAGGGAACAAATAGTAGAATAATGGAGGCAGAAGATAGGATTAGTGAGGTAGAAGATAGAATGATAGAAATGAATCAGAGACAAAAAAAGAAAAATGAATTAAAAGAAATGAGGACAATCTCAGACACCTCTGGGACAATGTTAAATGCCCCAACATTCGAATCATAGGAGTCCCAGAAGAAAAAGAAAAAAAAACAAAAAACAAAAAGAAAGACCATGAGAAAATTCTTGAGGAGATACTAGTTGAAAACTTCCCTAAAATAGGGAAGGAAATAATCACCCAAGTTCAAAAGAAACCCAGAGAGCTCCAAACAGGATAAATCCAAGGTGGAACACTCCAAGGCACATATTAATCAAATTAACAAAGATCAAACACAAAGAACAAATATTAAAAGCAGCAAGGGGGAAACAACAAATAACACACAAATGGATTCCCATAAGGATAACAGCTGACCTTTCAATAGAAAATCTTCAGGCGAGGAGGGAATGGCAGGACTTACTTAAAGTGATGAAAGAAAATAACCTACAGCTCAGATTATTGTACCCAGCAAGGATCTCATTCAAATATGAAGGAGAAATCAAAAGCTTTACAGACAAGCGAAAGCTGAGAGAATTCAGCACCACCAAACCAGCTCTCCAACAAATGCGAAAGGATCTTCTCTAGACAGGAAACAAAAAAAGGGTATATAAACTCAAACCCAAAACAATAAAGTAAATGGCAACAGGATCATACTTATCAATAATTACCTTAAATGTAAATGGGTTGAATGCCCCAACCAAAAGACAAAGACTGGCTGATTGGACACAAAAACAAGACCCTATATATGTTGTCTACAAGAGACCCACCTCAAAACAGGGGACACATACAAACTGAAAGTGAAGGGCTGGAAAAAGATAGTCCATGCAAATAGAGACCAAAAGAAAGCAGGAGTAGCAATACTCATATCAGATAAAATTGACTTTAAAATAAAGACTGTGAAAAGAGACAAAAAAGGACACTACATAATGATCAAAGGATCAATCCAAGAAGAAGATATAACAATTATAAATATATATGCACCCAACATAGGAGCACCACAATATGTAACAAATGCTAACAAGTATGAAAGGGGAAATTAACAATAACACAAGAATAGTGGGAGACTTTAATACCCCACTCACACTTATGGATAGAGCAACTAAACAGAAAATTAACAAGGAAACACACACTTTAAATGATCCAACAGACCAGTTAGACCTAACTGATATCTATAGGACATTTCACCCCCAAACAATGAATTTCACCTTTTTCTTAAGCACACATGAAACTTTCTCTAGGATAGATCACATCCTGGGCCATAAATCTAGCCTTGATAAATTCAAAAAAAATTGAAATCATTCCAAGCATCTTTTCTGACCACAATGCAGTAAGATTAGATCTCAATTACAGGAGAAAAACTATTAAAAATTCCAACATATGGAGGCTGAACAACACACTGCTGAATAACCAACAAATCACCGAAGAAATAAAAGAATAAATCAAAATATGCATAGGAATGAATGAGAATGAAAACACAACAACACAAAACCTGTGGGGCACTGTAAAAGCAGTGCTAAGGGGAAGGTTCATAGCAATACAGGCATACCTCAAGAAACAAGAAAAAAGACAAATAAACAACCTAACTCTGCACCTAAAGCAACTAGAAAAGAAAGAAATGAAGAACCCCAGGGTTAGTAGAAGGAAATAAACCTTAAAAATTAGGGCAGAAATAAATGCAAAAGAAACAAAAGAGACCATAGCAAAAATCAGTGAAGCCAAAAGCTGGTTCTTTGAGAGGATAAATAAAGTTGACAAACCATTAGCCAGGCTCATCAAGAAACATAGGGAGAAAAATCAAATCAATAAAATTAGAAATGAAAATGGAGAGATCACAACAGACAACACAGAAATACAAAGGATCGTAAGAGACTACTATCAGCAATTATATGCCAATAAAATTGAAAATGTGGAAGAAATGGACAAATTCTTAGAAAAGTACAACTTTCCAAAACTGAACCAGGAAGAAATAGATAATCTTAACAGAACCATCACAAGCATGGAAATTGAAACTGTAATCAGAAATCGTTCAGCAAACAAAAGCCCAGGTCCAGACAGCTTCACAGCTGAATTCTACCAAAAATGTAGAGAAGAGCTAACACCTATCCTACTCAAACTCTTCCAGAAAATTGCAAAGGAAGGTAAACTTCCAAACTCATTCTATGAGGCCACCATCACCCTAATACCAAAACCTGACAAAGATGCCACAAAAAAAGAAAACTACAGGCAAATATCACTGATGAACATAGACACAAAAATCCTTAACAAAATTCTAGCAATCAGAATCCAACAACACATTAAAAAGATCATACATCACGACCAAGTGGGCTTTATCCCAAGGATGCAAGGATTCTTCAATATCAGCAAATCAATCAATGTAATTCACCACATTAACAAATTGGAAAATAAAAGCCATATGATTATCTCAATAGATGCAGAGAAAGTCCTTGACAAAATTCAACATCCATTTATGATAAAAACTCTCCAGAAAGCAGGAATAGAAGGAACATGCCTGCTGCTGCTGCTACTGCTGCTAAGTCACTTCAGTCGTGTCCGACTCTGTGCGACCCCATAGTCGGCAGCCCACCAGGCTCCCCCATCCCTGGGATTCTCCAGGCAAGAGCACTGGAGTGGGTTGCCATTTCCTTCTCCAACGTGTGAAAGTGAAAAGTGAAAGAGAAGTCACTCAGTCGTGTCCGACTCTTAGCGACCCCATGGACTGCAGCCTACCAGGCTCCTCCGTCCATGGGATTTTCTAGGCAAGGGTACTGGAGTAGGGTGCCATTGCCTTCTCCAGGAATATGCCTAAGCATAATAAAAGCTATATATGACAAGCCCACAGCAAACATTATCCTCAGTGGTGAAAAATTGAAAGAATTTCCCTTAAAGTCAGGAACAAGACAAGGGTGCCCACTTTCACCACTACTATTCAACATAGCTTTGGAAGTTTTGGCCATGGCAATCAGAGCAGAAAAAGAAATAAAAGGAATACAAATTGGAAAAGAAGAAGTAAAACTCTTACTGTTTGCAGATGAAATGATCCTCTACATATAAAATCCTAAAGACTCCACTATAAAGTCACAAGAGCTAATCAATGCATATAGTAAAGTTGCAGGATATAAAATCAACACACAGAAATCCCTTGCATTCCTATACACTCATAATATGAAAAAAGAGAAATTAAGGAAACAATTCCATTCACCATTGCAACAGAAATAATAAAATACTTAGGAATATATCCACCTAAAGAAACAAAAGACCTATATACAGAAAACTATAAAACACTGGTGCAAGAAATCAAAGAGGACACTAATAGATGGAAAAATATACCATTTTCATGGATCAAAAGAATCAATATAGTGAAAATGAGTATACTACCCAAAGCAATCTATAGATTCAATGCAATCCCTATCAAGCTTCCAACGGTATTTTTCACAGGGCTAGAACAAATAATTTCACAATTTGTATGGAAATACAAAAAAGCTCGAATAGTCAAAATAATCTTGAGAAAGAATGGAACTGGAAAATCAACCTGCCTGACTTCAGGCTCTACTAAAAAGCCACAGTCATCAAGACAGTATGGTAGTGGCACAAAGACAGAAATATAGATCAATGGAACAAAGTAGAAAGCTCAGAGATAAATCCATGCACCTATGGACACCTTATCTTTGACAAAGGAATCAAGAATATACAATGGAGAAAAGACAATCTCCTTAACAAGTGGTGCTGGGAAAACTGGTCAACCACTTGTAAAAGAATGAAACTAGAACATTTTCTAACACCAAACACAAAAGTAAACTAAAAATGTATTAAAGATCTAAACATAAGACCAGACACTAAAAAACTCCTAGAGGAGCACATAGGCAAAACACTCTCTGACATAAATCACAGCAGGATCCTCTATGACCCACCTCCCAGAATAATGGAAATAAAACTAAAAATAAATGGGACCTAACTAAAATTAAAAGCTTCTGCACAACAAAGGAAACTATAAGCAAGGTGAAAAGACAGCCTTCAGAATGGGAAAAAATAATAGCAAATGAAGCAACTGACAAATAATTAATCTCAAAAATATAGAAACAACTCCTGCAGCTCAACTCCAGAAAAATAAATGACCCAATCAAAAAATGGGCCAAAGAACTAAACAAACATTTCTCCAAAGAAGACATACAGATGGCTAACAAACACATGAAAAGATGTTCAACATCACTCATTATCAGAGAAATGCAAATCAAAACCACAATGAAGTACCATTTCACGCCAGTCAGAATGGCTGCTATCCAAAAGTCTACAAGCAATAAATGCTGGAGAGGGTGTGGAGAAAAGGGAACCCTTTTACACTGTTGGTGGGAATGCAAACTAGTATAGCCATTATGTAGGACAGTGTGAAAATTCCTTAAAAAACTGGAAATAGAACTGCCATATGACCCGATAATCCCACTGCTGGGCATACACACCGAGGAAACCAGAATTGAAAGAGACACGTGTACCCCATGTGCATTGCAGCACTGTTTATAATAGCCAGGACATGGAAGCAACCTAAATGTTCATCAGCAGACGAATGGATAAGAAAGCTGTGGTACATATATACAATGGAGTATTACTCAGCCATTAAAAAGAATACATTTGAATCAGTTCTAATGAGGTGGATGAAACTGGAGCCAATTATACAGAGTGAAGTAAGCCAGAAAGAAAAACACCAATACAGTATACTAATGCATATATATGGAATTTAGAACTATGGTAACAATAACCCTGTATGAGAGACAGCAAAAGAGACACAGATGTATAGAACAGTCTTTTGGACTCTGTGGGAGAGGGCAAGGGTGGGGTGATTTGGGAGAACGGCATTGATACATGTATAATGTCATATGTGAAATGAATCGTCAGTCCAGGTTTGATGCAGGATACAGGATACTCAGGGCTGGTGCACTGGGATGACCCAGAGGGATGGTATGGGGAAGGAGGTGGGAGGGGGGTTCAGGATGGAGAGCCCGTGTATACCCATGGTGGATTCATGTTGATGTCTGGCAAAACCAATACAATATTGTAAACTAATTAGCCTCCAATTAAAATAAATAAATTTATATTTAAAAAAACATGATTCATCTCTTTGCTATATTAATAGGAAAAGGTACACTAACCCTTCCTTTGGGTGGATGTGGTACTTCTACCTGAAAAGAATCAACTTCTGGGTTCCCACTCACTTTAAATTTCCTCCTCAAAACTGTAAAGTTGACTTGGTAAGGATATAAACATGGGGGATAAGTGGAAGATTTAAGTCATCTCTTTTTTTATGACAGAAGGGAAATAAATGGATGAATATGGACAAGGACAGGTGTATAGGCTTGTTGACATCTGAAACTAACATGTATAAAACTGATCTACTTGTATTTTCACCCACATTGGCTCCTCTACTATCTCTCCATTTCAGTCAAGAGTAACTCCATTCTTCCAGTTTTTATGGTCAGACACTTTGGTGTCCTTTTTGACTTTTGTCTTTATCTTATGGACCACGTTCAACCTCTCAATACATTCTGGAAGCTGTATCAACCATGTGTGTGTGCATGCTAAGTCGCTTCAGTAGTGTCTGACTCTGCAACCCTGACGATAGCCTGCCAGGCTTCTCTGTCCATGGAATTCTCTAGGCAAGAATTCTGGCATGAGTTGCCATGTCCTCTTCCAGGAAATCTTCCTAACCCAGGAATCCAACACATATCTCTTATGTCTCCTGCCTTGGCATATAGGTTCTTTACCAATGGCACTACCTGGGAAGCCCATATTGAATTCATGATCAAACAGTTTCTCACTCTTGTATTTCCCCTTTTCATCAGAACTACATTCTTTTCTGAACTGCATTTTTGCAATTTTCTACTTAAGATATACTACCTAAGAAGGACTTCCCTAATAGCTCAGTTGACGAAGAATCTGCCTGCAATTCAGGAGACCCTGGTTAGATTCCTGGGTTGGGAAAGTCCCCTGGAGAAGGGAAAGGCTACCCATTCCAGTATTCTGGTCTGGAGAATTCCATGGACTGTATAGTCCTTGGGGTCACAAAGAGTCAGATAAGACTGAGCGATTTTCACTCGCTCACTCACCTAAGAAAACAATACAATATATGGAACGGCTTTATCTAGAAATAGCAAATACAGTTTCAAAGTATATAAATGTGCATCTCTAAATATTATATTAATATATATATTTTATTAGTTGCTTTCTAAATAAAAAGTACCAATTTGTACGGGCACACATGTCTTCTCTTTGCCAATAATATACTGTACTCTTTATAATGATAAAATAGGAATATGTTTAAGTTGATACTTTTGGATTACCATGACCTCAAGTCTTCTCCAAATGTAATGGCCCTTTATTTCTCTGGACCCATCTTTTATTACTTCTATGCTCATTTATTCTTTTCCGGCCCCAGTGCCTTCCATAGTAAAAGTCATAATATTAGTTCATGGAATCTAGATAGGGTTTTCATTAGCAAACTTTGATAAGGACAAAGACTTACCTAGGACATAGTGACACATTTGAGCATAGAACAAAACTGCTATCAAAAAATATCAGTTTCTCTCTACATGTGTCTCTATTTCCTTTCATGATAGACCAATTATCTTCATATGATAGGGACCAATACCAACTGCAGCTTCCAAATATCACACATAGAATCTTTTACCAAAATTGATACAGAATGGTTGATAGAAATACAGGACACTGGGACTTGAATATAAACTATCCTATTATAACCAGTTTTTGTGCATATTATATAGCAGAAAAGCTTTTTAAGCATGCCTAGGAGTAAAATATAGCTAGGAATAATTGCATTAAGCATTTTTAAGTATTGTGCTTTTTTCAGTTTTTTTTGTTTAACAAAAATTTGGCTTTATTCGACAGTGATATTCTGAGATGCTGTGGCAAAGCTTGTTTCTTCATCTCTGTGTCACCAGCTTTGACTTTAAAGGTGATATATTTCAGTCAGGGGAGAAAATATGGCAACATAAAGAAATTTTGACACAGAGCTGATGAATCCTGTTTTTTCTAGATTGGGCAAAATGATTTATAGAGTTTAAGGACATCAGTAAACATGGATCTGAAAGCTGCTGAAATTTATAAATATTTTGACTGTTTATTATATTTTATGTCTGTATCTAAACATATCGAAAAATGGAGCGTCTAAGGAAGACATGCTTGAAACTCTGGAACCGATATTCTAAGCTCTTTCTCAGTGTTGTTTGTGGCCTGAAGTGAGGAAAGAGAGGTTCCCCCCCAACAAAGGACAGTAAAACTGCCAACAGAGTTGGGTTGAATTCTGACAACTAAAAGTTACATGACTTTGTGTGTACCATTTACCTTTCTAAACTTGAATTTTCTCACTAGTAAAATAGAGTGTAGCATAAGCTCAGTAGGATTATTGTTTATGTATTAGGTTCTTTTGTCTGTTTGTATGTCTTTTGCACAGTGCAATTTCCTGATTTAAACTGGGACCTTCTAGGCCTCTATTTCAAAGAGGCATCCATTTCAAAGAGCAAGCTATCTCAAATAAACACATGGCCAGCCTCCCCATACTGAGGCTTCTTTGTTTCAGAGATCTTGGTTAATTTTAATAACTAACCATTTGAGCTGCTTCCTCCCCACCTCCCTTGCTTTAAATTCCTGCTCTTATGTTTTAAATTTACCAAAAAAGAGTAAGTCCTCAAAATCCCAAGCCCCCCAGGCTCAACATTAATAAAAGCAGAACCCCAAACCCCAAACTCCTAAGCTCTCTCTCTCTCCCTATCTGTGATCTCAGTGTGCTAGGGAAGTTCCAGGTCTTATAAGTAATAAACATTTATTTTATCAAGGTTTCCTGATGGCTACTGTTGAAGGTTATCTTGCAGTCATAACAAGAACCACAAGGGCTAGTCCAACGTCAATATTGATTATTGATAGGCCACAATTGGCATATGACAAGGGGAAGTACCCACTTCCTTTTTCCAGCTTACTTTGTTCACCATCATAACAGCCATATGTATAGTAGACTGAATTTACAATAGACTTGTTCATTTCAGGTTTATCTTCATCTTGTGAGTGGAGCCTTTTGGACTCCCAGTAGATTTTCTTATGTTGCTTGCATATTGTATACTGCACAATTTTAGGAGACATACTTCTTTATACTGTAATGTATTGAAATACTTCCTCCCATCTTAGAGTTTTGCAATATACAACCTGTGCAGTTGTACTTGATAGACTTACTCTCAGTTTAATATGCGAAGAGTAGCTCTGAGATTGGCTTTGTTGAATAGTCATTGTGCCTGAAATTTTGTCCTCATCTCCCAAGTCATACAACCCTCCATTCAAGCAAGTAGTATGCGTAAATAAGCATTGCACACATTTGATGTTACAATAGTCTGGTTAGCTTCCTGTGTCCAGTCAATTCTACATAATTCTGCCTGTCACTTTTCTCACTACCTTTTAAGCTTTTCCAAACCTTTATGGTGCTTAACAAATGTTTTATATGATATGTTTGATTGTATTTAGTGAAAGAGTCTATGCGATTATGTGAACAGCCTCACCCACAGCCTTTTGGAATATGTTTGTATAAGATCATTTTTGAAAGCTCTCTGCGGGTGAGTGGAAACAAGGGAGCGAGTAGACAGACAGTCATACCTTTTAAAATAATTCAGGTAAAAATCTGGACAAAGGGGTACTGGTAGTGAAAAGTGACTTCTTACTAAGTTCAGTAATATGCTTCTCTGAGTTCTGCATATCCTAGTGAATATTTGAATGGTGACACTTGGACCTTTAAGGCTGTAGACCAGGGCTGCAGTGTGATCCATGCCACTGGATGAAAGGTAAATTCTTTCTGGTGTACTCAGGCATATCTGAATAAATTGCCTTCAATACCAAGCGTGATAAATGTTGTTTCTATATGTTTCAGAGTGTTATTTTCAGGGAGAGAAATGATGGATGCAATAACACATTTTATTCCATGAAGTGAAATCATCCAGGTTGTAATATAATCAGTCTAATTTGATTGGCAAAGAAGTAAAGTGATAAGTAAAACAGTCCAGTGGATTTGCTTTTCCTTTTTTCCTTCCTGAAAATTATGCATTAAAATTATACATATTTTCACTCTAAATATTAATAATCATAGCTTATCTTTGTTATTTAGTCCACACATTTATAAATATACTTTTGTAAAATCCTTAGAAATGGATTTCTGATTACTTCTGCCACTGAAAACACTTGTAGCTTTTTAAACAATATCCTTGCTTACCTGGAGTGCTATCTCTAGTTCCAGAATCTACCTGAAATGGATTGATTATATATATAATGGTTAACATTTTATTAAATAGTTTCATTAGCAAGGTGGATAAATAGCTTTCCTCATTTGAAACTAAAGCATAACCAATTTTGTATTTTGCCTTTCATCATTGATTATACAAATGATTTAAATTATTATATCATAAATACATTTCAAAGGTGTTGTATCATTTTTTATAATTATCAAATAAAGTAAAAGAAAGTCATTGCCTAGAGTTAATGTGCCAATTGCCTCTCAAGAAATGTAGTCTTTGAGTAACTGAATGATTTCATAGCTCACTTAGGCAGGGCTGGACTCAGTCTCCTGATTTCTAAACTAAGTAGTCTGGCTACTGGGTCAAACCAGAGAGAACTTGTATCAGAGTAGATTTAGAAGTATGTAGAGGTGACATAAACAAGGGTCTCAATGAAGACAGTTTGTAAGCCAAAGAGGCTAAAGTAACAATCTTCTTATAGTTTAACTCACCAATTTAAAAATATTGTCTCCTTTACAATTCTTGTTATTGCTAAAGCATACATAATCTAAAATCTTAAAGTCCACTTGAGAATAACTACTATTTTAAGCTGAATTATGAGTCATTTTAAAATACATTTTCCCCATTGTGTATGGGAATTTAGACAGTCTCCAAGAACTTTAAGCTTAGGGGTTCAAGAAGCCTTGACCTACCCTGAGACACAGTCCAGCTTCTTCTGATGGCTCTTTTGGGCCATGGAGCAGGCCAGATTGACCTGATGACCATTCCATCTATTTGAATGAACTGAATTACCAGGTGACAGGGCAATTAGAGGCCATATTAATGCTCTGATTGGGCCTATTAAAGGCTGACTGGGTGGTCTGTTGGCTGGATACAAACAGTCTCAACATCAGCTAGGCTCATAAACCAGACAGCCCCACATAAGCCAGAAGCTTAGGAAATTATAGCTTTAAATGGTGTTGAAAAGGGTTTGTTTTCACTTAAAAAAATGAACTAAAACTAAATCGGACTTTAATAGAAACAGAAGGAAATGTTGCTCACTTACTGTCTCCTTTTTTCACTCAAGTTTCCTTTAACTTTGTCATACCTTTTTATAGAAAATATGAGCTTTCCCTCTGGAAGCTAATTGTACTGAAAATTTGATGGGCGATAAAACCAACTCACTCCATAAGCCTTTGGTGGGATATCATATAGGCTACAAAATAATATTAATTTATCTCAAAGAATATGTTCTTTCAAGAGGTCTAGAATATCAAAATATCAAAATTGCTATGATGACTTGATTATTCAGAGAAATGCAAGAGAATCTGACAAGCCACCCTGAAAGTATATTGAATGTTACTGCTCCAAAGCACTTTCACTTTACTTCATTTAATCTTCATGAAAATTATCCCCTTCATTTCTTAGAAGAATAAATGGGGATGAGAATAATGAGGCTCAGAGAATATAAAGAAATATAAGAATGGTCATAATATTTATTGTTTCTAGTTCATTAGTTGTTCCCACCCTAGCTTCTTAGTATTTGGAAAATCATGCAGAGTTATTGGATCCGTAGAAACCATACCGCACAAGTATGAGAGTAACTCACATTTTGGGAGAGTGGTTCCCAAAGACTCTATTGGTGACAATCTTTCTAAACAGTCCTCTCATGGTCTTATATAGCATCCAGCCTCAACATTGTCTCAGAAATGCCTGCAGATTTCTCTTCATCCAGGCCTGTTGTAGGGACCATCTAAAACCCCACAGGAGCAGTATTTCAAAAGTCGATCATTGTAGCAAGATGACCCCTTATTAGCCAAAACTCAATAGAAGACAAATCACTTTACAAACTGACTTATCTCTTATGCCCATTTTAGCCTTCTCTATATTTACTTGTGTTAAAATAAACTTACCCCATGAAATACAATGATGTGAGATGACTCTGCTATCTTCTATTTTAGGCTGTATTTTAAAGAGGTAAAAAGTAAAGCAGGCACATATATATCCAACAATACACTGGAGGCAAATAATGAAAAGCAAGATCCTTCTTCCAACCATCACATCTGCAGTGCATATTTCAAAATGATACAAGCATGCTACTGTGATTAATGACATTTGATATTTTTTATTGAATTTTACTACATTAGAAGAATATTTTCCTCATGTATCCTATCGCAACTGGAATTCCATCACCTCTACTAGCTTAGTTCGTAGCAATGCTTCCTAAGGCTCACTTAACTTCCCATTCCAGGATGTCTGGGCCTAGATGAGTAATCAATCAAACCATTGTGGTTATCTGGGTCATGAAGGTCTTTTTTTATAGTGCTGTGTATTCTTGCTACCTTTTCTTAATATCTTCTGCTTCTGTTAGGCCTTAAACATTTATGTCCTTATTGTGCTCATCTTTACATGAAATGTTCCCTTGGTATCTGTGATTTTCTTGAAGAGATCTCTCAGTAAGTTCAGTTCAGTCACTCAGTCGTGTCCAACTCTTTGCGACCCCATGAATTGCAGCATGCCAGGCCTCGCTGTCCATCACCAACTCCCGGAGTTTACTCAAACTTATGTCCATCGAGTCGGTGATGCCATCCAGCCATCTTATCCTTTGTCATCCCCTTCTCCTCCTGCCCCCAATCCCTCCCAGCAACAGAGTCTTTTCCAATGAGTCAACTCTTTGCATGAGGTGGCCAAAGTATTGGAGTTTCAGCTTTAGCATCATTCCTTCCAATGAACACCCAGGACTAATATCCTTTAGAATGGACTGGTGGTTGGATCTCCTTGCAATCCAAGGGACTCTCAAGTTTTCTCCAACACCACAATTCAAAAGCATCAATTCTTTGGTGCTCAGCTTTCTTCACAGTTCAACTCTCACATCCATACATGACCACTGGAAAAACCATAGCTTTGACTGGATGGACCTTTGTTGGTGAAGTAATGTCTCTGCTTTTTAATATGCTATCTAGGTTGGTCGTAACTTTCCTTCAAAGGAACAAGCGTCTTTTAATTTCATGGCTTCAATCACCATCTGCAGTGATTTTGGAACCCCCCAAAATAAAGTCTGACACTGTTTCCACTGTTTCCCCATCTATTTCCCATAAAGTGATGGGACCAGAGGCCATGATCTTCATTTTCTGAATGTTGAGCTTTAAGCCAACTTTTTCACTCTCCTCTTTCACTTTCATTAAGACGCTTTTTAGTTCCTCTTTACTTTCTGCCATAAGTGTGGTTTCATCTGCATATCTGAGGTTATTGATATTCCTCCCGACAATCTTGATTCCAGCTTGTGCTTCATTCAGCCCAGCGTTTCTCATGATGTACTCTGAATAAGTTAAATAAGCAGGTGACAATATACAGCCTTGACATACTCCTTTTCCTATTTGGAACCAGTCTGTTGGTCCATGTCCAGTTCTAACTGTTGCTTCCTGACCTGCATATAGGTATCTCAAGAGGCAGGCCAAGTGGTCTGGTATTCCCATTTCTTTCAGAATTTTCCCCAGTTTATTGTGATCCACACAGTCAATGGCTTTGGCATAGTCAATAAAGCAGAAATAGATGTTTTTTCTGGAACTCTCTTGCTTTTTCGATGATCCAGCGGATGTTGGCAATTTGATCTCTGGTTCCTCTGCCTTTTCCAAAACCAGCTTGAACATCTGGAAGTTCACGGTTCACATATTGCTGAAGCCTGGCTTGGAGAATTTTGAGCATTATTTTCCTAGGGTATGAGATGAGTGCAATTGTGCAGTAGTTTGAGCATTCTTTGGCACTGCCTTTCTTTGGGAAAGAAAGAAAGGAGGAAAACAACAGAATGGGAAAGACTTGAGATCTCTTCAAGAAAATTAGAGATACCAAGGGAACATTTCATGCAAAAATGGAGGTTGAAGTGAAGTTGCTCAGTTGTGTCCGACTCTTTCCGACCCCATGGACTGTAGCCTACAAGGCTTCTCTGTCCATCCCCATGGACTGTAGCCTACAAGGCTTCTCTGTCCATGGAATTTTCCAGGCAAGAGTGCTGGAGTAGGTTGCCATTTCCTTCTCCAGGGGATCTTTCCGACCCAGGGATCGAACCCAAGTCTCCCGCATTGCAGGCAGATGCTTTACCATCTGAGCCACCAGGGAAGTCAATAAATGTATGAAAATGTACCCAAATTAAAGGATGAAAGTGAAAGTGAAAGCCACTCAGTCATGTCTGATTCTTTGCGACCCCATGGACTGTAACCCACCAGGCTCTGCTGTCCATGGAAATCTCCAGGCAAGAATACTGGAGTGGGTTGCCATTTCCTTCTCCAGGGGATCTTCCCAACCCAGGGATTGAACCTGGGTCTCCTGCATTGCAAGCAGATTCTTTACCAACAGGACCACCAGGGCATTCACATTAAAACCCTAAAAACTTGCGACATACTGGTGTTAAAAGTTCAGACTGACAAAAATTAAGAAGTCTGATAATATCATACAATGACAATATGTAAGGAAATATAAACTTTCATTCAAGGTTGAAGAAAGTCTAGAGCATTTTGAGGAGCAATTTGGCCCTACTTATTTGTAAGTGTATATTCCATCCACCCTGATGATCTTTATAAATAGCTAAGAGAAACTCCTACATATTTCCTAAAGGAAATCTATGAAAGTATGCTCTTTGCAACAGTGTTTCTAAAATAATTTTAAAAAGTCCTAAGTATCCATGAAAGAATATGAGTAAATAAAAGCAATTATTGATGTAAGAGTATGATATATGTATATACACATCTGTATATCAAAGTTAAAAAGAACACATTAATTATTTTATTCCCTTGGTGTTAATATTGAAAGAACTCCAAGACTAAAGTTGAATTAAAAAAAAAAAGTTAAGATTGATGAATTATGCATTTGTGAATTTAAATATGCATACAGATATAAGGAGAACTAGTATTTACTGAGTGCTTAATACATGCACTCTTCCCAGGACTTGAAATGTTTATAATTCTTATGATACCCTTATATCCTTCGAGTTCAGTTCAGTTCAGTATCTCAGTCATGTCTGACTCTTTGTGACCCCATGAACCGCAGCACACCAGGCCTCCCTGTCCATCACCAACTCCCGCAGTCCACCCAAACCCATGTCCATTGTGTCGGTGATGCCATCCAGCCATCTCATCCTCCATCATCCCCTTCTCCTCCTGCCCTCAATCTTTCCCAGGGTCTTTTCAAATGAGTCAGCTTTTTGCATCAGGTGGCCAAAGTATTGGAATTTCAGCTTCAAGTAGGTAGCATGATTTCCCCCTTCACAGATAAGAAAAACAAGTTCAGAGGATAAGAAATGTTTCCAAGTTCCCACAGCTGTAACAAAAATGAGACCCACTGTGCCCTCTTCCCATGTGATACAAACAACATCAAATTGGTCATGAGTGTGTGTGTGTGTGTGTTTGTGTATGTGTGCAGGCACACATGTAAATCATGAAGTTTTAATGAACAACTTTGGTTAGGAAGAGGGAAAATAGTCTGGAAGGTGTTTTCTTAAGAGACCATAATGCAAACTCTGGTGTTTTAGTTGATCTTTCAAAAAATAAAAAGAAGTAAAATACAGTGGACTATAAATACTGGATGGCTACCACTATAAAAAGTATGCCTGGTGTACTTCTTTAAATAATAAGTGCAACTTTTACTCTTACACACACAAACTATTAATATAAGTAAAAGTATAAGATATAATACATAACATCATTTTCCATCCCACAGGTGTATAACACAAATTCCCAACACAGTAGCAAATTAACATTCTAGATTTTGTAAGTGTTTATATCCAAGAGCTCCCATTGACTTTTAATTTTCTTGGGATAGTTTAATGATAAATGCAGACTTGAAAAACATAAACATATTGCCAGTTGAGCAAAACAAAAGGCATTTGTTTCTCTCAGATGAATGTAAACAAAAGGAACTCTTAATTTTTCTCTTTGCAAATGCATGCATTGAGAAAAATAAAACCTCCCTCCTATGTGCATATCTAAGAGATCATGAGACTCACTTGCACATCTGTTATGGTAATCTAAATCAAGCCACTGCAATATTCCTATTGTTTTTTTAATATGTTGTGAGCCATTTTCTCAGTAAGATCAAGCTAGAACAGCTGGTTGCGTCCAAGGAATTCAACTTATTCCAATTTAACATTTACTGAGCCCTATCCTCACAGTCGATGGAGAATTAAAAAATGAATAAAGTATAACCCTTATATTTTTCAAGCTCAAAATTGATCAGAAGGCTATTTTAAGCACATGCATAATTATAAATTAGCCTATTATGGTAACAGAAGTATTATAAAATTGCTCTGTGACTACAGAAGGGAGAGCAAGTTATTCTAACTAGAAAGGTTGGAAAATGACTTGCTGTGGTTCCATTGGAAATTCTTTTTGAAGGATACGTAATATTAGAATGCTAGAGGAGAAGAGAGCTTTCTAGACAGAGAGACTCTCTATTCAAATATTTTATAGCATTTTAATCCTACATTCTGATTAGCTATTAACAAGAGCAATTTGGTAACTACATTGCACCACACATTTTGCATACACTACTTATTAGTGTGCCTGTGGTTATTGGCTTATATTTACTGAATGCTTACTACATGGCATCAACTAAGAATTTTATATGTCTTAGTTTTTTCATCTCCAAATGAACAGTACCAGGTATATGTTATTATGCCATTTTACAAAAGAAAAAACTGAGGCTCAAATAATACTAAATGACAACCTAAAGTCACATGTCTGTTTTTCAGACTTAAGTCTGCTGATTTGAAGGCTATATTTTCTTGAGACTAACTCTGCCATCTAAATGAAGAAATGAGTAAGTGACAGACAGGAGATTCCCAGGCAAGGACAGTTTACTTATGAAAAATCTGATCTTTCCTCCTTGCATTAGGACGCTATGTTGTTGGTAAGATATGGAAAGATACAGATTTTAGCTGGAAAATGATGCAGGACAATATCTCCGTAGGAATAATTTTCAAAATTTCCAACTTACAAGAAAGGGAGAGAGAGAGAGATGGAGGAAGGAGGAAGGGAAGAAGGGAGAGAGAAAAGCAAAGAGATCTTGCTTCACACTCGGGATTTCTACATGAATGTCTTGCTGATAATTCAACATTTATATTCATCAAACTTAACTGTCTGAATCCTTCTTCATGGTGCCACTGTCTATGTTGTCACACACACCAAAACCTGGAAGGCATGCTTGACTTTTCTTTTAACTCATTACTCATATCCACTTTTTATTGTTTAAGTATCTATGAAATCACCTACGCTTCATTCCCACCAACTTGAGCCAAGTCAAGCCTGTATCATTATTTGTCTACAAACTCCTAATAATAATATGTCTGTCTCTTTATATTTCTTCCTCTCATGTGTCAGCTACACCCCTGCTAGTGTTGTCTTGACAAAAGAAACCCAATTCTCACCTTTGTAGTTAAATCCGTGAATTTGTATTAATTACATCATGTAAAATCCTTTACTAAAAGTTCCCTGGTTACCTTATAGCTTGACAATGAAGGGCTGCATTGCAGAATCAGGTTGCATGTGCCCCCATTGTAGCTTGGACACTAGATGTGTAAACTTGGATAATTCATTTAACCTCTCAGTGTCTATTCTCTCACCTCTGAAACGATAATAATTGTATACATGTGTGTGTGCTAAGTTGCTTCAGTCGTGTCTGACTCTGCAATCCCATGGACTATAACCTACCAGGCTTCTTTGTCCATGGAATTCCCCAGTAAGAATACTGGAATGGGTTGTCATTTCCTTCTCTAGAGGATCTTCCTGACCCTGGGATCGAACTTACGTCTTGTATGTCTCTTGCATAGGCAAGGCAGTTCTTTACCATGAGAACTACTTGGAAAGTCCTGATAATGGTATATACCCAATAGAATTGTGGTATGGAATAAATGAGTTAATACATCAAAAATGCTTAGATTAGTGTCAGTAATTACAACTAAGTGTTTGCTGTCATATTATTTTATCCCAGGCACAAAGCCATTTGCTTGGGATGCAGTATGTTATTTTAGGCTGCTGAATCCAGGCATATAATCGTCATTCCTGACATGTCTTTATCCTTTCCTTTCTGGCAACTTCTTATTTCATTTAGGAACTCAGTGCCAATATCCTTTATGACCTGATGACTTCCTTGTTGTTCCTAGACAAGATTAATAATTTCCTTCTCAAGTCTCCCCAGAGTAGTTTGTTGAGACTGTGATTATACTATTTATAACACTGTACTGTAAACCTCTGTTAAGTGTCAGCCAATCACATCAAGCTCCCTCCACAACTGAACTTAGGTTTTATTCTGCTTTGTTTCCCAGCAGCAAGCATGGATCTGAGAGAAGAGTGACAAGATCATGAATGTTAAATAAATAAATAAATAAACAAACAGGTAACTCTGGTAGGAGCAGAAATGTTTGAAAAAAAAGGAAAAGCTAGACTCAGGGTAACTGAGTTTACCACTTTAAAGTTTAGCAGTTTAAACATACAATAGTTAATAAAGTAATAAAGACAATGGTAATGAAACAGTCAATTCCAATAGACATTGGAGATTGAAGCAAAAATATTTAATAGGTAATTGAGGCCTATAGCTATATCAAAGACATTGCTTTTTTTTGGATATAAAGAAGGATACATTGGTTTTGTGTTTTCAGTTTTCCTTCTTTCCACTCTCTTTTACCACCTTCAGCTTCTTCCTGGACCTGCAGGTCCACATATGCTGATGGCATTAGGTAAGAATTCACCTGCTGAAGTGGGAGAGATGGGTAAGATCCCTGGTCTGGGAAGATTCCCCTGGAGAAGGAAATGGCAACCCTCTCTGGTACGTTTGCTTGGAAAATCCCATGGAGAGAGGAACTTGGCAGGCTACAGTCTAAGAGGTAACAAAGAATTGGACACATATTTTCCCAACATGCTACTGGAGATCAATGAAGAACTAACTCTAGAAAGAATGAAGGGATGGAGCCAAAGAAAAAACAACTCCCAGTTATGGATGTGACTGGTGATGGAAGCAAGGTCCGATGCTTTAAAGTGCAATATTGCATAGGAACCTGGAATGTTAGGTCCATGAATCAAGGCAAATTGGAAGTGGTCAAACAGGAGATAATAAGAGTGAACATTGACAATTTAGGAATCAGTGAACTAAAATGGACCAGAATGGGTGAATTTAAGTTAGATGACCATTGTATCTACTACTGTGGGCAAGAATCCCTTAGAAGAAATGGAGTAGCCATTATAGTCAACAAAAGAGTCCAAAATGCAGTGCTCAAAAATGACAGAATGATCTCTGTTCATTTCCAAAGAAAACCATCCAGTATCATGGTAATCCAAGTCTAGGCCCCGACCAGTAATACTGACGAAGCTGAAGTTGAATGGTTCTATGAATACCTACAAGACCTTCTAGAACTAACACCCCAAAAATATATCCTTTTCATTATAGGGGACTGGAAAGCAAAATAGGAAGTCAAGAAACTCCTGGAGTAACGGCTAATTTTGCTGTGGAGTACAGAATGAAGCAGGGCAAAGGCTAGTAGAATTTTGCCAAGAGAATGCACTGGTCATAGCAAACACTCTCTTCCAACAATACAAGAGAAGACTCTACACATGGACATCACCAGATGGCCAAACTGAAATCAGATTGATTATATTATTTTCCTCCAAAGATGGAGAAGCTTTATACAGTCAGCGAAAACAACACTGGAAGCTGACTGTGGCTCAGATCACGAACTCCTTATTGCCAAATTCAGACTTAAATTGAAGAAAGTAGGGAAAACCACTAGACCATTCAGGTATGACCTAAATTAAATCCCTTATGATTATACAGTGGAAGTAGGAAATAGATTCAGGGGACTAGACCTGATAGACAGAGTGCCTGATGAACTATAGATGGAGATTCATGACATTGTGCAGGAGACAAGGATCAAGACCATCTCCAAGAAATGCAAAAAAAGCAAAGTGAATGTCTGAGGAGGCCTTACAAATAGCTGTGAAAAGAAGAGAAGTGAAGAACAAAGGAGAAAAGGAAAGATATACCCATTTGAATGAAGAGTTCCAAAGAATAACAAGGAGAGATAAGAAAGCCTTCCTCAGTGATCAGTGCAAAGAAATAGAGGAAAACAATAGAATGGGAAAGACTAGAGATCTCTGTCAGGAAGCATTTAACAGGAAGATTCCTGTGTGCTGTTTTGGATCTGTTGGGAATTCTCTGCTCCTTACCAATTCCTGAATACTCAGGAATTAAGAGGAGAGGCAAGCCTCTCCCAGGGGCTGAAGAATCCAGGCATTTCCTTCATTAGTTTTTCTATGCAGTGATAAATATCCTCTTGCTCCTTATGAACCTTACGGTAAAAGTGACTGTTTACAAATCTCTCTCATACGGATTGCCTATGTTTTGTAAGTCTGGAATTTTAACCTTTATCTTTGCTAACAATAACAATTTTTTAAGACAGCATATATACACATACCACGTTAATTAAAACACCTTTGCTCCATCAGAGCTCTGGTCCCCGTGTCTTTCTCTCTCTCTCTCTCCCTCTCTTTTTCAGGCTGATCCCCTGGAGCGCAGAGGCTCTCTGAGTTCAATTTCCTGCCTGGGATTCTAAGACCCTCTACAGAAGGCACCCTGCACCTTCACCCCATCGAGAGGGCACCTGACACCTTTGTGAACAGAGCAAGCCCCATGCAAGGACGTTATTGGCTTTCTGTGTAAACCAAGGAATATCAGCCTCTTTCTCTCTCCTTTATTTTCTTATCAGTCCACTCCAGACCACTAGGTTCTGGTCAATTAAAGTACCTCAACAGATCTCTTCAAGAAAATTAGAGATACCAAGGGAACATTTCATGCAAAGATGGGCTCAATAAAGGACAGAAATGATATGGACCTAACAGAAGCAGATGATATTAAGAGGAGGTGGCAAGAATACACAGAAGAACTGTACAAACAAGATCTTCATGACCCAGATGATCATGATGGTGTAATCACTCATCTAGACCCAGACATCGTAGAATGTGAAGTCAAGTGGGCCTTAGGAAACATCACTACTACCAAGCTAGTGGAGGTGATGGAATTCCAGTTGAGCTATTTCAAATCCTAAAAGATGATGCCATGAAAGTGCTGCACTCAGTATGCCAGCAAATTTGGAAAACTCAACAGTGGCCACAGGACTGGGAAAGGTCAGTTTTCTTTCCAATCCCAAAGAAAGGCAATGCCAAAGAATGCTCAAACTACCACACAATTGTACTTATCTCATATGCTAGCAAAGTAATGTTCAAAATTCTCCAAGCCAGGCCTCAACAATACGTGAACCATGAACTTCCAGATATTCAAGCTGATTTTGGAAAAGGCAGAGGAACCAGAGATCAAATTGCCAACATCCCCTGAATCATCGAAAAAGCAGGAGAGTTCCAGAAAAACATCTATTTCTGCTTTATTGATGATCCCAAAGCCTTTGAGTGTGTGGATCAAATAAACTGTAGAAAATTCTGAAAGAGGGGAATACCAGACCACTTGACCTGCCTCCTGAGAAATCTATGTGAAGGTCAAGAAGCAACAGTTAGAAGCAGATATGGAACAACAGACTTGTTCTAAATAAGAAAAGGAGTACATCAAGGCTGTATATTTTCACCCTGCTTATTTAACTTATATGCAGAGTACCTCATGAGAAACGCTGGGCTGGAGGAAGCACAAGCTGGAATCAAGATTGCCGGGAGAAATATCAATAACCTCAGATATGCAGATGACACCACCCTTATGGCAGAAAGTGAAGAGGAACTAAAGAGCCTCTTGATGAAAGTGAAAGAGGAGAGTGAAAAAGTTGTCTTAAAGCTCAACATTCAGAAAACGAAGATCATGGCATCTGGGCCCATCACTTCATGGGAAATAGATGGGAAACAATGGAAACAGTGACAGACTTTATTTTCTTGGGCTGCAAAATCACTGCAGATGGTGATTACAACCATGAAATTAAAAGACACTTATTCCTTGGCAGGAAAGTTATGACCAACCTAGACAGCATATTAAAAAGCAGAGACATTACTTTGCCAAAAAAGGTCCATCTAGTCAAGGCTATAGCTTTTCCAGTGGTCAAGTATGGATGTAAGCGTTGGACTATAAAGAAAGCTGAGTGCCAAAGAATTGATGCTTTTGAACTGTGGTGTTGGAGAAGACTCTTGAGAGTCCCTTGGACTGCAAGGAGATCCAACCAGTCTATTCTGAAGGAGATTAGGCCTGGGATTTCTTTGGAAGGAATGATGCTGGAGCTGAAACTCCAGTACTTTGGCCACCTCATGCGAAGAGTTGACTCATTGGAAAAGACTCTGATGCTGGGAGGGATTGGGGGCAGGAGGAGAAGGGGACGACAGAGGATAAGATGGCTGGATGGCATCACGGACTCGATGGACATGAGTCTGAGTGAACTCCGGGAGATGGTGATGAACAGGGTGGCCTGGCGTGCTGTGATTCATGGGGTTGCAAATAGTCGGACATGACTGAGCGACTGAACTGAACTGAAGCTGAAGCTCCAATATTTTGTCTACCTGATGTGAAGAACTGACTCATTTGCAAAGACCCTGATTCTGGGAAAGATTGAAGGTAGGAGGAAAAGCGGATGACAGAGGATGGGATGGCTGGATGACATCACAGACTCAATGAAAATGAGTTTTGGTAAACTTTGGGAGTTGGTGATGGACATGGAGGCCTGGCATGCTGCAGCCCATGGAGTCACGAAGATTCAGACATGATTGAGCGACTGAACTGAACTGAATTAGCAACTAAGCAACAATTATAACAATATATGCAAAATATTTAAAGTATTTGTCAGTCATAATTGCAATGATAACTTTAAAAGTGTAAATCAATATATAAAATGTAGCCTAAGCTATTGAAAAGAGGATAAGACAGAGTTTCTGGCTGACTGTGGATGTTTATTAGCTGTGCTACTTTTTGGTCTCCTAACCACCATATGAGGTTGTATAATTGCTGTCACAAGATGCAAATGATGAACACGTGCAATTCCATTTTTAAAATTATAAGAAGCCCTACAAATGGGAGGTATCACTTTTCTTATTACCAGAGTGTTGTAACAGGTTTCTACATAATGAGTTTAATTTTGTCTTGCTTCTAGGGAATGTACTACTTCTATGGAGATTGCATTTATTTAATCTTGTTGAGGTTTCTAGGATGTTACTCAAACTTCAACAATATTTGCAAAACTTAGTAACTTGATTTGTTACAAAGTGTTTTTTTTATTGAACATACACAGGGTATATGACTGTATTTGAAGGAAGTATATTTACTTTTTCTTGTGAAGATGATATATTTTTAAAAATTTTTTATTGGATTATAGTTGATATACAATGTTGCATTAGTTTCAGCTGTACAGAAAAGGAAATAGGTTATATATACATCAATTCTTTTTCAGATTTTTCCACATACAGACCATTACAGAGTATAGAGTAGGGTTCCATGCTATATATGCTTGTTTTTCAGTCACTAAGTCGTGTCTGACTCTTTGCGACCCCGTGGACTGAAGCATGCCAGGCTTCCTTGTCTTTCACTCTTTCCTGGAGTTTGCTCAAATTCATGTCCATTGAGTCAGTGATGCTAAACAATCATCTTATCCTCTGTAACCTTCATCTTCTCCTGCTCTCAGTCTTTCCCAGCATCAGGGTTTTTTCCAATGAGTCAGTTCTTTGCATCAGGTGGCCAAACTATCGAGGCTTCAGTTTCAGCATCAGTTCTTCCAAAGACTATTCAGGGTTGATTTCCTTTAGAATTGACCATGCTATGTAGTAGGTCCTTATCAGTTATCTATTTTATATATAGTAGTGTGTGTATGTTAATCCAAATCTCCCAGTTTATCTCTCCCTGTCCTTAGTCATTCACATCCCTGTGCTTAGTCATTCAGTTGCGTCCGTCTCTTTGAAATCCCATGGAATATAGCCTGCCAGGCTCCTCTGTCCATGGGTCTTTCCCAGGCAGAAATACTGGAGTGAGTTGCTGTATCCTCCTCCAGAGGATCTTCCCAAACCAGGGATCACACCCAGGTCTCCCACATTGGAGGTGGATTCTTTACCAACTGAGCCCAAGGGAAGCCCAAGAATACTGGAGTGGGTAGCCTATCCCTTCTCCATGGGATCTTCCTGACCTAGGAATTGAACTGGGTTCTGCTGCATTGCAGGCAGATTCTTTACCAGCTGAGCTACCAAGGAAGCCCTTATTCATATTGCTGGGTAACCATAAATTTATTTTCTATATCTGTAACTCTGTTTTGTAGATAAGTTTATTTGTATCTTTTTAAAAAAAATCCACATATAAGTGATATCATATGATATTTGTCTTTCTGTGTCTGATTTAGTATAACAATCTCTAGGTCCATCTATATTGCTGTATCCTTTAACATTTCAGTAAAAAATCAAGTAACTAGTGTCATTTCTTCATGTTATTTTGGCTATTTATACTCTCTCAGACTCAGACCAACAAAGTCAATGGCCTTGTCAAATAGATTTAAACCTTAGCCTGTACCCAACCCTTGCTAGATTGAGTGGAGGGCATGGGATATTCTTTAAATGGTGCCAGGAGAAGGACAGACCTTACAATAAAGTGTTCTTGATGTTATTTTCTGACACAGTGTTACAATATGCCTCCTTCATTTCCTTTGTATGGAATTTCTGACATATCTTCCAGTCTAAAATAACATGTAGTGACCTTCAATTAAATATCAGTAGATGATTCATTAAGACAATGCACCAGAACCACAGTAGCCTGTGACAAAATAATTGCAAAGTAACCTTAAAAGTGTTCTAGCCAAGTTAATATATATAGATATTTTGAAGCCAACTTATCCAGCAATTGCTAGATGATGTTTCAAATAATCTCCTAACATTTAAAACCCCCTTTGAAATCTATATACCAACATATATTACAAAATAAAACATGTAAAATAAAGATATTTAATAGCAGTAATATTGTAACTGTTATCACCACAAGAACGTTAAGAACTGTGAAGCATGCAAGTCACCTTCCAGTTTTTCACAGATTCTAACAGAAGACATAAGATATATGTTTCAAAAGTGAAGGAGTTTCATCAATACCATTTTTTGTAGATTCCATATATATGCATGAATACACGGTATCTGTTTTTCTCTTTCTGACTTACTTCACTCTGTAGATAGATTATTTTTCAAGGATACTGCACTTTCTGGAGTTTTCAGGTTTATAACCATTGAGTGTTTAGTCAATTCACAAATTCAAGCATGTCTTTTTCGTCCCAAGTCACATGAACCACGTTGGCTCCAAAGTTAACTAAAATCACGGCACACATATGGAAGATGGAAAATTTCCAGCTAACTCTAGTACCAGCCCTGAGATCCAAGCCATGTCAGCTTTACACATGGAAAACAGAATAGCTGGGATACACCTGAAGCTTTGTTTCTGAATGTAGGCTCAGGACTTTTTGAGAACACACTGAAGAAAGAAAAGCCCCATCTATCGAAAAGTCAATAATTAGCTTTTAAAATTTGTAGCAAAAAAAAAAAAGGAGGATTTATTACTGATGGCCATTGCCATGGAGGATCAGCAATTTTGAACCTCTTCCCAGAGTCCCAGTTTCTATGAGATGATGGGAAGGGGCCCAATGACACCTGCACGTACAGTGCATGGCATTAGAGGAGGGGAATGCTGAGCTTAGAGAAGGCAGGCTTTCCCATTGTCACAGTGGAGATACTAGGCCTGCTTTTCAAAACTGCAGGCAGACAAGTCCTTTGCTCTGGAGAGAAACACTATTTCTATCTTCCAAGATGTTCATTATACTAACATTCTTAAAAAGACAGTCTGGAAAAACCAGGACAGTGAACGCCTTACTTGTAGAAACACCTAGATAACTACTGTCCCCCAATAGAGAGAGCTCTGGGGGCTAACTTTGCCAGGGTTTGAATATCACCTCTACTTTTAATTACTTTATAGTCTCAGGCAATTTACTTCTCACAGTTGTCTAAGTTTCCTCATCTGTTAATGGGGATAATAGCATCCCCTATCATAGAATTACTGTGAAGATTAAAAGGATTACTGTGATTAAATGGGTCAACACATGAAATATCTTAGAAGTGTGTATACACTGTAAGAACTAAAGATTTATTACCTATTATAGACAAATTATATTATAACTACATTATTGATTGACTTTTCTTATTTTAATCATCAGTTAAGAATTGTAAATACATACAACAGCATCATGCCATAGATTCTGGGAGACGTTAAAATGCACCTATTTAGTATTTGATTTTTTAAAACATTTGATGGTAAATATTACATATTTTATATCCCTTTATTTATAACCTATTGAGCTGCACTAATATGCTCCATGTCCCTGAAATAATTTTGTAGCATAAATTATTTTGTTTTCACAGAAAATTTGGAGGTAAGTGGCATTAGTCGCAAGAAGTAAAGCCAGGTTTTTAACCCAGTTCTTTATGTGCCCTTAACTCACACATTTTCTTATTAGATATAAAGTACTCTGTTGAGGGATATATCTTAACATCTGAATCTATCACAGCACCTTGTACAGTGATGATGTGACAGTAATAATTTCCTATTTATATAGTGTTATGTAGTTATAAAAGCACTTCGATCCATTATCTCTTTGATACATTTCTGTACTTTATTGTTCAATAAGCTAATTTCAGAGATAGTTGAGTTTCTGACACAATGTCACACTGCTTGAAAATAGAAAAGGAAGACTTCAGCCCATGTATCACAACTTTCCCCTTTTGGAGGCAGAACATTCTCTTAGACTGTTTCTTCTTTTCACCTATGTACTCATAAGGACATAATGTTATTGCTTAACACTTTAGAAAAATGTTCCTGCCTAAACGAGATAACCTCTAGTATAAGAAAATAGTGATGCCATTTTCAAGGATTCTTACTAGTGATCCTGCTATATATCAGAGAAGAAGAGTAAGAGAACAAGGCCAGTTGAGTTAGAGGTCCTGGAAAACTTGCTTCCTTCAAGATGGACTCACCAGTCCCTCATTTGTCCTAGGCAGTGTTCACATGAGCACACTGAATTTTTTAATGTGAAATCAGGAGCACAGATACAGAGCAGACATGAGAGGTGAGACTTGATTTTACTTTCAAGCACCTTGTTTTGCTTCAATTTTGTGCTTAACTGCTGTCCGTTTTTCACTCAAAAAGAGAATACAAAAGCAATGCTATTTTTATATGGATTTGTGGCATATATTTGTATAAAGTGGTATTTATGAAGGCATGCCCACTGAGGAACCATCTTGTGGTCTTGTAATATTCTAGAAGTCAATGACTCATTTTAATGGGTTTATTGTTGCTGTTGTTCAGTCCGTATACCCCGTCCGACTCCTTGGGACCCTATGGACAGCAGCACCTCAGGCTTCTCTGTCTTCCACTATCTCCTGAAGGTTGCTCAGATTCATCTCTATTGAGCTGGTGATGTTATCTAACCATCTCATCCTCTGCGACTGTCTTATTCTTTTGCCTTTAATCTTTCCCAGCATCAGGGTTTTTTCAATGAAGTGCATCTTTACATCAGGTGGCCAAAATATTGGAGTTTCACTTCAACTGAAACTGAATCAGTGCTTCCTATGAAAATTCAGTTTTTATTTCCTGTAGAACTGACAAGTTTGAACTCCTTGCTGTCCAAGGGACTCTCAAAAGTCTTCTCCAGCACCAAAACTCAAAAGCATCAATTCTTCCACACTCAGTATTCTTTATGATCCAACTCTCATATCTGTATATGACTATTGGAAAAACCATAATTTTGATTATACAGATTTTTGTTGGCAAAGTGATGTCTCTGCTTTTTAATAAACTATGTAGTTTTGTCACAGCCCTTCTTCAAAAGACAGAGCAGTCACAGTCTACAGTGATTTTGGAGCCCGAGAAAATAAAACTTGTCACTGCTTCCACTTTTCCCCCATCCATTTTCCATGAAGCCATGAGAAAGAATGCCATGATCACAGATTTTCGAATGCAAAGTTTTAAGTCAATGTTTTTGCTCTGTTCTTTCACTCTCATCAAGAGGCTCTTTAGTTCCTCTTCATTTTCTGCCTTTAGGGTGGTATCATTTGCATATATGAGGTTGTTGATATTTCTCCCAACAATCTAGACCTCAGCTTGTGATTTGTCGAGGATGGTATTTCACATGATGTACTCCACATAGAAGTTAAATAAGGAGGGTGACAATATACAGCTCTGACATATTCCTTTTCCTATTTTGAACCAATACATTGTTCCATGTCACGTCCTAACAGTTTTTTCTTGACCCACATAGAGATTTCTCAGGATACACGTAAGGTGGTCTGGTATTTGCATCTCTTTAAGAATTTTCCACAGTTTGCTACTATCCATACAGTCAAAGGCTTTGGCATAGTCAATGAAGCAGAGTAGATGCTTTTTCTGGAATTGCCTTGCTTTTTTATGATTCTACAAACGTTGGTAATTTGATCACTTGTTACCCTGCCTTTTCTAAGTCCAGCTTGTTCAGTTCAGTTGAGTTGCTCAGTCGTGTCTGACTCTTTGCAACCCCATGGACTGCAACATGTCAGGCTTCCCTGTCCATCACCAACTCCTGGAGCTTGCTCAAGCTTGTGTCCATTGAATTGGTGATGCCATCCAACCATTTCATCCTCTGTCATCCCCTTCTCTCCTGCCTTCAATCTTTCCCAACATCAGGGACTTTTCTAATGAGTCAGCTCCTCCCATCAGGTATGGGAAAGTATTGGACCTTCAGATTCAGCATCAGTCCTTCAAATGAATATTCAGGACTGATTTCCTTTAGGATGGACTGGTTGGATCTCCTTGCAGTCCAAAGGACTCTCAAGAATCTTCTCCAACAGCACAGTTCAAAAGCATATATTCTTTGGTGTTCAGCTTTCCTTATGGTCCAACTCTCACATCCATACATGACTACTGGGAAAACCATAGCTTTGAGCAGACGGACCTTTGTTGTCAAAGTAATGTCTCTGCATTTTAATATGCTGTCTACGTTGGTCATAGCTTTTTTTCCACAGAGTAAGCATCTTAATTTCATGGCTGTGGTCACCATCTGCAGCCCAAGAAAATAAAGTCTGTCACTGTTTCCATTGTTTCACATCTATTTGCCGTGAAGTGATGGGACCAGATGCCATGATCTTAGTTTTTTACATGCTGAGTTTTAAGCCAGCTTTTTCACTCACTTCTTTGACCTTTATCAAGAGACTCTTTAGTTTCTCTTTTCTTTCTGCCATATCACTCCTTGCAATCTTGATTCCAGCTTGTGCTTCATCCAGTCCAGTATTTTATGTGATATACTGTACATATAAGTTAAACAAACAGGGTGACAATATCAGCCTCAATGTACTCATTTCCCAATTTGGAACCAGTCTGTTGTTCCATATCCAGTTCTGACTGTGGCTTCTTGACCTGCTTGCTGGTTTCTAAGAAGGCAGGTCAGGTGGTCTGGAACTCCCATCTATGGAAGCATTTTCCACAGTTTGTTTTGATCCACACATTCAAAGGCTTTAGCATAGTCAATAAAGCAGGAGTAAATGTTTTTCCAGAACTCTCTTGTTTTTTCAATGATCCAACAGATGTTGGCAATTTGATTTCTGGTTCCTCTTCCTTTTTAAAATCCAGCTTGTGCATCTGGAATTTCTTAGTTCACATACTGTTGTTGAAGCCTTGCTTGGAGAACTTTTAGCATGACTTTGCTAGCCTTTGAGATGAGTGCAATCGTGTAGTAGTTTGAACATTCTTTGGCACTGTGACTCCTTGGGATTGGAATGAAAAAGACCTTTTTCAGCCCCGTGGCTACTGCTGAGTTTCCCAAATTTGCTGGCATATTGAGTGCAACACTTTTACAGCATCATATTTTAGGATTTGAAATAGCTCAACTGGAATTCCTTCACCACTAGCTTTGTCCATAGTAATGCCTCCTAAGGCCCACTTGGCTTCACACTCTAGGATGTCTGGCTCTAGCTGAGTGATCATACCATCATGGTCATCTCGATCATTAAAATCATTTTTTGTACAGTTCTTCTGTGTATTCTTGCCACCTCTTCTTTTATTATCTGTTTCTGTTAGTTCCATACCATTTCTGTCTTTATTGTGCCCATCTTTGCATGAAATGCAAAGTATCTCTTTGGTATCTCTAATTTTCTTGAAGAGATCTCTACTCTTTCCCATTCTATTGTTTTTTTCTATTTATTTTCAGTGATCACTTGGGAAGGCTTTCTTATCTCTCCTTGCTCTTCTTTGGATCTCTGCATTCATATGGATATATCTTTCCTTTTCTCCTTTGCCTTTCTCTTCTCTTCTTTTCTTAGTTACTTCTAAGGCCTCGTTAGACAACCATGTTGTCTTTTCCTTGGGGATGGTTTTGGTCATGCCTACTGTACAGTGTTACAAGCCTTCCCCTAAAGTTCTATACGTACTTTATCAGATCTAATCCCTTGAATGTATTTGTGACTTCAATTGTACAATGGTAAGGGATTTGATTTAGGTCATACCTGAATGGTCTAGAGGTTTTCCCTTCCTTCTTAAATTTAAGTCTTAATTTTCAATAAGGAGTTCATGATGTGAGCCACATTCAGCTCCTGGTCACTTTTGCTGAGTGTATAGAGCTTCTCCATCTTTGCTGCAAAAAATATAATTAATCTGATTTTGGAATTGATCATCTGATGATGTCCATGTGTAGAGTCTTCTCTTGTGTTTTTGGAAGAGGGTGTTTTCTATGACCAGCGTGTTCTCTTGGTAACACTCTGTTAGCCTTTGTTCTCAGGTTATGTAGTATTGAAACCTAGATTGAAAGATTTGGGTTAGTGCCTTGCTACCCTGTGAAATGAGTGCAGTTGTTCAGTAACTGAACATTGTTTGGCATCACCTTTATTTTAGTTGTAATAAAAACTGACATTTTCTAGTCCTGTGGCCACTGCTGAAGTTTCCAAATTTGCTGACATATTAAGTGCTTCACTTTAACAGCATAATCTTTTAAGATTTGAAATAGCTTAAGTCTAATTCTGTCCACTTCCACTAGTTTTGTTCAGTGTGATGCTTCCTAAGGCCCACTTGACGTCACACTGCAGGATATCAGGATCTATCTGATCATGCCCAAGTTCCAGATGGTCAACACTGAAATCAGATTGATTATATACTTTGCAGCCAAAGATGGAGAAGCTCTATACAGTCAGCAAAAACAAGACCGGGAGCAGACTGGCTCAGATCATGAACTCCTTATTGCCAAATTCAGACTTAAATTGAAGAAAGCAGGGAAACCACTAGGCCACTCAGGTATGACCTAAATCAAATCCCTTATGATTATACAGTGGAAGTGAGAAATAGATTTAAGGGCCTAGATCTGATAGAATGCCTGATGAACTATGGACGGAGGTTTGTGACATTGCAAGCAGACAGGGATCAAGACCATCCCCATGGAAAAGAAATGCAAAAAAGCAAAATGGCTGTCTGGGGAGGCCTTACAAATAGCTGTGAAAAGAAGAGACACAAAAAGCAAAGGAGAAAAGGAAAGATATAAGCATCTGAATGCAGAGTTCCATAGAATGGCAAGAAGAGATAAGAAAGCCTTCTTCAGCGACCAATGCAAATAAATAGAGGAAAACAATAGAATGGGAAAGACTAGAGATCTCTTCAAGAAAATTAGAGATACCAAGGGAATATTTCATGCAAAGATGGACTCAATAAAGGACAGAAATGGTATGGACCTAATAGAAGAAGAAGATATTAAGAAGAGGTGGCAAGAATACACAGAAGAACTGCACAAAAAAGATCTTCACAACCAAGATAATCACAATGGTGTGATCACTAACCTAGAGCCAGACATCCTAGAATGTGAAGTCAAGTGGGCCTTAGGAGACATCACTATGAGCAAATCAAGTGGAGGTGATGGAATTCCAGTTGAGCTATGTCAAATCCTGAAAGATGATGCTGTGAAAGTGCTGCACTCAATATGCCAGCAAATTTGGAAGACTCAGCAGTGGCCACAGGATTGGAAAAGGTCAGTTTTCATTCCAATCCCAAAGAAAAGCAATGTCAAAGAATGCTCAGACTACCTAACAATGGCACTCATCTCACACTAGTAAAATAATGCTCAAAATTCTCCAAGCCCGGCTTCAGCAATACGTGAACTGTGAACTTCCAGATGTTCAAGCTGGTTTTACAAAAGGCAGAAGAACCAGATATCAAATTGCCAGCATCTGCTGGATCATCCAAAAAGCAAGAGAGTTCCATAAAAACATCTATTTCTGCTTTATTGACTATGCCAAAGCATTTGACTGTGTGGATCACAATAAACTGTGGAAAATTCTGAAAGAGATGGGAATATCAGACCACTTGACCTGCCTCCTGAGAAATCTGTATGTAGGTCAAGATGCAACAGTTAGAACTGGACATGGAACAACAGACTGGTTCCAAATAGGAAAAGGAGTATGTCAAGCCTATATATTATCACCCTGCTTATTTAGCTTATATGCAGAGTACATCATGAGAAACATTGGGCTGGAAGAAGCACAAGCTGGAATCAAGATCACTGGGAGAAATATCAATAACCTCAGATATGCAGATGACACCACCCTTATGGCAGCAAGTGAAGAGAAACTAAAAAGCCTCTTGATGAAAGTGAAAGAGGAGGGTGAAAAATTTGGCTTAAAGCTAACATTCAGAAAACTAAGATCATGGCATCTGGTCCAATCACTTCATGGGAAATAGATGGTGAAACAGTGGAAACACTGTCAGACTTTATTATGGAGGGCTTCAAAATCACTGCAGATAGTGATTGAAGCCATGAAATTAAAAGACACTTACTCCTTGGAAGGAAAGTTATGACCAACTTAGATAGCATATTGAAAAGCAGAGACATTACTTTGCCAACAAAGGTCTGTCTAGTCAAGGCTATCTTTTGTCCAGTGGTCATGTACGGATGTGAATATTGGACTATAAAGAAAGCTGAGCATCAAAGAATGGATGCTTTTGAACTGTGGTGTTGGAGAAGACTCTTGAGAGTCCTTTGGACTGCAAGGAAATCCAACCAGTCCACCTAAAAGAGATAAGTCCTTAATATTCATTGGAAGGACTGATGTTGATGCTGAAACTCCTGTACTTTGGCCAACTGATGTGAAGAGCTGACTCATTTGAAAAGACCCTGATGCTGGGAACGATTGAAGGCAAGAGGAGCAGGAGACAATAGAGAATGAGATGGTTGAATGGCATTGCTGACTCCGTGGACATGAGTTTGGATAGACTCTGGGAGCTGGTGATAGAAAGGGAGGCCTGGTGTGCTGTGGTTCAGGCAGTTGCAAGGAGTCAGGCACAAGTGATTGACTGAACTTAACAGAACTGAAGATTGTATAAAGATTGAATGTCCCAACATATTCTAATGTTGAGTTATCTAATGAGAAACCTGAATTTTGATTTACAGGGAATTAATATTAACCTCAAATCCCAACGAGAAAGTAATATGCAAAACAGATGAACATGAGATGAGGTCATAGAACAAAATAATTTAGAGATATGTGGAATAAAATGTGTCACTTTTTAGAAGTTCTACTTCATATCTGGAATAAGAACAGGGGTCATGATGTAGGAATACTTTGGATACAGGAGGATTGTGTATAGGGCACTGAAATTCATTTCAGATCCATCCAAATGAGGTCCAATATGCTTTTTGCTCTGGGGAAGACTAGCTCATAAACAGAGAGTGTAAGCTTGCTTCCAGATAGACATTTGAAGTGATGGCAGACAGGTAGAGAAAGCAAAGGATGACAGCACCTTGCCAAGCAGTAAAGGGGGAAGATAAAGATGATTTCTATACATAATGAAGCCCTGAAATTTTAGCTGTGATATAAATCGTGCCCAGCTCATTAAAGCCCAGCAGAGAAGATGATTTTGATTTTCATCTCAGTGATCGTTAAGGAGGTACAATGCAAATATGATCAAGTTTTCACTTGACAGAATCATGAGATACCTTTGAACTTTGCTACTAATGAAAGTTTAGAAAGCATTCTTTAATTAGGATTTTCCCAGCATACGCATGATCAGAGACACTTTATATTTCACCTATGTGTATGTATACACTCCATTGTTCTAGCCACTTCCTAAGTTCAGATCATCACTCATGCTCTCAGACTTGTGGGGACCCCTAAAAAGCAGAAAATGAATTCGAGATCGTACATTCCAATTTGGTTTGTTATAATGAAAAACTGACACCTTCATAGCAGGTGGAACATAGCTGTATGTTCTGCTTTCGGTCTCTTTAGTTTTTGTTTGACAGTTGCCCCATCCTCGCTTGGGCAGAATGCAGTCAGGAGATTGCAGAATGTATGTCACGGAGTATCCAGCGTGCATAGCTACAGTGTCTGGGCATCATCAGTCAGATGTGTTCTGATCTGATGAAACGTCTACAGTTACCATGATTCCTCTTTTTTTCCGAGAAACCACCTGGTTATCATATTTCCAGTCTCTATTTTATCTTCTCCTTGGAATGTCTCCTGTGTGCCCTCTTCGGATCAATTTTCCTGCTACACACAATGCTTAGCATGATTTTATTCTTTCAGCTATTCCTTAAGTCAGATTTGGACTTTGGCAAATCCAAAATTCTCTATTGAAAAATTATAACTAGCCTCATTGCCCTCAACCATAGGAGTTCCTGCTGGATCCTTGTTCTCAGTTGCCATTGGCAGGGGGGCGGGGCAGGAGGGAGTGGGAAAAAAGTTATCCTGCAAACATCCATTCTGTTTTATAACAAATATTGAACAGAACAGAAATTGTAGTAGGTTTTCTGAGATGTCAAGTAAGGGATATATGGAAATATTCTTTCTTGGCATTTGAAACCTAGAACCTGATCGATCTGTGGAATGATATTCACTATGTACCTCATTGTGCTGTTTGCCTGTCCCACAGAATTATAGCTTTTCTTTACTATTCAGCTGGAACTGGAAGCCTGCCTGTCTGAAATTGGGCTTGATTCCTGGGATCCCAGTTGGGATCCTCTCTCTCACTTGGCCTTTGATCGACCTCTAATTTCTCAGAGGATTGAGCTTTGATCAGAATTTCTAAGGAGTGGCTGAGAGGAGTTCCAGTGGAAAATTCTCCCACACTATCACCATCTGGCTTCGAGTGTTGTCACCACCTGAATACTCTCATAGCCTTCCTCCTGTTCCTGAGAGTCCACGCTCTGACACAAATGCCGAACTAGAGAAAGTGTGAGCTCTCTGTGGTCCTGAGGGCATTCCAATTTGAGTAGATTTCTTTTCCTGTAATGAAGGCAGGCTTTCCAAACTTATTTAACACAACTTATATAGTAAGACTCCCTAGGGACAGCAATTTCTGACATTATTAAGGAGAGCCAAGCAGCAGTTTAGCACCTCTTTAATACTGGGTTCTTTCTTGGCTCACTTAAATCTCCAACCCCAGGGAGCCCTGAACAAAGGGCTATCAGAGCAAAGGGGTCAGGTCTTATGCTTCCCTCGTTCCCATTAGCAAACCACCTGCTGAGCTTCAAGAATGACTTTGCACAGAGCTGTTTAACATGTGTTTTCCCAAACTGGCTCCAGGTGTGGGTCACACTGTCTCAGAGCACAGAGCATTTTAAAACTTTGCAACAACCAGAACCTCTAGGTCACCTTAATTCAAGACCAAATAAACATAAGGTTTGGGAAGACTTCACATGCCCATCTCAGTTTTTAAAGGATTAAATGTTAAAAAAGAGAGAGAGAGACTGAGAGAGAAAAAGAAAGAACTTTGATATGAATTCTGGCATAAGTAATGTATATGTCAAAAGATACTTCTATTGACATATACTACAGACTATTGGCATGATACTTCTAACTATTGAAGTTAGACAAGAAAAAAAACAAAACAGAGAAACATGGATTATTATTTATATAAAATAATTTAAAGTTAATTGTGCATTATTCTTTGTTGACTTCCAAGTTCCAATTTAAATGTCATGAGATGTATTTGTGTGTAAAAATGCGGTGATTATTTTCCTTTTCAGACGGAGATAGAAGTGACATTCCTGGTTGTCTTGAATAACAATTATCTTCATAGTAGTTCTTATGGTACAGGAAAGATTTCTGGTCTTCTTGGCTTCTGTCCTTGAGTCTTTACTAAATTATTTCTACTGTATCAATGCAAGCTTGAATTTACCAAACCTGTGCAATTAGGGGATGAATAGTTGAGTCACTTGGGTTGAGTGCATTTCAAGTGTGATAATTACTGGTTTTCAATACCAGTAACCTTCTTACATAGAGAAACATTGATATGCGTATGTTCAAATGAACCAATGAGAACATTCATTTGAGAATATTCACTAACTTAGTTAATGAGAACAGATATCCATGCCAGAAAAGAGCATCTGCAAGATTCTCTATAAATGCTTAAAGTACAATTTTTCTCATGCACAAACATTGAGGAACAAAAGGAGTTTTGATTTCACTTTTCTTGGTTTTTACAAAGATGTTTATCCCCAGGTTTCTAAACTTCCCTATCATACTCGTAAGCTAGTCAATTTTGGTTTAAGATTTGAGAACCTGTGAGCAGAGAGAAGGAAGAAGTGAAAGTATGTTATTGTTTATCATGTTATGAATACATGGCATCACACTAAAAAACAAAATGTTTCACTAATTAGAGCAGTGCATATTTAGAGGAGCTTCCCTAGTGGTTCAGATGGTAAAGAATCTGTCTGCAATGCAGGAAGTCCAGGTTTGATACCTGGGCCAGGAAGATCCCCTGGAGAAGGGAATCTTCCTGGAGAAGGCAGCCCACTCCAGTATTCTTGCCTGGAGAATCCCATGGACAGAGGAGCCTGGCGGTGTACCATCCACGGGGTCGCAAAAAGTCAAACACCATTGATTTTTATGGCTATAGCTTAAAAAACCTTCCCATCACTGATGTTCTTAAATGATTCTAAGATCCATTGTGAAAATACTGAATAAAGCTGAATAAATTATTCCTCTGCTATGACATATAGTAGGAAGTATTTTTCAGAAAGATCCCCTTGAGAAGGGAATGACAATCCACTCCAGTATTCTTGCCTGGAGAATCCCATGGACAGAGGAGCCTGGCGGTGTACCATCCACGGGGTCGCAAAAAGTCAAACACCATTGATTTTTATGGCTATAGCTTAAAAAACCTTCCCATCACTGATGTTCTTAAATGATTCTAAGATCCATTGTGAAAATACTGAATAAAGCTGAATAAATTATTCCTCTGCTATGACATATAGTAGGAAGTATTTTTCAGAAAGATCCCCTTGAGAAGGGAATGACAATCCACTCCAGTATTCTTGCCTGGAGAATCCCATGGACAGAGGAGCGTCACAGGCTACAGTCCGTGGGATTGCAGAGAGTTGGACACAACTGAGTCACACACACACACACACACACATATTTAGTTTTGGAAGACTGATTAAGTTGAACACTTTTGAGATGAGAATTTTGTTGGTTTAAAAAAGAGTTTAGAAAATCACTGATGTGATCTTGTGAATAATGGATTATTGTAGAGTAAATGTGAATTTGAGGTAGACAATTGGTGTTCAATCCCTGTGGACAGAAACCCCAAAATATCAATAGCAGGACAATTGAGAGAGAAGGCTGGGTCCTGCCCAAATAAAAGATAAGAGGCCATATGTTTCTCATTCTTGAAGTCAGGAGACCTTCCTGATTATAAAGAAGGAATTAATTTCCAAAGCATAAATGATGTTGAAGGCCTGAGACCAGAACCAAATTGATTTCCCGTTCAGTTCATTTATGGAAGGTAAGCATTGGTTATGAAACGTATTTATTCCATCACTCTCTCTCTTTGCTTCCCTGGTGGCTCAGACCGTAAAGTGTCTGCATACAATGTGGGGGACCTTGGTTCGATCCCTGGGTTGGAAAGATCTTCTGGAGAAGGAAATGGCAACCCACTCCAGTACTCTTGCCTGGAAAATCCCACGGATGGAGGAGCCTGGTAAGCTACAGTCTGTGGTGTAGCAAAGAGTCAGACACGACTGAGTGACTTCACCTTACCTGACCTTACCTCTCTTTGCTATCATGGCTATTTTGGACTTGACAGTAAGAAATTAAATTTGTCTGAAAGAAAGAAATTAATAATTATTTTTATTAACACTAAAAGCAGAAGCCCTGGTCTCCATTTGTTCAATACATGCTGTGAAATGAAATGTTTTCTTCTTTACCCTCTGGCAGTTAATGAGCCTTTTCCAAGTGCAGATTTCTGAGCCCAGGTGAAGCAAAGTCCCCTATTTGGAAGCCATCAGCTACTTTCATCACTGTAAGCACTGAGGTGGGGCAGGGGAGGGGATATGAGAGGCCATCCACCACTTTTACCATCTCTTAAAGTAAACAAGGAATTAGTATGTGAACAATAAAAAACAACAACAACAAAAAAACAGGATTGAAAAAAAGAGAATCGTTTCCAGATAGCTAGATGCATATGAAATAAATGGTTTCAGCAAGCCCTGACATTAGCATCTTCCCATACATGGAAGACTGCTATATCTCTTTGTGTGCCAGATTTAGTTTTCTCTTAATTAACACTAATCTTTTTCTATTCAGATTACTTGTCCCTTACTGCAAACCTCCTTCCCCAGCTCCCTGGAGTCAGCTCTCTCTGGGTCACCTGAGATGCTGTGTCTGGGCTCCAGTCCTAACATTCCCACTGAATAAAATCTACCTCTCAATTTGGGGGCTTCCCTGGTGGCTCAGATTGTAAAGAATCACCTGTAATGCAGGAGACCCAGGTTTGATCCCTGGGTTGGGAAGGTCCCCTGGAGAAAGGAATGGCAATCCACTCCAGTATTGTTGCCTGGAGAATCCCATGGACAGAAGAGCCTGGTGGGTTACAGTCCATGGGGTCACAAAGAGTCAGACACAACAGAGCAACTCAGCATGCTTTCCAGTTTTAGGCTGCCAGTATTTTTTTTAACCAAAAATGCAGTAACAGGCTAATCAGGGACTTCTAGAAGATCTGGTTCAATGTAAAGATATGTAATGTTCCAGGTGCCTGACTCTGAGCTGCCCACTCCTAGATGTTTATTTCTTGACCTCAAGTGCTCGGGGCTCCCCCGACTGTACATCAGGCACCATCAATGACTCTGAGTGCACCCTGGGGTAAGTACTGTGAAGTTCCAAATTAGAAGTACCTCTGCAGCAGAATAGCCACTTTGATGCCAGTATATCTGCATTGGAAGCATATGGATCTATCTTTAATCAACTACATAGCACAGAACTTCAAGCATGTGTCCAGGAATTCAGCCGTGAGATGACTCTCATCAAGCAGTGTCCCTGCATTGCAATGAAGATCCTCTGTGCCACAAATAACACCAGATGTAGCCAAATATATAAAATAACCAATTCAAAGGAAAAGAAGCCGCCGTGAGGCAGGATCCATTCTAGATACTAGAAATGTAATGATGGGGAAAACTAACAAACCCTTATTTTAAGGAATTTTAATATCATTGGAGAAGAAAAGATAGTGAGATTAAAACAACAACAACAACAACAACAACAGTAAAATATTTATTTGGTTAAGAGTCAACTCACTGGACAGAGAAGGCAATGGCACCCCACTCCAGTACTCTTGCCTGGAAAATCCCATGGACGGAGGAGCCTGGAAGGCTGCGGTCCATGGGGTCGCTGAGAGTCAGACACAGCTGAGCAACTTCACTTTCACTTTTCACTTTCTTGCATTGGAGAAGGAAATGGCAACCCACTCCAGTGTTCTTGCCTGGAGAATCCCAGGGACTGGGGAGCCTGGTGGGCTGGTATCTATGGAGTCGCACAGAGTTGGACACGACTCTGAAGTGACTTAGCAGCAGCAGCAACTCATTGGAAAAGACCCCAAATCTGGGAAAGACTGAAGGCAGAAGGAGAAGGAGACAACAGAGGATGAGTGGTTGGATGGCATCACCGATTCGATGGACATGAGTTTGAGTAAAGTTCAGGAGAGAGTGAAGGAGAGAGGAGCCTGGCATGCTGCAGCCCTTGGGGTCACAGAGTTGGACAGGACTAAGTGAATGAAAAACAACAAAGGAATAAATACTAAGGAGATAAGAATAAAGCAAAGACAGAAAGTTTTTTGAAATTGTGTAAATGTTTTCTCCAAATGAACTGAAATGTTTTCTACATGGTTGAAAGCAAAGATGAGTCAAAACTCCTTCATCACCTTGTTAAAATAATTCTTTCTAGCTTCATCTCTTACCTCGATGACCACACAGAACCTGAGTCCTTTTTTGGTCCAATTATTTCTCTCTGTGAAGCTTTCTCTCATTTCTACCCAGGAAATGACAGCTTACCATTTAAGACCCAGGTCAAATTTTATCTCTGAGAAACCATCCATGACTCCACAGGAGGGTGATAGTTCTCTCCTCTCAAGGATTCCCCAGCATCTCTGCAGCTCAGGCAGGATCTCATTGCCTTTTGATTATTGCTTGTGACAAGCTGTCTGCAAGACTCTGGAAGGGTTAGAAGGGAAAGGCCTTGTTTTTCTTCCCTTCTCGATTCCCAGCGGCCAGTGTGGGGTCTAGGATATCAGGGAAGCTCGATAAACATCTGTTGAAACAGAGTCAAAGGAAAATGAGTTGAGAGAAACTATGTGAGCAATATCAGAGCTTCCTATTTCTTGGTTTTGTGAGGCTTGTCCTTGGCAGACAATAACATACATGGAGTATACTAAATACCCACACTGGTGTTTTGTTGAATGTAAATTAAAAGTTTTTATAATAAATAATAGTGAGACAAGAAATATCTTTTTAAAAACTATCCACATTGTTGACATATCCCCGCAAATTCTACATGTAAAACTCCAAGTGATGGTATTCTTCTGGAGTTCAAGTAAAAAAAAAAGTATATATATATATATATATATACTTTTTTTATATGCTGTGGTGTGGTCAGTCATGCCCAACTCTTTGCAACCCTTTGGACTAGAGCCTGCCAGTTTCCTCTGTCCATGGGATTCTCCACACAAGAATACTGGAGTGGGCTGCCATTTCCCCCTCCAGGGGATCTTCTCATGTCTTTTGAGTCTCCGGCATTGCAGGCAGATATTTTACTGCTGAGCCACTGAGTAAGCTCATATATATATGGGCTTCTCTAGTAGCTCAGATAGTAAAGAATCTGCCTGCAATTTAGGAGATATGGGTTCAAGCCCTGAGTCAGAAAGCTCCCATGGAGAACGAAATGGCTACCCACTCCAGTATTCTTGCCTGGAGAATTCCATGGACAGAGGAGCCGGCAGGCTAGTCACAAAAGGTCAGACACAACTGAGAGACTAGCACTTTCACACTTGTTCACTTATGTATATATATATTCTGAACTGATGTTTCTTGTGTTGTCTTTTGTAGCATCTGAAGACCCATATATAAATTTGTCACATGGACTCAGAAAGGTAATAGCGTTTTGAATTTTCAGATGAGTATACAGAGTTTGATATTTTTCTCTTAACTAGATGCAGCGCCATCATTTATGAGGTACTTGTTAAGTGTTGGTCACTCTGCCAAACTTCCCCTCTGATGCATTAACCCATTTTGTGTTAATGTGCTCAAGTCTTTGATTATGTCAGGCTCCTCTGTCCATGGGGATTCTCCAGGCAAGAAAACTGAAATGAGTTGCCATGCCCTCCTCCAGGGGATCTTCCCAACCCAGGGATTGAACCCAGGTCTCCTGCATTGCAGGCAGATTCTTTACCATCTGAGCCACCAGAGAAGCCCCAGATTCCCACTCGCTATCTATTTTACACATGGTAGTGTATATATATCAACGCTACTCTCTCAATTCATCCTGCCCTCTTCCCCTTCTGTGTCCGTCATTTTCTGTGTCTGCATCTCTATTCCTGCCCTGCAAATAGTTCCATCAAGATTTTGCACATTGTAAAGTATCATATAAACATAAAAGATACAGTAATGATATAATAAGTATAATTACTGAAAAATTGCAGAATAGTATAGGGGATTCCAGAAGAGGTTTCATTTACTGAGGACTTGGAATATTTTGTGGACTGAAAAAAAATATTAAGAACAAAGTTCCTTGTATGCTTGTGGTATTATATTTTTATCTTGAGACCGATAAACTTTCTTTCCCACTTGGTGCACATAATAGTAACTCATGTTCGTATTCCCATCCCTCAGATTAATTAGGACCTACAACTGCGACTACATTTTCCTATCAGTGGTTCCATCATGAGAGCTGCATAATGTTGATTATAACAGCTGGCATTTTATCATTTGTTTCACTCTGCAATTTTTGCTTTCTAATTGTGTACATATCCTCACATATGTTAATAGGAAGCTCACATAGAAACTGAGGAACAGATAACAAACAGAGGTTAAGACTCTAAAATAGTTGATTTTCTTGAGGTTACAAATGGTACAAGAGGCTGAGCAAATTCAAAAGTCATTCAAATTTCACAGCTTCAGATGAGTATCAGGAAAGCACGCTGTTTTTAAACAGATGAGGTATTATACCATGCTGAAGCCCCCAGATTATGAAGTAGGTTTTCCAAAAGTCTAAGAGTTAGAAGACAGACAGAGAGAAAGAGTGAGAGAGAGAGAGAGAATACATTCTTTGAAACTCTCTAGTTGTAACCTATATTCTCAAAAAGTCTGCCCATATTTCATTTTTCTGATGTTGGCTGCTTCCAGTAACCACATTTGTACTTTTTGGGGCTATCTTGAGTAGGTTTTTTTTTTTCCACTTTTCATTTTGCTTTCTCTTTGTAAATGACCACATTTTTAGGAAACCACTATAAGCATTACCATATGTTTTCTGTTACAGCTTTGTGACATGTTCCTCTTTAAAAAAATAATGTATTTTTATGAAAGTATAGTTGATTTACAATGCTGTGTTAATTTCTGCTGTACAGCAAAATGACTCAGTTATATGCATATATACATTTTAAAGTCATTTTTGATGACTAAAATCATGTTCCTCTTCTTGATTCACAGTTTGCTTTGTATATATTCAAGAGGCCCACATCTCATAATTTATTGGACATTATCTTAAATCAGTCAATACATATGTGCTGGATACCTTCTCTGTGCATACACTGGTTAGTCTCTGAGAAGAGTCTAAAAGCAAACAGGCATCCCCTTATCCTTTGGATGTGCTCAGATACTCACCTGTGTCCAGCTCTTTGCAACCCCATGAACTATAACCCACCAGGTTCCTCTGTCCATGGGATTCTCCCAGCAAGAATACTGAAGTGGAGTGCCATTTCCCCCTCCAGGGGATTTTCCCGACACAGGGAATGAAGCTGTGTCTCTTAAGTCTCATGCCTTGGCAGGCAGATTCTTTACCACTGAGCCTCCTGGGAAACCCATCCTTTGGATAAATCAAATGTACAGTGAGAGTAGTTATAGTATTAAAGGTAGGTGGCATTTTCAAGTGTCTCCCATGTATGCTAAGTGATACTAATAGTTTCTCTCTCTGTATTGTAATGAACCCTCACGATGACTGATGAGCTTCCCTGGCAGCTCAGATGGTCAAGAATCTGCCAACAACGCAACAGACCTGCGTTTGATTCCTGGGTCAGGAAGATTCCCAGAGAAGGGAATGACAACCCACTTTCCTATTCTTGCCTGGAGAATTCCAACTGAGCAACTAACACTTTCACTTTACTTTTTTCCCGGCTGTGACTCAGAAGATGAATATTATATCCTCTTACTGTTTATGCGTGAGGATATTTATGATTGACTTGCTTCTCCAGTGGCTCAGCGGTGAAGAATCCGCCTGCAGTGCAGGAGCTGCAGGAGATGCAGGTTTGATCCCTGGCCAGGAAGATTCCCTGGAGTAAGGCATGGCAACCCAGTCCAGTATTCTTGCCTGGAGAAACCTATGGACAGAGGAGCCTGGAGGGCTACAGTCCACAGCATCACAAAGTTGGACATGACTAAAGTGACCCTGCATGCAGGCACATGATTGAATTGCTAAAGAAAGTTGCCTCAAGTTGCATCTTATTGCATGGCAAACCCTGGAAATAAGTTCTGATTCCAGATTCTAAGCTACTTTGAAAGTTTGGGTACTAACATGCTTGATATAGAAACAAGGCATTCATATATTAAAATTAAACAATGAAATACTAAAGAGCAGTCTAATTTAACAATACCCAAAGCATCACAATCCATTTTGTGATTGACAAAAATGTCCTAAAAATAGTAAATGATGCTGTTTGTCCATGTGTCCAAAGAGACTAGAGGGGTCACAGTGATCTGGAATTTGCTCTACAGACTTTACTTATGTGGATTATATTAACCATTAGTGATCTGATCCCTGAGGCAAGATAGACAATTGTACTAGGACTATGAACTTGATGAAAAAAGCCCACTCATTGGAAAAACCCTGGTGTTGGGAAAGATTGAAGGCAGGAGGAGAAAGGGATGGCAGAGGATGAGATGGTTGAATGGCAACACCGACTCAATGGACATGAGTTTAAGCAAGCTCTTGGAGAAGGTGAAGGATGGGGAAACCTGGCATGCTACAGTCCATGGGGTCAGAAAGAATCAGACAAGACTTAGTGACTGAACAACAGCAAATGCTGTCACAGTGCTTGGGTTTCCTTGTTTGTAAACTAGAAGTAATATAGTTTATCTATTACCCAGAATTGAGATAATGTATGTGAAAACTGGAAATGCTTATGCCTTCCCTAATAGCTCAGTTGATAAAGAATCCGCCTGCAATGCAGGAGACCCTGGTTCAATTCCTGGGTCGGGAAGATCCTCTGGAGAAAGGATAGGCTACCCACTCCAGCATTCTTGGTCTTCCCTTGCGGCTCAGCTGGTAAAGAATCCATGTGCAATTCAGGAGACCTGGGTTCAATCCCTTGGTTGGGAAGATACCCTGGAGAAGTGAAAGGCTACCCACTCCAGTATTCTGGCCTGGAGAATTCCATGGACTGTACAGTCCATGGGGTCACAAAGAGCTGGGCACAACTGAGCAACTCTTACTTTCACTGGAAGTGCTTAAACTTGTGTAAGGGGCCTTTGGAAGTTTTTAACAATTTGATCTAATTAACAATTAGGCACTGATTCTCAGTTGATGTGGCTATTACCTCATTCTTTATACTATTTTATCTTTTTCTAGCAGGGCACAATTGGTAGAGAATCTGACTGCCAATGTAAGATTTGGAAGATTTGATCCCTGGATTGGGAAGATCCCCAGGAATAGAAAATGGCAACCCACTCCAGTGCTCTTATCTGGAAAATTTCATGGACAGAGAAGCCTAGCAGGCTTATAAGTCCATGGGGTTTCAAAGAATAGGACAGGATGTAACTGGACAGGATTCAGCTGCTGAGCACCCACCACACTTGAGAGAGGTATGGGCAAATACGAATGAAAATTTTAAAAAGTTATAGATTTATTTTTTTGAAGGAGGGGATGAATGAAGGGCAGCATTGTAAAAAGTTTATATTACATGATACAATAATATGCAGTCAGTGTTTGCAGGGAAAGGAAGGAAAAATCACTTGTGCTGAAGAATGTGTCTGGCAGTTTATGATGGTTCCTTGCCTAAATGTGATCTTCCTTGCTTTTCTATCAGTCAGCTTCTGAAATACTCTCCTATCTCATGGTAACTATAGTGATAAGAAGATTTATGCTTGGATCTTATACAAAACATTTCACAATTGCATAATGCATGCTCTGCATTTTATTTAATGGAGGGATGGTACGGGGAGGGAGGAGGGAGTAGGGTTCAGGATGGGGAACATGTGTGTACCTGTGGCGGATTCATGTTGATGTATGGCGAAACCAATACAATATTGTAAAGTAATTAACCTCCAATTAAAATAAATAAATTTATATTAAAAAAAAAAGCCTCAGTAGACTTGTGTGTAAAATGGGAATTACTTTGTGGAAACACAGTGTCAGACTTACCGTTCAAGTTCAAGCGATGTTTGTCTGGTACCAGAGAAGAAATTCAAGAACTCCTGGGAGCACTTGTGTGTACAGAGGATTTGACAAACTCTGAAGTTTTTGGCTCTTTGCTTCTGATTAGTGCTACTTTTTAAGTTTTTTTGTGCAATACTGGAATATTTTGACATTTGGGAGAGGGCAAGAGTGATAAAGCAGGTTGTACAAAAAAGCAATACATAGTTACTTTTACATTGTCTTTGAGAGCTCATTTGTGTGCTTCATCAAACTAATTATCTTATAGCATCCTCACTGTGGCAGGGAGACCTATATGTTTGAACCAGTGCAGAGATTTCACTGATGAGATAAAGGTTCCATACTGCGGTTTGATGTAGAATTACACATTTTCAGATATATCACACCTTAATATAATTAGCAATTGTACAGACGATCTACACTCCCTGAACTAAAATTACTCTGCCTATAAATAATCTGCAATTTGGCAGGATTTTGCACAGATGCCTCAGTGCCCTCTTCATTATGTCTCTCTGTGTGTGCGTGCACCAGCATGCACACATTTATTTTCAGAATTTGCATTTTTTATTGACTCTTCACAATTTTTGGCAAGGTGATGGTGGTGGTTAGGGAAAAAATTGTCAGCATGCAGTTGGTTTGCTTGGAATGTGTTTGTCAAAAATCAATTTACACTGTTACAGTTCTGAGCTGTCATTCTGCAGTGGATTGCCATCACTAAAGCATGCTTGGCTGGTGAAGGAAATTGTTCGAACCCTGTTGAAGACCTCAGTCAATGGTTCAGGAAGCAAACTGCTACTTTCTAAATGAACCATCTCAAATAACTTGATCACATGGGATTCCTTTCCCTTAAGTGACTTCTAATAAGACAGTGTACTCACCGAGAATACCCACCGCATCATGTCCTCTGTTCACATGCCGCCTCTCAATACACTGACCAGTCCTTACCCTGGGGACTGCGTGGAGGAACATTGGTCATTCAGAAAGCAGCCAGGAACACCAGCTTTAAGACCCTACCTGAGGCAGCTTAGAGTTCTCCTACGACAGCGTTTATGTCAGAATCAACTAGAAATCACCTCATATTAGTGAGATTTTGATAGGCTCTTTGAGACTAAAAGTTAAATGCAAAAATATATAAAGAACTCTGACATGAATCTGATTCAGGACTGTAAATGAATAACAGCATCCCCAAATAAAAATGTAGTTTCTTTCAAAATAATCTGTTAAATGAAATAATTCTCAAGTGTATTTTGAGAAACAAAATTATCATGAAAATTTATCTATTTCAATTATTATTTAATATTTCAATGTTCTCCCCATGTATATATTAATGATATTATAATCTTTTATTCATATATGTGTGTACTTTTATATATTTATGCATAAAGTTCTTAGGAAGATTATAATTTATCTAAGAACTCAGCATTCAGAAAACTAAGATCATGGCATCTAGTCCCATCACTTCATGGCAAACAGATAGGGAAACAATGGAAACTGTGACAAACTTTATATTTTGGGACCCAAAGATCACTGCAGATGGTGACTGCAGCCATGAAATTAAAAGATGCTTGCTTCTTGGAAGAAAAGTTATGATCAACCTAGACAGAATACTAAAAAGCAGAGACATTACTTTGCCAACAAAGGTCCGTCTAGTCAAAGCTATTGATTTTCTGGTAGTCGTGTATGGATGTGACAGTTGGACTATAAAGAAAGCTGAGTGCAGAAGAATTAATGCTTTTGAACTGTGGTGTTGGAGAAGACTCTTGAAAGTCCCTTGAACAACTAGGAGATCCAACCATCCTACCCCAAAGGAAATCAATCCTGAATATTCATTGGAAGGACTGATGCTGAAGCTGAAACTCCAATACTTTGGCTACCTGATGCAAAGAACGGACTCATTTGAAAAGATCCTGATGCTGTTTAAGATTGAAGGCAGGAGAAGAAGGGGATGACATAGGATGAGATGTTTGGATGGCATCACCGACTCAATGGACATCAGTTTGAGTAAGCTCCGGGAGTTGGTGATGGACAGGGAAGCCTGGAGTGCTGCAATCCATGGGGTCACAAAGAGTCGGACATGACTGAGCGACTGAACTGAATTGAACTGAAGACTCCTAACTTGAAAATTTGGCTTTTTTGCATTTTACATTTAATTATAACCAAATATGATACAAGTACAAAGATATAAGGAAATAAATGTCTGCACGGTTAACCAATCTCAAAATATTCTTAGTAAAGTAAAATTACAAGTAGGGTATATATATATACACATATATGTATATACACACATGCATAGGCATATCTAGTAGGTGGCTCAGAGGATAAAGTGTCTGCCTGCAATGTAGGAGACCCGGGTTCAATCCCTGGGTTGGGAAGATCCCTCTGGAGAAGGAAATGGCAACCCACTCCAGTATTCTTGCCTGGAGAATCCCATAGACAGAGGAGCCTGGCTGGTTATAGTCCACGGGGTCGCAAAGAGTCGGACACAACTGAGCGACTTCACTTTCACTTTCACTTATGTGTGTGTATATATACACACTTGTAAGATACATATATAGTGCATTTATGTATATAAAGTGAAAAAGTGAAAGTGTTAGTTATTTGTTCATATCCATCTCTTTGCAACCCCATGGACTATAGCCTGCCAAGTTCCTCGTCTATGGAATTCTCCAAGTGAAAATAGTGGAGTGGGTAGCCATTCCTCTCTGGGGATCTTCCTGGCTCAGGGATTGAACCATGGTCTCCCGCATTGCAAGCAGATTCTTTACTACCTGAGCCACCAGGGAAGCCCATATATGTTAACACATTAAGGTATATATTATATATTAGAAACATATGTATATCTGTATATATATGTCATATTATATATGCATATATAATATATTTGTAATGTATATATATGTATTTGAAAATTGTTTCCTGCTTTCCAACTCCTAGGGACATTTATTTTTATATTGATGTATTAAATGCTCTGAAATATCCTGCAGTAAAGAAATTATTTTAGTATTATTTCATCTGGAGTGGGAATTTTTCAAAATTTTTTGACTCAAAGCTATTCTCCATGGGCATGCATAACCACTTTAGGTTCTTGCAGAAAGAGCATTCTATTGTTCCTACTTTTAGAAGTGTTAAATTAAACACTTTAAATGAGCATAAAATTTCTCATTTATTCTTACAACATATCCATGGGTTATTGTAGAAGATAGCTGTTATTTTTGCTAAGCAGAACCTTTTTACTAGCAAAATAATGCATTTTCTTTGGGAAGAAACAAAGAACACTCTGTCCTACTGCCAACATTAACTTCAGAGGCAAGCACTATGTGATTGAATAAGCAACTCATTCGTGTATTTATTTGTTTATTTGTTCATTCATTCAGTAAAATATATGCTTGGCACTTTTGTAGATACTTGAGATATGGCTTCAAACAACATAGACAAAAATATTACAGTGATAGAATGCACAGATAAATGTATAAGTGAAATATACACAGGATCAAATGGTGACAAATTATATAGAGGAGAAATAAAGCACAGAGGGGAGATTAAATGGTAGAAGTTTGACATGTCTCATTGTGAATAGTTTTTATGGAGAAGAAAAGGATAACCTCAGAGTTCTGAACTTCTTGTAGTACCTGAAACAAATAGGGTCAAAATAATGAATTTGGTTCTGATGTATCCATCCAGTAAGTGTTTATTGAGTGACCACCAAATGCCAGGCACAGTTTAGATATTGCAGATATGGTAATTAATAAAGCAAAGATCTCTGATCTCATGAATAGAATGCTATGTTGGAAAATGTTTGAGAACACAATCTTCAAAAATGTCAAAGGGAGTCCTAATTTGGAGCTTTGTGGATTTTTGTGATTTACATAACCTACCATGATCATCTATAAACTACCACTTACTGGTGGCTCAGTGGTAAAAGAATCCACCTGCCAATGCAGGAGATGCAAGAGACATGGATTTGATCCCTGGGTCAGGAAGCTCCCCTGAAGAAAGAAATGGCAACCCAATCCAATGTTCTTGCCTGGAAAGTCCCATAGACAGAGGAGCCTGGTGGTCTGTTGTTAGGCCATGGGGGTGCAGAGTAGGAAATGATTGAAGGACTAAGCCAGTAAGTGAGTAACTTACACACAGAGTAGCAAAAAGCTGTACACAATCAGATCATGAGTGGAAGTGAGAGCAGACTCAAGCATACCACTGCACGCGTCTTATATTTGATTATGCCAATAGGAATGTAGTAAATGGTAAGTTACCACATGTATTAGACTGTGACAGGTGCTGGTAAATAAAAGAAAGCATGGCAGCCTAAGAGGGAATCATAATGCTGAAGGAAGTTAAAGAAGAATGTTAAATAACAGTGTTAAATAAGAAGGTTGAAATTGATCTCATAGAAGATGCCAAATCGTCCCAGGTGGCATTATTGGTAAAGAACCTCTCTGCCAATGCAGGAGATGTAAGAGATGAGGGTCTAAGCCCTGGGTCAGGAAGATCCCCAGGAGGAGGGCTTGGCAACCCACTCCAGTATTCTTGCCTGGAGAATCCCAGGGACAGAGGAGCCTAGCAGGCTATGGTCCATAGGGTCACAAAGAGCCGGGCATGACTGAAGCGACTTAGCAGGCATGCAAGCAGAAGATGCCATTTTAGCAAAGGCTTGTGAAAAATTAGAGACACGGACAATCAGATGCAGAGGGCAAGAGTCTTCCAGGAATGAAGAAATCTAGACTACAGGCTCTAAGATGGGACCACATAAAGCTTGGGTTGAGGCCATTATGCCTGGAATAGAATGAATGAAGGGGAGAGAATTACATAAAGAGACTCAGACCATTTGTAATCTTTCAGACCACTGAGACGGACAGTAGGCTTATTCCCTGTTAAACAGGGAGTCATTTTAGAGTTCCGAGCACAGAGTATTCAAAAATCATGGTCTGACATGACTCTCGTTTTGAAGAATCTTTCTAATTGCTGGGATAAGAATAAAATAAAGGTGGATAAACCAGCTAGGATTCGTTCAAGTGGTTCAGACTAGGACGGTAAGTGTGGAGACAGTGATAAGTATTAGCTGGATTCAGAAAGCACGTAGACAGCAGGGTCAACAAGATTTCCCTACAGGTTAGAGGTATCCTGTGCACAGAAAAATAATGAGTTTAATAGTGATTCTAAGATTTTTGGTCTAAGTAAAGGGACGTATGTGATTGTCATCCAATGGGAGAATTTTATGATGGCAAGGTGTGGGTGTGGATGATGGGGCAGGACCAGTGCATCACATTTAGACACACAGAGTTTGAGAGGTTTTCAGGACCCAGGGTGGAAATAGAGAAGGAAGTCAGATATAGGAGTCTGCAGTTTGAAAGAGAGGTCTGAGATAAAGTTAAATATTTGGAGTCTTCAAAATATAGATGATTGAAAAGCCATGGATCTGGAGAGGATTGCCAAATGAATAAATATGGGTGGAAAAGAGGACCAGAGAATGTCTCTTAGAGCACTACAGCAGTGAGGGGTCAGGGCGAAGCAGAGGATTCTGCACAGAAGCCTGGGAAACAGGGACCAGTGAGGTAGGATTAAATTCAGGAAGTGTGAAGTCCTGGAAGTCAAGACTTGTCAAGGTGGAAAGTGAAAGTGAAAGTCGCTCAGTGGTGTCTGACTCTTTGATTCTCCAGGCCAGAATACTGGAGTGGGTAGCATTTCCCTTCTCCAGGGGATCTTCCCAACACAGGGATCGAACCCAGGTCTCCCGCATTACAGGAGGATTCTTTACCAGCTGAGCCACAAGGGAAGCCCAAGAACACTGGCGTGGGTAGTCTATCTCTTCTCCAGGGGATCTTCCTGACCCAGGAATTGAACCAGGGTCTCCTACATGGCAGGTGGATTCTTTACCAATTGAGCTATCAGGGAAGCCCAAGAGGTGACCAATTACTTCAAATGGAGCTCAGAGTTCAAGAAACATGAAGTCCAAGAACTGACAAATGGATCTGGCAATGTGGCAGTTGTTGTGAATATTTACAAGGACCAGTGTAATGGATGGAGGGTGAGAAAGCTTTTTCATGGGTCCTGGAGAAATAATAGAGGAGAAGTAACATGAGTGAGCCTGCGATTTGTGGAGAGAGATGTGGGGCTCTTCCAGGCGTACTCAGAGTCTGATACTATACATTCAAAGCTATTCCCAAAGATGACATGCCCTTGCAGAAGGGGAAGCTTTACCTAGAGAGTAAAGTAGGATGGTCTTATCTAGATTTACACTCAAAACTCCTTGGTTTTCTTTTGTCTTTTGCGGGTGGAGATGCACACAGGATCAGAATTACCAGGAGGTCTGGAGATCAGTGGTTAAAGTAATCAATATACTGCTCTTCTCCACTCCAATGATCAGAGAACAAACTCATGAGAGTTAAGTTCTCATTTTTGGCTTAGTAACTGGAGGAGAGATGTTCTCTTACTGCTGGCTTTGAGACTTTGTGACAACATCTAGTTATGCTTGTCAGCATAAAGCCTGCAGCTAACAGAGGCCACAAAGTGGATCTGCCATAGACCCAGGAGGCGAAGAAAGACTGAGCCTTCTTGTTATTAAAACTTGAATCTAGCCATGCTTGCAGGCTCCCCTAACTCTGACCATTTCATTTATTAAGCTAATAAATTCCCCTTTCTGGCATAAGCCAGTTGCTTCAACAGTACTTGAACCGAGAACTTCCAGATATTCAAGCCAGATTTAGAAAAGGCAGAGGAACCAGAGATCAAATTGCCAACATCCATAGAAATAGCAAGAGAATTCGAGAAAAAAAAAAAAAATCTACATCTGCTTCACTAACTACGCTAAAGCCTATGACGATGTGCATCACAACAAACCGGAAAATTCTTGAAGAGATGGGAACCTGCCTCCTGAGAAATCTGTACTTAGATCAAGAAGCAACAGTTAGAACCAGACATGGAACCATAGAACTGGTTCAAAATTGGGAAATGAGTACGTTAAGGCTGCCTATTGTTACTCTGCTTATTTAACTTATTTGCAGAGTAAATCATGTGAAATGCCAGGCTGGGTGAAGCACAAGGTGGAATCAGGATTGCTGGGAGAAATACTAATACCCTCAGATGTACAGATGACCCCACCCTTATGGCAAAAAAGCAAAGAGAAGCTAAAGAGCCTCTTGCTGAAGGTGACAGAGGAGAGTGAAAAATTTGGCTTAAAACTCAGCATTCAAAAAGCTAAGATTATGGCATCCAGCCCCATCACTTCATGGTAAATAAATGGGGAAACAATGCTGCTGCTGCTGCTGCTGCTAAGTCGCTTCAGTCGTGTCTGAGTCTGTGCGACCCCATAGACGGCAGCCCATCAGGCTCCACCATCCCTGGGATTCTCCAGACAAGAACCCTGGAGTGGGTTGTCATTTCCTTCTCCAATGCATGAAAATGGAAAGTGAAAGTGAAGTCGCTCAGTCGTGTCTGACTCTTAGCGACCCCACGAACTGCAGCCTACCAGGCTCCTCCATCCATGGGATTTTCCAGGCAAGAGTACTGGAGTGGGGTGCCATTGCCTCCTCTGGGGGAAACAATAATAGATTTTATTTTCTTGGACTCCAAAATCACTGCAGATGGTAATTGCAGTCATGAATTTAAAAGAAGCTGGCTTCTTGGAAGAAAAGCTATGACCAACCTAGACAGTGTATTTAAAAGCAATGACACTACTTTGCTGAAAAAAATCCATGTAGTCAGAGCTCTAGTTTTTCCAGTAGTCATGTATGGATGTGAGAGTTGGACCATAAAGAAGGCTGAGAGCTGAAGAACTGATGCTTTTGAACTGTGGTGTTGGAGAAGACTCTTGAGAGACCCTTGGACTGCAAGGGGATCAAACCAGTCAACCGTAAATGAATTCAATCTGAAATATTCTTTGGAGAGACTGATGCTGAAGCTGGCTCTCCAATACTTTGGCCACCTGATGCGAAGAGCCAACTCTTTGAAAAAGACCCTGATGCTGAGAAAGACTGAAGATAGGGGGAGAAGACGCTGATAGAGGACGAGATGGTTGGATGGCATAACAGACTCAATGGACATGAGTTTAAGCAAGCTCTGGGAGATGGTGAAGGACAAGGAAGCCTGGTGTGCTGAAGTCCATGGGGTCACAAAGAGTTGAACATGACTGAATGACTGAACAGCCACAAAGTTCAAGTCAGATTTTATGTGAGAGTGTTAACTGAGCCAGTAGGTAATAGCATCACTGATCTTACAGGGATGAAAATAATGAGACTTATTTTTCAGTGAATGAATAAATACCCAAACTTCTGAAACTAAGGCATGAAATCAAGTTTGTCTTGGGACCACACTCTTTCCCTATTCTCCTGTGGGTGAAAATAGCAGAATAAAGAGAAAGAAAATCTAACTTTTGAAGAGTCTGCCATTGGATGATACTTTTATAGTTATAATTCTGATCCTCTTGTGAAGCAACTTCACCTTAGCGAAGGAACATGTCCAGGCTCAGAGAAGGGGCGTTTAACCAGTAAAGGAGAAAATGTCCTTGGTTTTCTATTCTGCATCCAAGTTTCAAGATTCTTTCAATCCAACATGATACTGATGAGAAAAGAAACAAATGAAAACAAATTAAAAAACAGAGTTCAACATTAGAAGTATTGAGGAAAGAGTGCTTGAATAGCATTTAAGAAGAAACTCTAGAAGTTTTAATTAGGGCAAAAGACCAATTAAGGTGGAATTCATATCTTCTCTGCATTAGCGTTAAGAAGGTGGAGGAGATTATAATTGTTTAGGTAAATAGCTGAGGATAGTGGGTTTCCTGGGAATTTGGGGTTTTATTAAGAAAGCCAATGAGGGGTAAATTCTACTTAATAGTGCTTCTTAAAGAAGAAATGATGTAAAATGACATAACTAGGGAGAGAAGACTGTGGATCTCTCTTGGCCTTAGCTGATGAGTTCAGGACAGTTTCAAAGTGGGAACCACAGGGAAAAGAGGTAAGATGTTGAAGAGAAAAGTAAAGCCTGTTAATAAAAGCATGTTGGTGGTGATGCTTTAGTTGCAAGATTGTATTCAAGTCTTGTGACACCATGGTCTGAAACTGGCCAGGTTCCTCTGCCCCATGGTATTTCCCAAGCAAGAATGCTAGAGTGGGTTGCCATTTCTTTCTCCAGAGGATCTTCCTAACCCAGGGATCGAATCTGGGCCTCCTTCATTGCAGGCAGATTCTTTACCGACTGAGCTATCAGGGAAGCCAAAAGCATATTACTGAGCATTTTCCATCTACTAGTATTTTCCAGAATGGCTAATCCTTACGAAGCATCATATTATTCAGCCCATGTCTCAAAAAATAAACAAGTAAATAAACATGTAAAGCAACAAAGAGGAGGAATGTATGTTGCGCTGTGCTTGTGCTTAGCCGCTTCAGCTGTGTCCGACTCTGAGACCCGGCGGACTGCAGCCCGCCAGGCTCCTCTGTCCATGGGATCCTGCAGGCAAGAATACTGGAGTGGGTTGCCATGCCCTCCTCCAGAGAATCTTCCCAACCCAGGGATCGAATCCAGCTCTCCCACATTGCAGGAATTCTTTACCATCTGAGCCACCAGGGAAGAGCGGAGGAATATGGAGTCACGTGTAAACACATCAAACATGTGTTACTTTTACTTACAAGAATTTTCATGTGAACCATTTTTAAAGTGCTTATTTTTGCTATTGTTACAATGCTGCTTATGTTTTATGCTTTGGTTTTTGGCCATGAGGCATGTGGGATTTTACTTCCCTGACTAGAGATCAAACTCACTCCCCTGTCTTTATTTTTCTGTTGTTGTTGTTGTTTTTAAAATCTTTATTTATTATTATTATTATTATTTTTTTTACTTTATTTTACTTTACAATACTGTATTGGTTTTGCCATACATTGACATGAATCCACCATGGGTGTACATGCATTCCCAAACATGAACCCCCCTCCCATCTCCCTCCCCATAACATCTCTCTGGGTCATCACCGTGCACCAGCCCCAAGCATGCTTGATGTCCATCAGCAGATGAATGGATAAGAAAGCTGTGGTACATATACACAATGGAGTATTACTCAGCCATTAAAAAGAATACATTTGAATCAGTTCTGATGAGATGGATGAAACTCCCCTGTCTTCAGAAAATGAAGTCCTAACCATTGGATGACCAGGGAAGTCCCAAGACAGGTCTCACTTACTATAAGTCGATTCATTTATATGTGGTAGTGCATGGAAGTTCACACCTGTTTTTCATTTTCTGTATTTTTAGGTACCATTTCAGTTACTCATAAGGTCAACTCCTCCATCTTAAAAAAAAAAGAAAAAGAAAAAACTACTGAAGTGTTAGCTCTTGAGGATACACATCACTGATCATCCGTATTTAAAACAGCACCCAGAGAAATGTAGGTAAAAAAACAGAAACAGACTCGCAGTCATAGAGAACAAACTAGTAGTTGCCAGAGGAAAGCGGGGTGCAGCAAAGGAGAATGGGATCGAGACACGAACTACTATGTGTAAAATAAATAAGCACCAAGGATATGTTTTACAGCCATTATTTTATAATTTTAAATGGAGCATAATCTATAAAACTTGAATCACTATATTGTGTGCCTAAATGAATATAATATTGTAAATGAACCATACATTAATAAGTTAAAATAATGACCTGGGAAGAGGAAAAAAATAGCATTTTCTAATCTCTATGTCTGTGATTTCCTTTTTATTCATCTTTGGTATTGTTCTTTAGAACACTTACCCCTGTTTGAACTTAATAATGCCATCAATCTGTTACTTTCCTTCAACCATCTGTTAAAATCCCTATGCCTAGAATCAGAACTCAGAACTCAGTCTTACCAGTGGCAATAGTGGTAAAGAATCCATCTACCATGCAGGAGACACAAGAGACATGGGTTCAATCCCTGGGTCAGGAAAATGCCCTGGAGTTGTAAATGCAATCTGCTACAGTATTCTTGCCTGGAAAATTCCGTGGACAGAGAAGCTTGGCAGGCTAGTCCATGGGGTGCAGAGAATCAGACAAGACTGAGCAACTAAGCACAGCACCCAGGACCTAAAATGAAGTATATGCCAATACATATTTTTGAATGAGTGGATGAATAAACATTAATTTTAAATGGTAGAGTGTTTAGTCCTTTTCTGTTACTCATGTTTTCTTCATTTCATAATAATTGGAAATTTCTTATTATGAACTTTGATAGGAACTTCTCATTCTTTGTAATGAAGAGTATTCCATTCCATAAGTGTAGTATACTATATTTAACAACTTTCCTTTAGGTAGATCTTCTAATCTATTTTTTAGAGGGGAAAAAAAAAGGTTGAAATGAAACTTATATTTAAAATTTTGTAATTATGTGAGTCTATATATGGAACAACTGGTTGAAAATTAATTTCTGGGTCAGGAAGTATGGGTATTTGATAACTGTCATTTTGCCCTCCAGTGGAGATTATAGCAGTTTATACTGTAACCAGCAATAATGGGAATGTGTTCAACTCCTTGCCATTATACTGTGCTATTAAGTGTTTTTCTCCTTAGAAATCTGAAAGATGAAAAATGATGCATCATTGTAGCTTTATTTTTTATTTATTTTTTAAACTATGTTTGCTCTTCTGTGAAATTATGTTTTGTTAATTATTCTCATGAAGTGTTAGGATTTTCTTAGTAATTTTATTAACTGTACATTAAGAAAACAAGGCCTTTACTTGTAATATGTGCTGTAAACTTTTTATCCAAGTTGTACTTGCATTTTTGCCTTGCAGTATGTGTTATATTATGTATATTGTCATTTTAAAATGCTTATAGCTTTCATCATTACTAAACATGTATTTTCAAAAAAATATTTATGAAAACAATCTTTAGTTTTTATCTTTTTGGAAGAAGGCAATGGCACCCCACTCCAGTACTCTTGCCTGGAAAATCCCATGGATGGAGGAGCCTGGTAGGCTGCAGTCCATGGGATCGCGAAGAGTTGGATACAACTCAGTGACTCCCCTTTCACTTTTCACTTTCATGCATTGGAGAAGGAAATGGCAACCCACTCCAGTGTTCTTGCCTGGAGAATCCCAGGGACAGGGGAGCCTGGTGGGCTGTGGTCTGTGGGGTCGCACAGAGTCAGACACAACTGAAGCAACTTAGCAGCAGCAGCAGCAGCAGCAGCAGATCATTTAAGTTCCTAACTCCTGGATATTTTTCATTTTTACTTATGTATAGAATGTATTTTCTTTTCATGGAAAGGCATCTTATGCATTTAACTTTATACTATAAACTTGAAAAAGGAAGGGATAGTCTACCCATTTGGGGATGAGTATTTAGTAACATCAAAATAACTACATAGCTGTCAAGTTTTGTATGTTGGTCCTTACATGTTTCTATGTCAAACACTGAGGAAAGTAAATTAAATGAGCAATATGTTTCTATTTACTTTCCTGTCATTTCCTATGGTTTTCCTACAGTAATTTTGAAGATATATCCTAAACTATTTATTAAATAAATATTTAAAATTTCTTGATCTCTATTAAAACTATAAGCTTTATTTATAAATGACTCTTTTATATTTCAATTTAAGATCATTTTTTAATGATATTTAGATTGTTCCACGTTTTCATCTCATTTTCTCACTATAACATTGCCCAGAATTTTATTTTTCAGCCTCTCTGAGTCAATTTATAGTCCTATCCTTTTCCTTTGTAATAGTATGTTATATTCTTTGTGTTAAATGGGCAATTTTATTTTCATTTCTTGTTATGAAGTATATGTTGGTCTTGATTTTATCTCATATTTTATGTGTCACTTTCTGCCTTTACTGCTCATTTTTAAAATCCTTTACTACATGAAATGTTTTTTGTTATGTGTGTATCCCTTGATAATTTAGAATTATGTTCCATCAATTGCTCTTTTTGGTGTTACTTTTCTAACTACAACTTTGTATAAATTCTTGCTATTCCACTCCTTTATACAGCAACTATTGAATCTTCAGGATGAGCAATTATAAGATTACAACACTAGTGTCTTCATTTAGTTTCTCTCAGAAGCAGATCCTGAGACAAAGATTTCAAGTGTAAAGTCATTTATTTGGAAGGTGATGATAGGAAAGTGGGGAAGGAAAACGGCATTGAGGAGGTGTTATTCAGCCAGCTCCCACCATGGGAGCCTGGAGTGAAGTCTTGTTTGGAATCTCTTAGGACCAGTGCAAAACACCCTCAGCATCATCTCATCTGAAGGTGAGGGGACTCTGGTGATTTTAAGCCAATCCACACTGGTAACTTTTTGAGGGCTGCTCCCAGGAGTGTCAATTTCCTTGTACTTCTGACTTTCTCACAGCGGAAGTGACACCAGTAACTTTCTAGGACAAAGAAATACAGGTACTCAAAGTTGAAATTTTCTCCCCTAAAACTGAAATGGCTTGGAGATATAAAGACACCCATAGACATTCTATAGCCCATCTCTTGCACTGCACAGAGTCACTCATGTCCCATGTCAAATTCCCATCGGTGGTTATCTGAAATGGTGGCCTTTCTAAGGTCTAAAGAAAGGAAGTCTTACAAAGGAAGCCTTGATAAAACAAGCTCAAGTCCCAACTGCTAAAAGCTGGTTCTAGAGACTTGACTGATGTCCATCACCTGTTGCCTGTGCCACCATTTCTGCTCCTCATTGGTTCTGATGAGCTTATTAGGTTATGGTTGCTACAATTGCTTCTTGACTATAAGACAGAACTTGGAGGCATAAAGAGGTGCCCCTAGAAATTCCTTGAGTTTCATGCTTACAGATCCTTATAATAGCAACATTACCTTCTTGTGATTATTGAGGTCAACTGATGTTACCAATTATAGTCATTGTTTTCTTAGCCTGTTACACCACTTGCATGAAGAGTCACATAATGGGAGACATAGTAAAAATCTCGCTGTATCTCTGGAAAGATCATCCTACCGCCCTTTTGATTGGACCTCTAGAGTCCAGCAAAACCTAAAGATGGAAACAGGTAGGTACAGAAAAAGCACACATTCCCCAAGAGGATCACAGAGAGCGATGATGAGGGGGGTCACTCCCACCTCCTACTTCTTGGATTCTGGACCTAATTTACCTACCACAGCATAAACATCAGACCATAGCTATTGGTTAAATATACATCAAATATTGAAGGGCATCAATACCCTGCAGATCCATAGGGTATCATACCTAAGCTGGCACCTTAACTGTATCTTGAAGAATCTATCCTAGTGTTCCTGATGGATGGCAGGATGGAAGTGATGGAGTGCACGAAAGAACTGGTGGATCCTGTGGTCACATGCCAAGTGTCACTCTGCCTTGGTGCTTTAAGTCAGTCCCTCGGTCTAAAATACATTCAGTCACTCAGTTATGTTCGACTCTTTGCAGCCCCATGGACTGTATGTATCCTACTAGAATCTCTGCTGGTGAAATTTTCCAGGCAAGAATAGTTCAGTTGATCACTATTTCCTACTCCAAGGGATCTTCCTGATGCCGAGACTGAACCTATGTCTCCTCTGTCTCCTGCATTGGCAGACAAAAATTCTTTACCAATAGCACCATCTGGGAAAGCTTGATCTGAGATAGTATTGTGCAAAATCCCATGACAATAACCTAGAGACCTATCATATAGTGGTTCTGGTATAAGCACTCAGAATAAAGGAGTACAAATCCATTCCCAGAATAATTGTCAATCCCAGCAATTACGAAATAGACCCCCTACAGGCAGAAAGTGTCCAGTGAAATCAACTTGCTGTCAAGTGGCTAGTTTGTCTTTTAGGAAAGATAGATAGCATCATATCATATGCTCAGTGTTTGTCACTGTTGCTGAAGGGTTGGACACTTAGTAGCCATATTAACTAAATCAGGTGTGAAATCACACGCTCTCTCCACTCATGCCACCTTAGCATGGGGTAGCTGAGAAGAGGGGCCAGCTAATCCTCCCTGGAAAAGGTCAGCGGTCTCCTTGGTTATTCAGTAACTTCTCAGGTTGGAGAGGATAAAGATCTGCACACTTTGCATACAGCCTTGAAGGAACATCCATGTGCCTCTTGCTATAAAATTTTTTTCTTCCATCTTTTAATCTTCCTCCTTTAAGTTCCCTAGCCAAAAAAACAAGGCATTTATCACTGTCTTTAAACCCATATATATTCTTCATTCAGACCAGTTCTCTCTATGCACCAAGTTGATAAATAGAGGTTTAATACTTATGACTCTGCCCAATAGGAGGATTTTACTCATTGATATCTTGCAAAACCACTTTTGAATGAAGCTATAGTGTAACAGGGGGGCTTCCCTGGTGGCTTAATGGCAAAGAATCTGCTTACAATGCAGGAGGCGCAGGAGACATGGGTTCAATCTCTGGGTTGGGAAGATCCCCTGGAGGAGGGCAAGACAACCCACTCCATTATTCTTGCCTGGAGAACCCTATGGACAGAGGAGTCTGGTGGGCTGCAGTCCATAGTGTCACAAAGAGTCAGACATGACTGAAGGGACTAAGCATGCATGCAGGTAGGGTAACAGAGGTCCATTCTGAGCTCAAGTGTATGTATCCAGATAGCTCATTCAATAACAAAGAGAATTTCCTCTTTGATGACCCCACAAGGCCACTGAAGTGAGCTGAGAGGAAGAGATAATTATGACAAAAGTGGGTGTCATGGACATTTAGGCCACCTGTTTATATAAGAGAACTCTGTCTTATAGACATAAATGGATCACAATGTATCTCTGCTGTTCCCACCTGTCTGTGACCTGGGGAGGCTGACAGCAGTAGCCTTCACAGTTTTGCATAATCACTTGGTGTCTTGTAATCATGCTTACAGTTTTACCAGGGTCCAATAGCACGGCAGGCATTGCTTTTAAAATAGTAAAGTTCTTGCAAGAAGTATGCCTTTGTTTCCTAACCTTAGAGATTTGTGCTGACTTTGTTAAGGTTTGCCAGAGACTTCTCACAGTGTTTATATCTAACACAGATGCTTGTATTTGCCAGGTTACATAGGCCCCTTGGAAAAACTTTTGTATCACAAGCTGACAGCTTTCTGAGTCACCCAATATGTAAGTCACATCAGGATGCCCAAGTGTGGTATCCTGTCTTCAAAATCTGAAGAGCATATCAAGTATTTGTTTCTCCTTTAATGGTGGGAAATATATAACCACGCGTTCTTTTTCCTTTAAAATGATGTTCTAGCATTCCTCAGATCAATGGAAAAATTTTACCAGTGGAGCAGCTGCATAAATCATTCATGATAGGATTTATCACATATCACATATCACATATCCTCTAGTATGCAAATATCCAACCAGAGCACAGCGCCCTCGACACTTCCTGCTTTCCAGGTCTATTCACCATGATTTCAAAATATAATTGATCAGCATGATGTTCTAGAATATCCGGAGAATAAACCATTGACTAAAAGGGAAAGTAGGTGACATTGAGGACGTGACCTTATATTCATTTCAACAAATATATTTCACTGAAAAGAGGGCTTTTCAGTCATGCCTTCTTATGGTGATTAGCTGATGTGAGCTGTCATTTCTTCCTTCAGTGTTTCAATTGCACTAAACCATAACCAGTTCCACAATACTTCTTGTCCGTTACCTCTCAAATGATAGAGGTGGTGCATTAGTTGGGGCCTAACCCTCGGTTTTTATCACATACTAGCACATCACAGACCATTCAAGTATGACATAAATCAAATCCCTTATGATTATACAGTGGAAGTGAGAAATAGATTTAAGGGACTAGATCTGATAGATAGAATGCCTGATGAACTATGGAATGAGGTTCATGATATTGTACAGGAGACAGGGATCAAGACCATCCCAATGGAAAAGAAATGCAAAAAAGCAAAATAGCTGTCTGGGGAGGCCTTACAAATAGCCGTGAAAAGAAGAGAAGTGAAAAGCAAAGGAGAAAAAGAAAGATATAAGCATCTGAATGCAGAGTTCCAAAGAATAGCAAGGAATGATAAGAAACCCTTCCTTAGCGATCAGTGCAAAGAAATAGAAGAAAACAACAGAATGGGAAAGACTAGAGATCTCTTCAAGAAAATTAGAGATACCAAGGGAACATTTCATCCAAAGATGGGCTCGATAGAGGACAGAAATGGTATGGACCTAACAGAAGCAGAAGATATTAAGAAGTGGTGGCAAGAATACACGGAAGAACTGTACCAAAAAAAGGTCTTCATGACCAAATAATCACGATGGTGTGATCACTTATGTAGAGCCAGACATCCTGGAATGTGAAGTCAAGTGGGCCTTAGAAAGCATCACTATGAGCAAAGCTAGTGGAGGTGACAACATTCCAGTTGAGCTATTTCAAATCCTGAAAGATGATGCTGTGAAAGTGCTACACTCAGTATGCCAGCAAGTTTGGAAAACTCAGCAGTGGCCACAGGACTGGAAAATGTCAGTTTTCATTCCAATCCCAAAAAAGGCAATGCCAAATAATGCTCAAACTACCGCACAATTGCACTCATCTCACATGCTAGTAAAGTGATGCTTAAAATTCTCCAAGTCAGGCTTCAGCAATACATGAACATGAACTTCCAGATGTTCAAGCTGGTTTTAGAAAAGGCAGAGGAACCAGAGATCAAATTGCCAACATCCGCTGGATCATCATAAAAACAAGAGAGTTCCAGAAAAACATCTATTTCTGCTTTATTGACTATGCCAAAGCCTTTGACTGTGTGGATCACAATAAACTGTGGAAAATTCTGAAAGAGATGGGAATAGCATAACACTTGACTTGCATTTTGAGAAACTTATATGCAGATCAAGAAGCAAGAGTTAGAACTGGATGGAACAACAGATTGGTTCCAAATAGGAAAAGGATTTGGTCAAGGCTGTATATTGTCACCCTGCTTATTTAACTTATATGCAGAGTACATCATGAGAAACGCTTGGCTGGAAAGAAGCACAAGCTGGAATAAACATTGCCAGGAGAAATATCAACGACCTCAGATATGCAGGTAACACCACCTTTATGGCAGAAAGTGAAGAAGAACTAAAGAGCCTCTTGATGAAAGTGCAACAGGAGATTGGAAAAGTTGGCTTAAAGCTCAACATTCGGAAAACTAAGATCATGGCATCTGGTCCCATCACTTCATGGTACATAGATGGGGAAACAGTGGAAACAGTGGCTAACTTTATTTTTCTGGGCTCCAAAATTAATGCAAATAGTGACTGCAGCCATGAAATTAAAAGACGCTTGTTCTTTGAAAGGAAAGTTATGACCAACCTAGAGAGCATATTAAAAAGCAGAGACATTACTTTGCCAACAAAGGTCCGTCTAGTCAAGGCTATGGTTTTTCCAGTGGTCATGTATGGATGTGAGAGTTGGACTGTGAAGAAAGCTGAGTGCCTAAGAATTGATGCTTTTGAACTGTGGTGTTGGAGAAGACTCTTGAGAGTCCCTTGGACTGCAAGGAGATCCAACCAGTCCATTCTAAAGGGGATCAGTCATGGGTGTTCATTGGAAGGACTGATGTTGAATCTGAAACTCCAATACTTTGGCCACATGGTGCGAAGGGTTGACTAATTTGAAAAGTCCTTGATGGTAGGAAAGATTGAAGGTGAAAGGATAAGGGGACAACAGAGGATGAGATGGTTGGATCATACCCCGGACTCTATGGACATGGGTTTGGGTGGACCCTGGTAGTTGGTGTTGGAGAGGGAGGTTTGGTGTGCTGCAGTTCAAGGGGTTGCAGAGTGGGACATGACTGAGTGACTGAATTGACTGATTGATTGATTCAGCTTCCCTACCTGGAATGCCTGTGTTATGGTTTTCAAAGTGGGTTTCTTACCTACCCCCCCCATCAGATCTCAAAATTGTTCCTTCCAGCATTTTTCCCAGTAAATGATAATTTCATTTTTCTTCCTGTGGTTTAGAACAAAAAGGAAACATTGGATTTTCAATAGACCTGGAGTTGTTATTTTTTACTCTTCTCTTTTTATTTATTTTCTATACAGACTTTATTTTTTGGAGCAGTTTTAGACCCACAGCATTATTGAGCTGAATGTATAAAGATACTCCTGCCTCTGGGCATTCAAAGCCTTCCCCAGTATCATCATTGTCCCCCATCAGAGTGATGTATGTGTTATAACTGATGAACCTACATTTACACGTCATTGTTACCTAAAGCTTGTAGTTTATATAAGGTTCACAGTCGGTGCTGTACATTCATGGGTTTGGGAAAATGTATATTGCCATGGATCCACCACCATAGCGTCATTCAGAATAGTTCTTCTGCCCTAAAATCCTCTATGCTCTGCCTACTCATCACTCTCTCTCCCTTAATCCTTACCAATCACTCATTTTATTTTATTTTTTTACTGTTCAATAATTTTGCCTTTTCCAGAATGTCATGTAGTTGAAATCACTCATTATTTAGCCTGTTCAGATTGACTGTCTTCACTTTGTAATATACATTTTAGATTTCTCCATATATTTTCTTGGCTTAGAAGCTCATCAGTTTTTGGCTCTACCATCCTGTTGTCTGTATGTACCACGACTGATTTACTCATTCGCCTACTTAAGGACATCTCAGTTGCTTCCAGGTTTTGGCAATTATAAATAAAACTGTCCTAAGCATATGCCTGCCAGTTTTTTGTATAGACATGAATTTTTAATACCTTTAAGCAAGTATCAGAGCATAATTGCTTCATCTTTGCATCTTATGGTAAGAGAATGTTTAGCTTTGTAAGAAAGTGCCAACAAGTCCTCCAAAGTAGCTTGCCATTTCATTTTCCACTAACAATGAATTAGAGCTTCTCTCTTATTTTTGAATCCTACATTCACTTCATAAACAAATCCTTTTGCTTCTCACTTAAACCCACTTAGGTTCAAACTACCATCAGCTTTAACTCACATTATTTAATAGATCCGTAAATAGACTCCCTATGTTTGTCTTCTGTCTTCAGGCATTGTATAAGGCAGAAGACAGAGCAAGTGACTTAAAATATGCAAGAGAGCATGTCACTCTTCTTAAAACCCTCTGATGATGTCCCATTTCACAGTAAAATCTCAAATCCTTAGAATAACTAATTTAAAAATAGCTTTTCCACCTTACTTCCTGATCTCATCTTCTCATTGCCTCAGACTCACTCTGTTCCAGCCATACGGACCTTGTTTCCCAAACATTTCAGTCATGCTTCAGGGTTTTAGCACTATCTGTTCTCTTTTTTAGAATGTTCTTTCCCTGGATATATGCAAGGCTTGCTCCTGTACTCCTTATTTTTATTCATGTCACATCTCATTAACGCTTTCCTGGGTGTCCTGTCTAAAATAGCAATGCTTTCGTCAATCTTTGTTTCCTTTAAATGCTTCTTTTATATAACTCCATTTTTAAAAGTTTCTTAAAGTATAGTTGATTTACAATATTCTGTTAGTATCAGCAGTACAGGAGAGTAAAGCAGTTATACACATACATATACTTACTCTCTTTATATATTCTTTTTCCATTTAGGCCATTACAGACTATTGGATAGAATTCCCTGTGCTATACAGTAGGTCCATTGTAGTTATCCGTTTTATATATAGTAGTATGTATACACCAATCCCAATCTTCCAATTTATCCCTTCCCTCCTTTACCTCCTAGTAACCACAAGTTTCACCTCCTCCAATTACACATTTATATGACTTTATTTCATTCATTGCTGTTTTTTTTTTTTTAACCTCCAATTAGAATGCAAGCTCTACAAGTCAGTTTTTGTGTGTTAGTTGTGATTATTATTGCTGATATTGTATCCCCTGCACCTAGAATGCTTGACAACACTAGGTACTCAATAAATATTTCAGAACAAATGAATGAATGCTGACTTTATACATAGACCGAAATTTCTTCTGGCTAAAACTCATGTTTCCTTGAAGATGTTGGAAACACATGCTCTTCAGTCTTTTAACAGTAAATGTTTTTGCTGTGAATCATTTTAAATCTAGCCCAATTAGTTTCTCACATAGATAATCTAATCATATACCTAGGTGCCCAGAGTGTTCTTTCTTTATCCTAGAAGACCAGTAACTTTAACTTATCTTTTTTCAAAAAGTCTTGGGTTATAGGCAACCCTTTCAACATATATAAGAAGGCTGATTGCTGAAGAATTGATGCTTTTGAACTGTGGTGTTGGAGAAGACTCTTGAGAGTCCCTTGGACTGCAAGGAGATCCAACCAGTCCATTCTGAAGGAGATCAACCCTGGGATTTCTTTGGAAGGAATGATGCTAAAGCTGAAGCTCCGGTACTTTGGCCACCTCATGTGAAGAGTTGATTCATTGGAAAAGACTCTGATGCTGGGAGAGATTGGGGGCAGGAGGAGAAGGGGACGACCGAGGATGAGATGGCTGGATGGCATCACGGACTCGATGGACGTGAGTCTGAGTGAACTCCGGGAGATGGTGATGGACAGGGAGGCCTGGCGTGCTGCGATTCATGGGGTCGCAAAGAGTCGGACATGACTGAGCGACTAAACTGAATTGAACTGAATTAGGTCTTTTTTTTTACATCTGAAAAGATTTACTAAACCATAGCTTTAAATACCTATGTATTCATTTTTTTTTTTCATTTATATCAGAGTATAGCTGCTTCACAGTGCTGTGTCAGTTTCTGCTGTACAGAAAAGCGAATCAGCCATGCTGTTGTTGTTCTTGTTTAGTCACTAAGTCATGCCCAAATCTTTTGGGACCCCATGGACTGGAGTCTGCCAGGCTCCTCTGTCCATAGGATATTTCTAGACAAGAATATCAGATTGGGTTGCCATATCCTTCTCCAAGGGATCATCCTGACCCAAGGATCAAACTCATATCTCCTGCATTGGTAGTTGGATTCTTCACCACTGAGCCACTAAGGAAGCCCTTGAATCAGCTATGCTAACACACACACCACTTCTTTTTAGATTTCCTTCACATTTACGTCACCAAAGTGCATTGAGTAGGGTTCCCTGTGGTATACAGAACATTCTGATGACTTATCTATTTTATACATGAAAAGGATGTATAATGAAGAGAAAGAATAGAATATACATGAAAAGAATGTATAGTCGCCCAGTCGTGTCCAGCTCTTTGTGACCCCGTGAACTATCGCCCACCAGGCTCCTCTGTCCATGGAATTTCCAGGCAAGAATACTGGAGTGGTGTAGCATTCCCTTCTCCTGGGGATCTTCCTGATGCAGGGATCGAATCTGAGTCTCCCACACTGTAGGCGGATTCTTTACAATCTGAGCCACCAGGGAAGGATTTGATACACTGTAGTGTGTATATGTCAATCCCAATCTCCCAGTTCATCCCACTCTCCCTCCGCCTCTTGGTAACCAGAAGTTTGTTCTCTATTTCTGCTTTGCAAATAAGTTTATCTGTACTGTTTTTCTGGATTCCATATACAAATGATATTGTATGATGCTTGTTTTTCTCTTTTTGACTTGCCTTACTCTGTATGGCAGTCTTCAGGCCCATCCACGACTCTGCAAATGGTGCTATTGTGTTCCTTTATATGGATGAGTAACATTCCATTGTATACATGCACTGCACCATCTTTATCTGCTCCGCTGTTAATGGACATTTAGGTTGCCTCCATGCCCGGCTATTGTAAATAGTGCTGCAATGAACATCGGTGTGCATATATCTTTTTAAACTATAATTTTCTCCAAGTATATTCCCAGGAATGGGGAATCACTGGGTTATATGAGAGTTCTATTTTTAGCAAAAGCATATTTATTAGGCTTTGAAGTTACCTTTCATATTATGTGTGTGTGTGTGTGTGTGTGCAGTCATCTTTCCTTTCCTTTGCTTTATATCTTACATCAACAAACTTTTAAAACCCTCTGTTCAATTTTCTTACTTTTTACCTCCCTTTCATGGCCTTACTATGCTTCGAGCAGATTCTATTTTCCTTTGTGCTCCTTCTAATGCAGACATGTTTTGTAGATCACATTTTTCCCTTTCCCTTTTCACTTATTCCCCAGTTCTGCCAGCTCATGCTACATCTCTCTTGGTTAACTTGGTATATCTTACTAGTGCACTTTTTTAAAGGTATTTTTAAAATTTTATTTATGACTGTGTGTTTGCTCATATATTACATCTGCTCTATGGCAATATTTTTTCTTGTGAGGCTTAGTCATCTTTCACATTTTGCTGTTCCTCTTATTCTTACTTCTTATAGTATCTTTGTGGAGATTTTGTGCTGCTTCCTTCTTAAAGGTTTTTCATCTTTGAGTCGGGTGGGTTCTCACAGGACAGCTATTTTCAGGAGAATTTGTGTTGTATTGGAGAAAGAATGAGTTTAGGCATTGAGTTTCCCCATGTAACAGCACGGGGTGGCTTATTTGGTAAAGCTATATAACTGAATTTTTGGTATCTTTGCCTCTTTTCAGAAAGCAGAGATCTAATGTAGCCAGATTGCTCCAAGGTCAATATTCTTCCTTTTCTAAGAAACAGCTTCATTATTTCCTGAAACCACCTATTTTTCCCACATCTTAGTCCTGTGGAAGGGGTGTCAAGGATTCTGGTCTGCATGAAAAAGTGAAAGTGTTAGTTGTTTGGTCGTGTCCAATTATTTGTGAACCCATGGATCGTAGCCCCCCACCAGACCCCTCTCTCCATGTGGATTCTCCAGGCAAGAATACTGAAGTGGGTAGACATTCTTTTTTTCAGGAGATTTTCCTGACCCAGAATCACCAACCCAGACCCTCCCCTCCCTGCCCCCCATCCCCCACACCATTGCAGGCAGATTCCTCACCGTCTGAGCCACCAGAGAAGCCCCAAGAATACTGGAATGAGTAGTCATTTCCTTCTCCAGGGGATCTGCATGCAATGGGGGAGACCTTGGTTCAATTTCCACCCAGGGATCAAACCTGGGTCTCTGGCATTGCAGGTAGATTCTTTACCATCTGAACCACCAGGGAAACCTGCTAGTCTGCATACCCTGTTCTAGTTATTAAAAAATAAATAAATAAATAAATAAACGTGTTGGATTTGCCTTCTGTGTATTACACTTCCTTTTGGGAGCTATTTTTGCTGACTTTGGTTTATAGATATGCCTTTTTCAACAAGTGTCTTTGCCCTTCGGTGCATTTGGCAGCTCTTTTCCATTTATTGTTGTTCAAGGTCATAGGTATTTTTAAATCTTTTAAAAGTAAATTTGAGTCCTGTGAACTTTATATCACACTGCTTCTCAGAGAAGTTTTATGCATAGATTTGTGCAGGAAAAAGAAAAGTGAGCAAGTCGTAGATACTTAAATTGCAACAACATTTAAAGCTGAAGGAGAAAAGTGCTAAAAGAGTATGAACAGGAGACCCAGCAGGGTGTAGACAGGTGGAGGGGGACTCAGGATGCCCACTGGGTGAATGTTGATGACCATCCTTATTTAAGGCATTTGCAGGAAGGCTTTTCTGGTAGACTGCTCCAGCTCAATGAATATTGAAAAGTAAATGCTTTGAAGAGGATGAGTTTGAGATGGGAATTGACATGACTAATACCTGTGGCAGTTAGAAAATAAAAATATAGTTGAAATTGAGATTAAAGTGTAGTATCAGAAAAGCAGAGGGTGATATGTCAGATTTTGCATATTTTGGGTCTAGGGAGAGGAACCTCACTAGAAGCAGATAAGTAAGAATAAGAAAGGAGCAAGAAGAAGTGCTTCTCTGCAAGAAATATTGAATTGAGTTATTTTAATGATGCCATTTTAATGGTATATTTTTGTTGTTGTTCCTACAAAACATTTTTATTGTTACTTTATTGATTCATGTAACACATATTTATTAAGCCTCTTTTATGTTCCATTGCAGACCCCAGGTAAAGAATACTGGGAAATTATAGCCCTAGTTTTCAATTATGGTCTTAGTCAGTTCATACTGCTATAACAAAATGCTGTAGACGGCATGGCTTCAACAACAAACATTTACTTCTCTACTGTTCTGTGGATGGCAGTCCCTGAGTTGGGAAGATGTGAGTTCAATCCACTGGAGTAGGAAATGGCAACCCACACCAGTATTTGTGACTGGAAAATTCCATGGACAGAGGAGCCTGGTGGGCTACAGTCCATGGGGTCAAAAAGATTTGGACACCAGTGAGCGCAGATGCACAGGAAACAACCTAGGGTCTGAAGTCCAAGGTGGGGATGGTTGGAACCTCTAATCTATACCTGGTTGGTCAGAAGCACAGGTGATAATCATCATCTGAAGTGGAAGATGGGAAATCTTGGAGCACTGAATTTTAATCTTGTGGAATCTGATGCTGTCTCTGGGTAGATAGTGCAGAATAGAGCTGGATTGTAAGACACTCAACTCGTGTCAGAGAACTGCTTGTGGGTGTGGGGAAGCCTCCTTCACACACATTGGCACTGAGTTCAGGAACCACAAAATTCCTCAAGGGGGAAATGAAAACACTTAGAATATAAGATGATCCTTTTTTGAGATGGGAAATCATATGAATCCTGTTATAGGTTAAGAATCACTGGTTTGGGGGTTAGTACAGATTATAGAAAAGCTATGACAAACCTAGACAGTGTATTAAAAAGCACAGACATTACTTTGTCAACAAAGGTCCATATAGTCAAAGCAATGGTTTTTCCAATAGTTATGTACGGATGTGAAAGTTGGACCATAAAGAAGTCTGAGAACCAAAGAACTGATGCTTTTGAATTATGGTAATGGAGAAGATGCTTGTGAGTCCCTTGGACAGCAAGAAAACCAAACCAGTCAATCTTAAAGGAAATCAACCCTGAATATTCACTGGAAAGACTGATGTTAAAGCTCAAGCTCCAATACTTTGGCCACCTGATGCGAAGAGCCAACTCTTTGGAAAAGACTTTGATGCTGAGAAAGATTGAGGTCAAGAGAAGAAGGGCATGACAGAGGATGAGATGGCTGGATGGCATCACCCACTCAATCGGCATGAATTTGAGCAAAATCCGGGAAATAGTGAAGGACAGGGAAACTTGGTGTGCTACAGTCCATGGGATCCACAAAGAACTGGACACAACTTAGTGACTGAACAACAACATAGGTGGAATTGCAGACAATAATTGAAGGAAAGATAAAACGCATTATGAGTCTTGAATACCAGAAATCCGATACTAATCCCTCCCTGTCTCTAAAATTCAGTGAGGGATCATCATCTTCTTCTTACACTGAAGCCACCTCAGTCTCAGAGCTTAAAGCACTTTGCCCTGAGTCACACAGGTGTCCAGTGCAGGGAGCTGAGTTCTGCCCCTGCTGCTGCAGTTTACTGCACCTTACTCCATTGTCTGCTAAATCATCGCCCATGGAGATTCCAGAACTGAGACTTAACTTTTGATAAATAAAGGCACTGTTACTTTGTTTCTGTTCTCCAGCTCCAGCTGTTCTCACTTATGGTGAGGACATCAGCACACTCCTTTTTTTCTGCTCACATGCCCCAAAGTAAGTGTTAATTAATAAACCTGCTTAGTTTCCCAAACATCTGAAAGGCATAAAAAATATGGAGACTTGGAAAAACATCCTTTCTTCTTTCCTAGCCAGTGATCTGCAAACTCTTAGAGGCAATGGTAGGTGCTGGAAAATGTAAACAGATGCAATTTGTGGAAAAACTTGTCAAGACTGAAAACCATGAAGAGTTTCTCCATTGAATAAATGGTGCTAAACAACAACTAAAACCAGCCCTGGAAGGCAGTATCTTTTCACATAAAAGAAATGTTAATTTAATTAAATGTTCTAAGACCTTGTTATGTAAACATAACTCCAGTAACCTGAGTGGCAAAAAGAGAGAGAGAAATATGGCAGATAGAGCCATTCACAGCTATAAAACCAGAATGTACAAAGAGCATCGTTTTGTTTATTCTGGATTTTACACTCTTTGCTTAGAGCAAAAACAGCTGCTTTTCCCAACTTTACTTCAGAGACTTGTCTTCAGTCTCATGCTTTGGATCGGTATTTATATGTGCCTGTATTTGTGCAAGTTCGTGTATTCAGATAACACAACGTTTAAGAACTTGTTTCTCTGTGTGTATGTCTTAGTGAGTCCTGGGTTTACAGGCATGTATAGAGCCTTTGAGCCATCATAAAGGTACACTTGAGTTTGTGTACACGCATAGGTGACTGATCCCATGTGTGTATCTGTGGATGTATATGTGTCTGTGTGCGTGTGATTGCGAAGGGTTGCATGTATGAGCAAATATAAATGCCTCAGGGGGTGTATGTTTGAACTGCTGTGTGGAGAGGAGCATGAATACGTGCATGTGCAAGCTTCCTGTAAGCCTGTGTGTGCAAGCCCAGCTGTATGGTCCTGTTTGTAAGAATGCGTGCATACACGTGTGTACTGTATAAGTCTGGGGGAAGGTGGAGGGTGTGTCAGCTGTGTGGGAGAATGACAGAGTGTTACTGGAGGGGCTGTTTCTCAACCATCATATTTCACTGTCAGTGCGGAAGCTATTTCCAGAAATGGCTGCTGCCAATTTGTCGTGCTGTTAATTGATGTCAGAGCTGTGTCTCTTGAGTCTGGCACTGAAGCGGTAAAGTGAAATTTCCAAACAAGTCCAGACCCCCGGAAGCTGTCCTGGGTTTGCAAGGTGATTGAAAACAGATATTTTTAGGGGAAAAGAAAAGATTGCCTTTTTGGTGGTACTTCGTCTAGAGGACACTTTGGCAGGTCTGTGTGTAACCCATCTGGGATAGGTTAGCAGGGATGAGGACTAGATGGGAGGGGAGACCAGGAATTGAGTAAAAGGGCTGCTGGCCAAGCTCCAGTGGTGACAGCTTCTCTTTGCATTTTCCCAAACTTGGACTAGTTGTTAACTGTTTGAGGGCTTCCCCTTCCCCAAACAGTGCCATCCTAGAACTGGATGTGATACCTTCGTTTGTTCAGATTTTAGGAAACTGAAGACTAAAGGGGGAAGACTACCTCCCTGATATAAGAGACAGACTTCAGATTATAAGTTAATGAACTGTGAGAACCGTTTGGAGAATTCAAGTTTTTATTTCCTTATAATATACTTTTATTTTGTTTTTTGCTATCAGTCAATATTACTTCATGGCAAATAGATGGAGAAACAGTGGAAATAGTGGCAGACTATTTTTTGGGGTTCCAAAATCACTGCAGATGGTGACTGCAGCCATGAAATGAAAAGACGCTTGCTTCTTGAAGAAAAATTATGACCAACTTAGCATATTAAAAAGCAGAGACGTTACTTTGCCAACAAAGGTCCATCTAGTCAAGGCTGTGGTTTTTCCAGTAGTCATGTATGGATGTGAGAGTTGGACTATAAAGAAAGTTGAGCACCGAAGAATTGATGCTTTTGAACTGTGGCATTGGAGAAGACTCTTGAGAGTCCCTTGGACAAAGAGATCCAACCAGTTCATCCTAAAGGAAATCAGTCCCAAATGTTCATTGGAAGGACTGATATTGAAGCTAAAACTCCAATACTTTGGCCACCTGATGTAAAGAGCTGACTCATTTGAAAAGACACTGATGCTGGGAAATATTGAAGGTGAGAGGAGATGGGAACGACAGAGGATGAGATTGTTGGATGGCATCACCGACTGAATGGACGTGAGTTTGAGTAAACTCCAGGAGTTGGTGATGGACAGAGAGGCCTGGCATGCTGCAGTCCATGGGGTCTCAAAGAGTCGGACACAACTGAGCAAATGAACTGAACTGAATATTCTTTAAATATATATATATTCAAACAAACCAGTAGCTTGGCAACTGCTGGTTTCACTGGCGAAGGCAAGAAAGAATGTCTAGAAGGCAGTGTTCATGGCCCATCATTTCTTTTCCCCATTCTTGTGCAAATCCTTCATTTGAAATCCAACACACATGTAATCCTCTCTTTCCACAGATAATATGAAAAATTGTTATAGCATAAAATACTTTTTACCAGAAGATACTTTTCATTTCCTTCTTATCCATTATGCAGAATTTAACTGAACATCATTTTACTCAACTAATGCTATAAGTACATTCATTTAATATATGTTTATGTTTATGCAATTCACAGTAAAGGTGAAAATGCAAATTTGTAACATATATAACAAGATTAGCTATATATTGTTAATTTATTTTTTAATTGGAGTATAATCGCTTTACAATATTTTATTATTTTATGCTGTAAAATAACATGAATCAGCCATATGTGTACATATTCCCCTCCCATTTGAGCCTCCCTCCTACCTCCCCATCCCATTCCTATAGTGTGAAAAAATACTTGCATGTTATATGCCAACTGCTAACTTTATATATAAAGAAACAGATTTAGGGCTAGTGGTATAGTTAGGGTGAATAATTTGAAATGAAGTTGTATGGCAGATCTACGTATGGCAAACGAAAAATTCAAGTACGTTTAGAAGGGATTGGAGAAGGCAGTGACATCCCACTCCAGTACTCTTGCCTGGCAAATCCCATGGAAGGAGGACCCTGGTAGGCTGTAGTCTATGAGGTCGCTGAGGGTCGGACACGACTGAGCGACTTCACTTTCAATTTTCACTTTCATGCATTGGAGAAGGAAACGGCAACCCACTCCAGTGTTCTTGCCTGGAGAATCCCAGGGACGGGGGAGCCTGGTGGGCTGCTGTCTATGGGGTCGCACAGAGTCGGACACGACTGAAGTGACTTAGCATAGCATAGCATTAGGAGGGATGAAACTTTATCCCAGAACTAAAGGTGTAACTTTGAATGGGAAGGTACTTGGAAGCGATATCTAGCTATCTATAATCAGAGTGTTAATGGGATATTTAAACTTCTGCAATGAAATCAAAACACCCTTATCACTCACGAGGACATTTCTGTTTCACGTCATCAGAGAATAAAGTTCAAGTTTGGTTACCAAATTATGAACTATGTAAGGACCTCTTTGGGTGACTGTGTGGTTTTTGTTTTTCTTTTCTCTCCTTGAATTGTCCCTTTTGGCGTATGGTGTTTTTGAGATTTCTCACTATTTCACTGATGCTCCATGGAATTTGATGAACCAAGTCATGTCCAAAGTTGCTCTTTACATGGGAACACAGTGAGGGGCAGCCCAGGTCAAAGAGACTATTTGGACCATTTGTGCTCTGAGAAAGGAGCATTGCCCATTACCTCTGCCTCTAGAATACTAGGACCTCTACACTCACAGTCAGAATTAAGAACTGAAATCAGCAAAAGAAGGGTGCTCTACCTGAATTGAGACATACCACTTAAAACTGTAGTCAAATAGGTGTTTTAACACTACTTCCAAAGTCTTAAAGACCCATGACTCAACTATGGTTTCACATTAGAGCTATCTAGGAGAGTTTTCTTAAAACTCCAATGCCCAGGAACCCCCAAAGATCCCATTATTTGGTCAGAAGATGGTTGATGCCTTAAGCAGAAGGAGTAAAGGAATTGAGGCTCAATATGGATTGCGTGTGTGTGCTCACTCAGTCATGTTCAACTATTTGTGGCCCCATGGACTGTACCCCCCCCCAGGCTCCTCTATCCAAGGGATTTTCCAGGCAAGAATACTGGGATTGGTTGCCATTTTCACGGGATTTTCCCAACCCAGGGATCGAAACTGTGTCTCTTGCATCTCCTGCATTGGCAGGTGGATTCTTTACCACTGTGCAACCTGGGAAGCTCCAGTGAAGATTAACCTAAACCAAAATGTCAGGAGACAAAATAAAGGCTAATTTTATCTTATAAATCCTTATTATAGCATAATTTATACATTAGAATGACACCTCTATGAATCTTTTTAGATTTTCAGTACTGAAAGTTAGCCTTAGGATTCACAGGTTAAGAAACCTGGGTATTATCTTTTTATCAAAGACAAGGTGTAACATCAAGTAATTTATAATGAGCTAGATTAGAAGGAGATGTTTGTATCGCCTCCTCACATTTTCCCCCTGGCCAACACCCTTGGAAACATTGGTTCTTGCCTTAGGTGGAAGGAGTAAAGGAATTGTGGCTCAATGTGGATTGGGTGTGAGTATGTATGCTCAGTCATATGAAGCACATGGCTTCTAGACTTTGCCTTGCTTCCTTAACCATGTCACAAAGTTGTGAGTTACAAAGTGTTAGTTGCTCAGTTGTGTCCAACTCCTTGTGGCCCCATGGACTGTAGCCTGCCAGGCCCCAGGCTCCTCTGTCCATGGAATTCTCCAGGCAAGAATACTGGAGTGGGTTGCCATTCCCTTCTCCAGGGTATCTTCCCAACCCAGGGATGGAACCTGGGTCTCCTCCATTGCAGGCAGATTCTCACCAGGATGTTCCTTAGTTGCACTAATTGTACTAAGCCTCGCCCAAATGTACTAATCATGTCTGTCACTGCTCCTCTGTAGTTCAAGTCTTTCTTAACCTATTATGGATCTTTCTGCTCATAAGACAAGGTCATATGCTTTGTCTCTAGCTTCATTTCAAGAACATACTAGCATCTAGGTCAAATTCCACTTTAAAAACAACAAGAACAACAACAAAAATGCATGGAGGTCTGTATCTCACTGGCCTCAGCTACGAGGTAGAAAATCCCCTTGGAGCAGCTGAGCAGGATACAGTCTATTGGTCATTCTCTCCCCAAGGCAGAGCATCTCAGTGGTTTATATCCTGCAACTCAAACCAGGGACCAAATATGCAGATGTTTCAGGACCCACCTCAGGACCACTGAATCAGAATGTTAATTTTGACAAGGTTCTCATGTGATACCCATGAAAATAAAAGTTTCTGAGAAGCACTGGTGCAGGCCAAAGCATCTCTCTCCATCCTGGTTATGTAATAAACCAGATGAGGAACTTTTACAAACTGATCTGAAGCCCAGGCTCCATCCAAGAGCAATTCAATCAGAACCTGTTAGGTGGGATCTGGGCCTCAATGCATTTAGAAGCTCCTTACATGAATGCCAAGCAGAAGACTTCAATGGACATTTATCTGAAGAAGTTATACAGATGGCCAAAAGGCACATGAAAAGATGCTCAACATCATTAATCATTAATCATCACTTTTCAGCATAAGTTTTGATTGGTTTTGTTCTCTTCAAAGTTATATAGAGCCAATGTGGATCATTTTGATATCCATGTACTCTGGACAGAATACATTTCTGTAGTGGTGGAAGTGGAAAATCATACCATACTTCTGAGCTTTGTTGTTGTTCAGCTGGTAAGTTGTATCTGACTTTTTGGACCTCAAGAACTACAGCACACCAGGCTTCCTTGTCCTCACTATCTCCCAGAGTTTACTCAAACTCATGTCCATTGAGTTGGTGATTCCATCCAACCATCTTATCCTCAGTTGCCTGTTTCTCCTCCTGCCCTTATTTTTTCCCAGCATCAAGGTCTTTTCACTTCTGAGTCTTAGAGAGGCCAAGTACTCTTTGAAGACACCACATGTGTGCATGCTCAGTCATGTCCAGTTCTTTGTGACCCCAGGGTTTTTAGCCCACCATGCTTCTCTGTCCATGAGATTCTCCCAGAAGGAACACCGCAGTGGGTTATCATTTCCTCCTCCAGGCAATCTTAATGACTCAGGGATTGAACCTGTGTCTTCTGTGGCCTCTGCCTTGGTAGGCAGATCCTTTACCACTGAGTCACCTGGGAAGCCCTAAAGATACTACATCAGCCCGATAGACATTGCTAGCTGAACATGCACAAATTACTTTGTTGAATATGGGCAGTGTTGGCTAAAAAATCTATTTTTTATAACTTTCCACCTTGGCTGGAAGAGAATTTTAAGTGTTTCAAGCCTTCTGTATGCAGTTTACAAAACAATGGTGTGCATGGCTAATTTTAATATGATATTTAGGACATGAACTGAGAAGAGTTTGGCACCTTAGAAACAAAAATACGTAGATGGCCATCATGTGTCTGACCCTGGGATGGACAGTGGGGTAGAAAGGACAAAAAAAAAAAAAAAAAAAGTTTAAAAGCTTAATTTATTACCTGAATTCCATTGCCAATGTGTTTCTCTGTTGTGAAATCTTGCCATTTCTGCCTAATTAAAATTGAGAGGGAAATTTGGCGCATTCAGCTGATAAAACTTCTTGGAGGAATAAATAATATCCAGTGAGAGAAGTCAGCCGTGATGCCCTGGCTTGTTTACAATGGTCAGTGTCTTAAAGGAAACACAGCTGCAGGATTAAAAACACAGTAATATTTGGCTTTTTCCAACATTTTCACATCCAATAAAATCCTTAAATCAACTCCCTAAGAAGTTAATGAAGTTAATTAGTTAACACAGACTAAGTTATGCTCTGCTAACCAACAACCTCCAAAAGTCAGCTGCTTAACAAAAATAATTTCTTGCCAACACAACTTCTCGCTCATTGAAATTCCAGATGACTCACTGATCCAGACTCTTTCTGTGATATAGCTTCACTATCTCAACATGTGGACTCTATTCTGGACATAAAGAAGAGGGTCAGAACAACTTAGAAATAGAATACTCCACAGAAGCAAGCTACTCTTATGAAGCAAACTGGCATATTTTCACTGAACAGAGTTTAAAGACCTGGGTTATGGGCTCAGACCCCCTTAACAATAGTGGAATTTGAACAGCATAGGTGTCATTAGCCTCTATATTCTCTTAAACAAATAGTAGCAGCAATATTTGTTTTACATTCAGTGAGATAATGCATTGAAACTCTTTGAACAATATATGCTATGCTAAGTCGCTTCTGTGATATCTGACTTTGTGACCCTGTGGACTGTAGCCCACCAGTTTTCTCTGTCCATGGGATTCTCCTGGCAAGAATACTGGAATGAGTTGACCTTTCCTAGTCCAGGGGATCTTCCCCACCCAGGGATCAAACCTAAGTCTGTTGAGTCTCTTAAGTCTCCTATAATGGCAGTGGTTTCTTTACTACTAATGTCGCATGTAATGAATCCAAAAAATGAATTATTCTTACTGGGTGATCAAGATGTCCTCTATTAAGATAAGGTTGTTTTGATGGGCACTTTTACTTGGATGCAATCTCAAAAACAACAGAATGATCTCTGTTCGTCTCCAAGGCAAACCATTCAATATCACAGTTATCCAAGTCTATGCCCCAACCAGTAATGCTGAAGAAGCTGATGTTGAACGGTTTTATGAAGACACACAAGACCTTTTAGAACTAACACCCCAAAAAGATGTCCTTTTCACTAGAGGAGACTGTAATGCAAAAGTAGGAAGTCAAGAAACCGCTGGAGTAACAGGCAAATTTGGCCTTGGAATGCGGAATGAAGCAGAACAAAAACTAATAGAGTTTTGCCAAGAAAATGTACTGGTCATAGCAAACACCCTCTTCCAACAACACAAGAGAAGACCCTACACACGGACATCACCAGATGGTCAACACCGAAATCAAATTGATTATATTCTCTGCAGCCAAAGATGGAGAAGCTCTATATAGTCAACAAAAACAAGACAAGGAGCTGACTATGGCTCAGATCATGAACTCCTTATTACCAAATTCAGACTTAAATTGAACAAAGTAAGGAAAACCGCTAGACCATTCAGGTATTACCTAAATCAAATCCCGTATGATTATACAGTGGAAGTGAGAAATAGATTTAAGGGCCTAGATCTGATAGATAGAGAGTGTCTGATGAACTATGGAATGAGGTTCATGACATTGTACAGGAGACAGGGATCAAGACCATCCCCATAGAAAAGAAATGCAAAAAAAAAAAAAAAAAGGCTGTCTGAGGAGGCCTTTACAAATAGCTGTGGAAAGAAGAGAAGTGAAAAGCAAAAGAGAAAAGGAAAGATATAAGCATCTGAATGCAGAGTTCCAAAGAATAGCAAGAAGAGATAAGAAAGCCTTCTTCAGTGATCAATGCAAAGAAATAGAGGAAAACCACAGAATGGGAAAGACTAGAGATCTCTTCTAGAAAATTAGAGATACCAAGGGAACATTTCATGCAAAGATGGGCGCGATAAAGGACAGAAATAGTAGGACCAAACAGAAGCAGAAGATATTAAGAAGAGGTGGCAAGAATACACGAAAGAACTGTACAAAAAAGATCTTCATGATCCAGATAATCATGATGATGTGATCACTAATCTAGAGCCAGACATCCTGGAATGTGAAGTCAAGTGGGCCTTAGAAAGCATTACTACGAACAAAGCTAGTGGAGGTGATGAAATTCCAGGTGAGCTCTTTCAAATCCTGAAAGATGATGCTGTGAAAGTGCTGCACTCAATATGCCAGCAAATTTGGAAAACTCAGCAGTGGCCACAGGACTGGAAAAGGTCAGTTTTCATTCCAGTTCCAAAGAAAGGCAATGCCAAAGAATGCTCAAACTACTGCACAATTGCACTCATCTCACATGCTAGTAAAGTAATGCTCAAAATTCTCCAAGTCAGGCTTCAGCAATACGTGAACTGTGAACTCCCTGATGTTCAAGCTGGTTTTAGAAAAGGAGAGGAACCAGAGGTCAAATTGCCAACATCTGCTGGATCATGGAAAAGCAAGAGAGTTCCAGAAAAACATCTATTTCTGCTTTATTGACTATGCCAAAGCCTTTGACTCTGTCTATCACAAGAAACTGTGGAAAATTCTGAAAGAGATGGGAATACCAGACCACCTGACCTGCCTCTTGAGAAATCTGTATGCAGGTCAGGAAGCAACAGTTAGAACTGGACATGGAACAACAGACTGGTTCCAAATAGGAAAAGGAGTATGTCAAGGCTGTATATTGTCACCTGCTTATTTAACTTATGCAGAGTACATCATGAGAAATGCAGGACTGGAAGAAACACAAGCTGGAATCAACATTGTCCGGAGAAATATCAATAACCTCAGATATACAGATGACACCACCCTTATGGGCAGAAAGTGAAGAGGAGCTAAAAAGCCTCTTGATGAAAGTGAAAGAGGAGAGCAAAAAAGTTGGCTTAAGGCTCAACATTCAGAAAATGAAGATCATGGCATCCGGTCCCATCACTTCATGGGAAATAGATGGGGAAACAGTGGAAACCGTGTCAGACTTTATTTTTTTGGGCTCCAAAATCACTGCAGATGGTGACTGCAGCCGTGAAATTAAAAGACGCTTACTCCTTGCAAGAAAAGTTATGACCAACCTAGATAGTATATTCAAAAGCAGAGACATTACTTTGCTGACTAAGGTCCATCTAGTCAAGGCTATGGTTTTTCCTGTGGTCATGTATGGATGTGAGAGTTGGACTGTGAAGAAGGCTGAGGGCCGAAGAATTGATGCTTTTGAACTGTGGTGTTGGAGAAGACTCTTGAGGGTCCCTTGGACTGCAAGGATATCCAAACCAGTCCATTCTGAAGGAGATCAACCCTGGGATTTCTTTGGAAGGAATGATGCTGAAGCTGAAACTCCAGTACTTTGGCCACCTCATGCAAAGAGATGACTCATTGGAAAAGACTCTGATGGTGGGAGGAATTGGGGGCAGGAAGAGAAGGGGACGACCGAGGATGAGCTGGCTGGATGGTGTCACTGACTCGATGGACGTGAGTCTGAGTGAACTCCAGGAGTTGGTGATGGACAGGGAGGCCTGGCGTGCCGCAGTTCATGGGGTGTCAAAGAGTCGGACATGACTGAGAGACTGAACTGAACTGAACTGGACTTTTTGTGTCAGCATAGCTAGTCTTCGGTTATTCAGTCAAATAATAATCTAGGTGTGCTGTGAAGGCATTTTTTAGATGTGATTACAATTCATAACCAGTAAAATTAAAGTAAATATTACTCTTAATATTCTATGTGCCTGATTCAGTCAGTTAAAAAGTCAGTTAAAAGTCAGCTTTTTATTAAGATAAAAAATTCAACCCATGGACCACAATTTCAGCTCACACTGAAGAATCCCTTGATGGCTTGCCCTATCGATTTTGGACTCGAATTGCCGCCAAAATCACAGAGAGTTTGATTTTTTTTTAAATTGGATAATGACTCCATGATCAACATGATTTGATTCCTATTCTAAAGAAGCTTCTAATGTGAGAAGGTAAGACGATGTTGGCCGAAACAACTACAAAATAAACAGTGCACACATCAACATGCATCCACCAAGGGTGTATGCATGTTCCCCATCCTGAACCCCACTCCTACTTCCAATACAATATTGTAAAGTAAAAAAACAAATAAAAATAAATAAATAAAAAACACCTCTCAAAAAATATCAAGAAAAAATAAAGAATGCAATGATAAATGACATGGAAGTGAGGAAGAGGAGAAAGGAAAGTGTGACATTTCTGAATATTTATTGTGTTCTAAGAATTAGCTAAGGTTTTAGGGTGTTCTCTGGTGGCTCAGATGGTAAAGAATCAGCCTGCCAATGCAGGAGAAACAGGAGATGTGTGTTTGATCTCCAAGTTAGGAAGATCCTCTGGAGAAGGAAATAGCAACCCACTCCAGTACTCTTGCCTGGAGAATTCTATGGACAAAGAAGCCTGGCAGGCTACATACAGTCCATGGGTTTGCAAAGAGTCAGACACAACTGAACGACTAACACTTCACACTTCAGGATCTTTATGGTTGATCCAATTGAACACACATCCATTGTATGATCTGTGCAATTGACTGTTCTGAGGAGGAAATTAGGGGCCAAAATTTGAAAGCATTTTTTCCACATTTTATGAAAGAACAGGAATCAGTATGTGGGCCATATTTGGAGGGCAGATGAGGAAAGGTGAAAGGGGAAAAAGATGTGCCTCAAATATTTTGGAAATAAATCCACTTTCACTCAAATTGGTGTTCATTTGTCCATGTCATTTTCCGTACCTAATAATACTCTCCATTCTCTCTGCTCACCTGAAGCTTTCCAAGAACCCAACACAAGGAGTCAACATTTCATGGAAATTTTATGACGTTGTAACTTAAATTTCACCTGTCAGTTTACTTTTTCTTCAGACTCTTGACTCTTTTACATTTTGTACTATGTTTTCATGTGAATATTGTTAGATATCTCACACATCTGAGTATAGAAGAACCTTAGTAAACATGAAAAAACTGAATGAAGGCTTATATTTGTTGCTTATGTTCTAAACTCAGTGTGATTCTAGCACCAACTCTATTGTTAATTCTGTAAATTTGGACAGCCAACGAAATATATAGCTCTTAAATTTTCATCTCTGAAGTAGATGGTTTAAATGGCCTTTAGAGAACTTTGCAAGTCTAATGTTCACTCATTATTTCAAGAAATGTCTCTCTGGATCTCTCTGTTACTCTTCTGGACACACAGTGATGGTGTTAAGTTTAGCCCAGTGCTCTGTGGTGACCTAAATGGGAAGGAAATGTAAAAAAAACATGGGGATATATATATATGTAAGGCTGATTCACTTTTCTCTACAGCAGAAACTAACCCAATATTGTAAAGCAACTGTACACCAATAAAAAAAATCTACAAAAGATATAATATAAAAGATGTTAACAGTGCTTTCAATCCATGGAATTCTCTAGTATTCTTTCCTAGGGAATTCCATGGATTAAGGAGCCTGACAGGCTATATTCCATGGGGTTGCAGAGAGTAGGACATGACTGAGCAACTAAAAATTTCACTTTTCATACACATAATTAATATAATATTATTTATATTTAAGAATGCATTACTTGGTCTGTGGTAAGCTTGGCATGTGGATGAAGCACAAGCTGGAATCAAGATTGCCAGGAGAAATATCAATAACCTCAGATATGCAAATGACACCACCCTTATGGTAGAAAAGGAAGAGGAACTGAAAAGCCTTCTGATGAAACTGAAAGAGGAGAGTGAAAAAGTTGGCTTAAAACTCAACTTTCAAGAAAATAAGATCATAGCACCCTGTCCCATCAATTCATAGCAAATAGATGAGGAAACAATGAGAGACTTTATTTTCTTAGGCTCCAAAATTACTGCAGATGGTGACTGCAGCCATGAAATTAAAAGGCACTTGCTCCTTGGAAGAAAAAGCTATGACAAACCTAGGAAGAAAAAGCTATGCCAAACCTAGACAGCATATTAAAAAGCAGAGACATTGCTTCAGAGACATTACTTACTGACAAAGTTCTGGATAGTCAAAGATATGGTTTTCCCAGTAGTCACGTATGGATGTGAGAGTTGGATCATAAAGAAAGCTGAACACTGAAGAATTGATGCTCTTGAACTGTGGTGTTGGAGAAGACTCTTGAGAATCCCTTGGACTGCAAGGAGATCCAATCAGTCAATCCTAAAGGAAATCAGCCCTGAATATTCATTGGAAGGACTGATGCTGAAACTGAAGCTCCGATACTTTGGTCACCTGATGCAAAGAACTGACTCACTGGAAAAGACCCTGATGCTGAGAAAGATTGAAGGCAGGAGGAGAGGGGAATGACAGAGGATGTGATGGTTGGATGGCATCACCAACTAGAGTTTGGACATGAGTTTGAGCAAGCTCCAGAATTTGCTGATGGACAGGGAGGCCTGGTGTGCTACAGTCCATGGGGTTGCAAAGAGTTGGACATGACTGAGTGACTGAACTGAACTGAACTGAAGCTTTAATTAAAAAAAAATAGGTTTTTCTTTATTTTTCCTTTCCCCTCTTTTTCTACACTACTCTGCAGTCACTGTCAGAGTAAATCTGATTTGGCACATCAGCCCTAGCCCTAAATCCAGAGATGATCTGTTACCTGTCTAAAAGGCAACAGATGATACTCTCTGCCAAGACCCTCTACTCTATATCACTGTTTCGTCCTTCATCATCTCCTGGAGACAGATTCACAGTCCTCCATGGTTTCACAGAATGTAAGCATTGTTATTATTTACACTTACTTTCTTCCCACCTGCTTCTGGGAAAAAAAAAAAAAAAAGGTTTGTAGTCAGACAGAAGGAAAATGAATTTACATGCTCTATTAATCTTTCTGTCTCCCGATATGGTGAGATTTATGAGGACAGAAGGAAGTAGTAGAAACAGCACTAGGTAAGAAGATAGAAGACTAGTTTCTAGGTTAAAGGCAATGATTTAAAGACAAGTGCCTAGTGAATGGCAAATTTTATCAATACATCAAGTATCCTTATTATTCTGTCATTTGGTTTCTTTTTTTTTTTTTTTTGCCATAACTACTATAAATGTTTGAGAACTTAATTTTATTCCTAAGTTTATACTTTAGTAAAATGATAGATTTTAATTAAATACTATCATCAGCCTCATAGCCACAAAACTTGCTTGCTACAAAACATTTTACCTTAATTATGGAAAACATCATATCCGATACGAATAGAAAATAGACATTACCAACTGACATTATGTCAGGGCTATGGTCTTCCCAGTGGTCATGTACAGTTGTGAGAAAGGAAAGGAAAAGAAAGTGAAGTCGCTCAGTCCTGTCCGACTCTTTGTGACCTCTGGTAGGACTGTAACCTACCAGGCTCCTCTGTCCATGGGATTTTTCAAGGCAATAGTACTGGAGTGGATTGCCATTTCCTTCTCCAGAGGATCTTCCTGACCCAGGGATGGAACCCAGGTCTCCCGCATTGTAGACAGACGTTTTACCATCTGAGCCACCAGGGAAGTCCAGAGTTGTGAGAGCTGGACCATAAAGAAGGCAGAGTGCCAAAGAATCGATGCCTTGAACTGTGGTGCTGGAGAAGACTCCTGAAGGTCTGTGGGACAGCATGGAGATCAAACCAGTCAGTCTTAAGGGAAATCAACCCTGAATATTCACTGGAAGAGCTGATGCTGAAGCTGAAGCTCTAGTATTTTGCTCATCTGATGCGAATTGACGGCTCATTGGAAAAGTCCCTGATGCTGGTAAAGATTGAGGGCGAAAGGAGAAGAGGGCATCAGAGGATGAGATGGCTAGACAGCGCCATTAATGCAATGAACATGAACTTGGGCAAACTCTGTTAGATAGTGTGGGACAGCGAGGCCTGGGGTGCTGCAGTCCATGGGGTCACAAAGAGTTGGACACAACTGGGTGACTGAACAACAACAACGACTGACATTATAGAGAAGAGAAAGTCCAACCAACTGGAAACAGTTGTGATGAACAAGATATTTTAAAGGTTTTTGTTTGTTGTTGTTATACCAAGTTTGAACATCATTTTGATGTCACAACTCACTCCTTTAATTGTCTTTAATCTTCATATTGTTGCTTATTTCCCCAGGTGAAATCCATCCCTGGTTTCAGTGTGATTATCATTGTTCCAGTTATTACAGCTGGAAGAAAAATCTGGACAGCATGGCCCCATCTGTATTGCTCTCAAATGGGTCACTATTTATAAGACAGAAAATGATTATTATAAGTGCCCTTAGTAGCCTTTCTCTTGTGTTGTTGCATGTCAAATTCACTGGATTTGGTGCAGAAATATCAGAAGTGTTCTAATACAGCCAAGGTTCACATAAGTTTGGTGTGGTTAGAAGACCAAATTCCCCTGAAGCCAAACATTGCTGATACTTGAACACTGGGGTCAGGCAGGAAGGAAAGGAGGTATGTGCAGAAGGTAGTCAGTGGTGCCAGCAGGACTCTCTCATGCCCATTGGTCCCCTAGACCATCTCTCTGCCCCTTCTCCAGGTCCTTGCCAATCCATTCCTAAAAACAAAGGTTTAATATAGTTACAATACATCTGTTTGAACCGTCCAAACATAGTTTTGAAAAACAATAAATCAGCAGAGAAAATTCAACATATTTGTGAAAAAATGCACACATCTAATTCATATAGATGTGTATAGAGGCACTTATAAATTAAACATATATAAACAGTTTACTTATTCATTATAAGTATTGAAATAGTATACTTTTTCATACTGGATGTGGTAAATGAAACTTCCATATTATAAAGAAATACTTTAAAAAGAATTGTTGAAATTATATGAATCTATTTAGTTGTGTGAGGGTATATGTATTTGTTTAATTGTATTAAGTTAACATATATGAGAATAAGTAAGTGCTCAAACACTGGCATGTGTGTGTGATTTGTAAGAGACAGAGGAAAAATGCTCTTTTGTTTGCCACTAGCTTCAGTTAGCTCTTATAGTGGGATAAGTTTTCTACTTGCTCCTTACTGCAACTTCCAAACTATTTATTCCACGAGCTATATAAAAAAGCTTCTCTTAAGTATGTGCCATTAAATTTTAGCACCCACTACTCCCTTCTTTATTGCAGTCATCAACTACTCACCAGTCAGTAACCCTTATCCATTAATGTCTTTAGCATCTGGCTTACAGTCATCTTCCCTACCACTAACTTCTGTTAACATCATTGGTGGCCTTCACCACTATGGTGATAATATTATCCAATAGCCTGGACTATTACGTTCTTGACATTCCAGCTCCAATAACCTTGTCTTTGTGTGCTCCCATTTCTGGTGTCCGAGGACATATACTACATCTTGTCCCATCCACAGCTGCTCAGACTCTGAGATGTCTATTTCAAATGCCCCAATCTGTATCAACCATATTTTCCTAAGAGCCACACTTTCTATATAAGCATGTTTGTCCTCTCTCAGAAAACTATTTCACATAACTGTCTCCCTCCTAAAAGTTTCAGCATTTGCTGTGCCCACACTCAAGGGTAATCAATGACCTTAACTATTATTGCATAAATCCAATCACTTGGGTATGATTTTATCTTCCCACCATAATATTCCGTTGTTGTTCAGTCACTAAGTCATATCCAACTCTTTGTGACCCCATGAACTGCAGCACTCCAGGCTTCCCAGTTTCACAACCTCCCTATGTTTGCTCAAACTCATGTCCACTGAATCAGAGATGTCATCCAATTAGCTCATCCTCTGTCATACCTTTTCTCCTCTTGTTCTCAATCTTTCCCAGCATCTGGGTGTTTTCCAATGAGTCAGCTCTTCACATTAAGTGGCCAAAATTTTGGAGCTTCAGCTTTAGCACCAGTCCTTCCAATGAATATTCAGGGTTGATTTCCTTTAGGATTGACTGGTTTCACCTCCTTGCTCTCATTGGGACCCTCATGAGTCTTTTTTGAGGCTTCATTGATGGTTCATTTCATGGGTTATTATTTTACATACATAATTCTATATTGTATTCAATCATTCATTGTTTTATAGGGGTGACTCCTTTCTGTTTCTCTCAATGGCAAAAAATTTTATCTCTTTAAGCCTAGATGCTATCTTTACTGACCAAATATTAGTACTTGTATTCAACTTCCATTTATAAAGTGAATTTTCAAGCAAAAATGCTATGTGTGTCTCCTATTAAGCCAATTGTCTTTGTCAGCTGCACTTGGACAAAAGTTTCAGCTGCACTGTTAACTCTTTTCCTGTCATCCATTAACTTTTGAAGTTTTTAAAATCTATTTTTGTTCTCAGAATATTTTCAGGTTTAAATAGAACTCTCCTCCAAATGGTGACACCCATACAGTGGTTTATTTAAACATCTAACGACTCCTAAAAAGGTGCAAAATTTTCACATTTTTAAGAATTTCACCCTAGTGGTTTTCCACCGAGGTTTGTATCTTCATTATTAGACACTTACAGTTAAAAATTAAATGTAGGAGTTCCCTTCCACTTAGCATGAGTGCTGGGAGGGAATTTTATTGAGACTATCATGATAACAACAAAGGTAAATTTTATGTAAACTTTAAACCCTTGTTTCTATTTTCTCAAGGTGGTTGTATTTTCATGCTTTTGACATGCATGCAGGCAGTGCTTTTGTGATGCACCCTGAACTCTGGCATACTTGAACCCCATTCAGGCTCTTCCATTTACTTGCTAATAGCACAGCTGGCCTTTCTGATCTAAAAAGATTTTGCACAGAAAAAGAAACCATAAACAACACAAGCAGACAACCTACAGAATGAGAGAAAATATTTGCAACCAACAAGGAACTAATTTTCAAAATATGCAAGTAGCTCATTCAGCTCAATACCAAAAAAAAAAAAAAAAAACCCCAAAAAAACCCACCAATAGCAATTCAGTTGAAAAATGGGCAGAAAACATGCAGAAGGCCAAACACACATGAAAAGATGCTCAACATCACTAATTATTAGAGAAATGCAAATCCAAAGGGCAGAGAGTTATCTCCTCATCTGTCAGAATGGTTATCATCAAAAAGTCTATGAACAATAAATGCTGGAGAGGGTGTGGAGGAGAGAGAACCTTCTCACTCCGTTTGCCAGAATGTAAAATTGTAATAGCCACTATGGACACAGTATGGAGGTTCCCGAAAAACTAAAAATAGAACTACTATATGATCCTGCAATCCCATTCCTGGGCATGCATACTGAGAAGACGGTTACTCAGAAAGATACAAGCACCTCAGTGTTCATTGCAGCACTATTTATATAATAACCAAGACATTCAGGCAGCCTAAATTTGCAGCAACATGGATAGATTTAGAGATTTTACTAAGTTAAATAAGTTAGACAAAGACAAATATTATATAACATAGTGAAATCTTTTCTTTTTAAAAATGATACAAATGAACCTATTTGAGTCACAGACATAGAAAATAAATTTATGATTACTATGATGCTGGGAGGGATTGGGGGCAGGAGAAGAAGGGGACGACCGAGGATGAGATGGCTGGATGGCATCACGGACTCGATGGACATGAGTCTGAGTGAACTCCGGGAGATGGTGATGGACAGGGAGGCCTGGCGTGCTGCGATTCATGGGGTCGCAAAGAGTCAGACACGACTGAGCTACTGAACTGAACTGAAAAAGGAAAGGGAGCGTGGTGGGGCGGCGGGGGTGGGGGGGGTGGGGGGGGTGGATAAATTAAGAGTTTGGGAAACGACAAAGACCTACTATATATCACAGGGGATTATACTCAATATTTTCAAATAGCCTACCTGGGAAAATAACTTGAAGAAGAATATATCTATATGTGTGTGTGTGTAACTGAATCACTTTGCTGTACCCTTGAAATTAATATAACATTGCAAATAAATTATTGTTTGATTTAAAATGATCAACATATTAACATAATCTCACAAAATTGCAACATGTATCAGTCAAATAATGCATGTGAAGTCCTCAGTACAGATTTAGAATAGGCTGCTTTAATTATTGCTATCATCATTTAGAAAAATCTACGTTAAGAAAATTTTACTATACCTAATAAAATATCTATACCCAAGCTCTATTTATCACTGTGCTATTTATAAAATTAAATAGTAAATAAAAATCCAAATGAGAAACATTAGAAAGAAGGCTTCCTTAGTGTCTCAGTTGGTAAAGAAACCCTCCTGGCCAGTGCAGGAGACATAAGAGACATGGGTTTGATCCCTGGATCGGGAAGATCCCCTGGAAAAGAAAATGGCAACCCAGTCCAGTACTCTTGCCTGGAGAATTCCATGGGCAGAGGAGCCTGGTGGGATGTAGTCCATGTGATGGCAAAGAGTTGGACATGACTGTGTGAATAACTTTCACTTTGTTTTTTTAGATTGAAGAATATATTTAATGAGACACGTGACAGCATTAAAATAATGCTCATATGTACTTTGAAATCACTTGCAAGTTTAATTTTGCTTCAAAGTTAAGTAATTGAAACAGAAAATAAGATTTAATGTGGGAGAATCCCATGGACAGAGGAACCAGGTGGGCTATAGTCAATAGGGTTGCAAAGAGTTGGACATGACTGAAGAGACTTAGTACACACACATATGATATTCGTGACATACAAGTACATTATCCACCCATATCATCATGGCTGATACAAGTTATGATGATGGTTAGGATAAAGGTATGTGGCCTGAAGGTTTTGTTGGCAGTGTTGGTAGAAGAGAACCTCTAGAGAGTGGCTATCTGGATATTTTCATGTCAAAACAATGATACAGCATGTTTACATACTATGACCTATGTCTGTATTCTCCCTTTCATCAGATTTTTATTTCAGGCATCTCCCCCAACCACCATCCTCAGAACACATGCTCTTCTGTAAGCTTTGAAGGCTTAGATTCTAATCAAAATATTCTTGATCTTCTCTGTAGAAAAAGGTACTGAGATCACTTTAAGACTGAGGTGGCCATACCTAGGAAAGGTAGAGAATCTTCAACTTAAAATGGCTTGTAAGTTTGAATGCCAGAAAAGCTGCTGGAAGCATCACAGAGACACAGCAGGATGGAAGATGTGAGGATAATTTTATGGAAGTGTTGAATACCCCAAACTGCAGTTGTTAGTTACAGCATATTGCCTATAGTAGTGATATATGATGATATATAATTGCTGCTAATTAATTTCATAAATCTATTAATTTAAATGACATTTTTTTACTCTGTAAACTATACTGGTGCATTTGTGTTAATATAGTTTTATAGCTTATATACATGAATAATACATGATTTTAATTTAACCTTATTTTAGCACTATGAAAATTCTTTCTCTCCAGGGACTATAAACAGTGATTCTTTATATTTGAAGAGCTCTTTATATTTAAAAATATTTTTATGTTTGTACCTTATTTGATACTTGAAACACTGATTAAAATACCCAAGAAATTGAGGGTCAGAGAAGTTAAGTAATGTACAAGATACACAACATCCAAGAAGACCTCAGATCAGAATACATAACAATTTCATTTCCTTGACCAAATATCATATTTATTTTCATAAAACAAGTAGATGATTTAAAGTTCAAAGCTATGGGCACTTTTCAATCTGTTTCTAGAAGGTGGAAGGTGGGGAGTCTAGTGCCTCTTCTTGCTGATTTAATTTTGAATGTATTTTCTTTATTATAAATTATATAAAAAGGAAAGAATCCTTCACTGATTGCCATTCCTCCTGGCAAAAGTCCAATCCATGTTTAGCAGACATCTTTTTGATAACTATGCCATTTTGTTTTGATATTCCTTTCAGTTATATTTATATTCCTAATAGCCAAATTTGTCAGCATCTGCAAATAAAGTCACCATCATCATCACTCACAATGTTATTTCCACCAAGTGCAAAATATAAAGGATGGCTTGGCTGGGACATATTGATCGTATTTCTTTGGAAAATCATGAAACTTCCTCTGAGATATACTATTTGTCATAACTGTATTTTTAGCCAAGAATAATGAATAACTGATAAGATGAAATATGGTAGGACATAATTGGCAAATGGAGAGCATTTTGCAGAAATCACTCAAAGTATTTTGAATTTCATTTCAAGTCATGGTTTATTTAACACTAGCTGAGTGTTCAGAGTCATGCACAAAAGATTGATGATCTTTTAAAGCAATTCCTAAGTGTAATATTATGTCATAAAGAATTATGCCACTCTCTTTAAGGGTGCTGAGAAAGATGTCAGGAGGCATCAATAACAACTCAAGTATTACTAACCATCTGCGTTTTGTAAATCAAGTAGGCAGAGGGTTTCCCCATACAACCCCTAAAGAAATTACATGATCCTGAAAGATATTTACTAGAGTATTTCTATAAGAATATAGTTTATTATTGAAAGGTAATGAATTTGGAAATAACCCTAGACGTCCCAAGAAGAAGAATCAAATAAAAATAATACAAGGATCTACTCAGGGGGGAATTTCCATAAGCTTAGCTTTGGCATCAATGTTTCAGTTGGCATTTCCTGAAAATCATTTTTATTCTTACTAGGGAAGTCATAGATGTTCTGTCTACTGAGTGCTGTTCTACAGAGTCCTCCTGTGTCCTTAAAAAAAAAAAGTGAGCTGTACAAACTCACATGTGTGCCTTCTACACACCTTTCTTATTTCTCTTTTCTTATTTTCTTTCTGTGCTTTCTTTGTCTTACTTTCAAGTGGTGAGATATTTTGAAATTAGTATGGGCTTAAATTCAGAACACTTGATTGTAGTTTCAGATCTGGTATCTATTAGCTTTGAAGAAATGAACAAATGACTCAGCTTTTTCATCTATAAAATGAAAATAATGATAGTTTCTAGGAGTGATGCTTAGTAAATGATACAGAATAGATCCTCATAAGTTGTTATAAAGATTTTTAATCTTCTAAATAAGATTCTTTTTTAAAAATAGAAAAATATACAATTTTGAGTTTATCTAGATGTTTTTGTATCATAAATATGGGAATAAAATCTGAAATGCTTTGGTAAAATAGCTTTATTTATCTTTTGGGGGGTAGGTAATTTGCAGGGGGAAAGGTAGTTTGTTTTACCATACTGGAGTCAGAGGATTTGATTTAGGTTCCTGATGAAGAATGATTCATTTGTAAACAAACCATTTGGAATATTTGAGATGCCTGTTTCTACTTTAAAAAGTATAACTCTCATGCATCTAGGTCATTTTGAAACTCCATATGAAGTAGAGTTTGCAACCACATAGCTCTTAAGGATGGAAAGAGGCTATATTAATGCTATTTGTTGATATCACTGTTACTAATACAACTGTGTTAATATCATGAGGAACTATTGAATTGTCATCTCTCCCTCTTTCATCTGTTTCTACAAAAAAAAGCAAAGACAATATGTTTTTCTCCTATGCACTGAATCCAAAATGGTGCCTCTCCATAATGAGGTGCACTTAAAGCCTGAACTATTGCTAAGAGGAAGAAAAACCTTCATACAGAAGTCACAAGTCTTGGACAGTCTGCCCACTAGCTGCTCTGACAAATACAGAGTTAAATTACTTGGGTCTTTCCTTTGAGAAATGACAAATTTAGTGGGAATAATAAATCTAAAAATACACACACAAGTACACACACACATTATAGCTACATGTTAGAAGAGTTCATAGGAGGAAGAAACAGATGAAGCTTATTTATGAGGTTATGTTTGAACTGTGTAGTAAAGGTCAACTTAGTTGAGTCTTGTGGTAAATTAAGGGAAGAGAAGCAACATTTGAAAGAAAACTATGATGAAAGTGTTAAAGGAAGGTGATGGGAAGGAGGAAGAGAGTTATATAGGATAAAGAGAAGCTGCCTTTTGATTCAAATAGTGTATACTGATGGAAAATGGAAGTAAACCGAAACACTGGCAAGCTTTAGAAGATATGGGAGAGGTAATATACATTGTAAATTCAGGGTAAATATTATGAGACCAGAAACCCCACTACTCAGCATACACCCAGAGAAAACTGTAATTCAAAAAGATACATTCGGCCTAACATTCATTGCAGCACTATTTACAATAGCCAAGACATGAAAGCAGCCTAAATGTCCATCAACAGATGAATGGCTAAAGAATGTGTGGTACATATATCCAATGGAATATTACTCAGCCCTAAAAAGGAATGGAGTTGGATCATTTGTACAGATGTGGATGGATCTGAAAATTGTCACACAGAGTGAAGTAAGTCAGAAAGAAAAAATCAAATACTGCATATTAATGCATATATGTGGAATCTAGAAAAACGATATAGGTGATCTTATTTGCAAAGCAGAAATAGAAGACACAGATGTAGAGAACAAGTTGTCACCAAGGCAGAGGGGAGGGAGGTGGGATGAATTGGAAGGTTAGAATTGATGTATATATGCTATTGGCACTATGTACAAAATAGACAACTAACGAGAATCTATTGCATAGCACAGGGAACTCTACTCAGAGCTCTGTGTGACCTAAATGGGAAGGAAATCTCAAAAAGAGGGGGTATATGTCTACACACAACTGATTCATTTTGCTGTACAGCAGAAGTTGGCACAAAATTGTGAAGCAACTGTGCACCAATAAAATATTAATTTAAAAAAGTGATGTACACCAAATGATCCCTTTTCAAATATGTGTACACCACTGATTGAGTAATAAATCTCTTCATCTCACCTTGACTGGGGAGCTCAAGGACACCCACCCACTCATTTTCTTCTCCAGCATTCATCTACAAGATCCCTCTCCTTTCCCTGTTCCCACAAACCTTCCCACCCCTGCTCCCTGGCTTCTATCTATCCTGTCTACTAAGCTGCCTTTAGCCATCTAACCACCTCTACAGATAGACTCAAGGATCTGCAATGCCTTTTCAGTTTCTCTAGAGAGATTCCCCTGTCCACCCACTTCTGATTGCCTGACCTACCCCTGAAACTCCGCTGTAACCAGTGCTGTATCTTTGGTAACGTGCTGGTTTGTTTGCCGGCTGGTTTCCCCAAATAAATATGAATCATTTGATGAAATAGTCCACTTTTTTTTTGCTCCTTTTTTGTAAGTCCACTTTAATTCGCTTTATTATCAAGAGGCAGTTATGAAGTGTAATACTGCTAGGCAGTTATGAAGTGTAATACTGCTGACATTGAACTCCAGAAAGTGTTCTGGAAGTGACATTAGTACTAAAATGCTCTATTCTCTTAAGGTCTAATGCATTCATATGACAGTATCCTGTAAATAGGCTAATGTATATGCTTAGCCACTCAGTCACGTCCGACTCATTGCGACCTCATGAATGGGGGCCTGCCAGGTTCCTCTGTCCATTGGATTTTCCAGACAATAATACTGAAGTGGGTTGCCATTCCCTTCTCAAAAGGATCTTCCTGACCCAGGGATAGAACCCAGATCTTCAATATTGCAGGCAGACTCTACCATCTGACAAACCAGGGAATGTTATTATATTTTTAGTGTTACATTTATTTATTTAGTAAGTACATATTTATTGAGAAGTCAGAATATATGAAAAATAGCCTGAAGTATCAGTAGACGTCAATTCTTGCCACAGTTCTTCCTCCAAGTAGATCTATGACCTTAGAAAATCACTTAAAATATCCAGACCTGAGTTTTCTATGAATTGAGCCATTCACTACATGCTCCCTACAATTACTTTCAGCTCTAGCTGATTGGTTTCAGCTCCAGATATAATATGCCTTGTGCTAAGGAAAACAAAGTGTTCTCGTAACCATCAGAAGAAAGAAAACCTGCTGAAATTTGGAGGAACCTTATAATTTTGCCTTCCTGCCCACCAGATTATAGGCCAACCAACATATAGGAACTGGGTAAACATTAAAACACATAATCCACTTTATTTCTTATATTTAACTGTTAGAAGTCTGACCTTGAGGTCAGAATAAGGATTCTCAATTCCTCTTCTAGGAACCGAGCCCTGTTACAGATGGACATTCAAGAGGACAGTAGGAACCTTATACATCACAGCAAGAGATTGGGAAATGTGCTCAGCTTGTGGATAGATTCCCTTACAGAAAGACAAAAGGCACAGTGTGCTCTAATTTTAGAATGTTTTCATCATTCTCAGAAGAAATTCAATGCTTATTAGTCTTTACCTCTCAAACCCACCTTTCACGTATACCCACCGTCCTAGCTAAATCACTTTCTATCTCTAAAGAATTGCCTACTCTGGACATTTCATAAAATGGAATAATACAATAAGTGGTCTTTTTAAAATTAAATACATTTGATGTGCAACACTGTAAATTTAAGATGTAAAATGTGTTATTTTGATGCATTTACATATTATACTATTTTTGCCATTGTCATGAAAAAATATGGAGTGCTTTATGAATTTGCATGTTATCCTTTTGTGGGGGCCATGCTAGTCTTTTCTGTATTGTTTTAATTTTTAGTATATGTGCTGCCAAAGCAAGTACAGTATGTGGTCTTTTGTGTGTGCTTCTTTCATATATGATAATGTTTTCAAGGTTTATCCACACTGTAACATGTGTCAATATTTCTTTTTGTTGCTGAGTAGTATTCCATTATGTGGGAAAAACAAAACAAAACACACTTTGTTTATTTGTTCACCAGTTGATGTACATTTAGATTGTATTCGAAAAAAGAAAGACAAAGGGCATAACATGTGTTATCAACTTTCATCAGTAATCAACAAATACCAGTAGCCAACAACTAGCTAGCTTTCACACATGCCAGTACCATCTTCCAGGCTTCAGGGAGTAGTGAGTGATGAGTGGCAAGAAGTGAAGAATAACCTGTCCCAACATTTCCTGGGGAGGTGGAAGAATTGAGGAGACTTTCTCTTTCTAGTGTAGTCAGGGAACACCCTCCACCAACACCATCACCATCATTAACACACACGCGCACACACACACACACACACACACACACACACATATGATCTGTTTTACACAATGCATGTGATAAGGTTGGTTTTAACAGAAGTAATCAAAAGTATGTTGTTCTTTAGGTCCTAGAATCAAACGATGCCATTGAGAGATAGGAGTTGCAGATATGTATTTACCATTAGGAGCATTGATCTTCCTGGTCTCATATTCACCATATAAAATATTTATTATTAAAAAAAGAAAACAACTCTAGCAGGCTCAAAATATATTCACTAAGTCAATTTGGAAACTCTACTTTTTCTTGTATAAATGTTGACTGAGCATGATTCAAAGGCACACAAATAACGTACTAAAATAACAAATCCTTCAATACCACTTCTTGTCTCTAAAGAAATAAGTAAATGAAAAGAACAGAAGTATAGAGTGTTAATCTCCTCTGGACACTTTTATGCACTTTTTCATATGCTGCTCCTTTGGCCCAAAATGTTCTTCCTTAATTTGTCTGCCATTAAGTCCTAAAAGCTAAATTAGCCTTCCCAACCTCCTTACTTATTGAGAAGCTTCAAATCTATCACAGTATCAACTAGGATATCCTGACCTCTGAACTAATTCTGAAGTAATCTCTCTCTCTGCCTCACTGTTGTTGTAGCTCCTGTAATTCTCTATTTGAGGACTTGTTATGCAGCATTCTAATTTTGCTATGTGTCTCTCATTAGTCTGTGCTTTGCTTAGGATCAGAGATATATGACATGCATAAAATACACCCCCAAAATCTTTGTCCAGTGAATAAATGAAGAAGTTTTGAAAAAAAAATTCTACAAGTGTGGTTAACTAGTTTGGCTTTATGGACAATTTTCTAAATACAAATGTATTAAGGTAGGAATTCTTGAGAAGAAAAATACTGAGACAAGGAGTTGAATGCAAGTGGTTTATTTGTGATGTGATGCCAGAAATCATGGAGGGGCGGTGGCGGGAAAGTAAGATAAGAAAGGGAAGAAAGTCAATAAAAGTTCTGCTAATTAACTGGTTACCATCGTGTGCCACAGGATCTCCATCTTGCTAGAGACCTCTGGAAAATTACAAACCTCAAGATTCTCCTACCCAAGAAACAAAGGAACTGATGTTAAACACCCAAACTTCTGTTAATAATTAATTGAATATTGCTTCCACATACTTAATTCACTGGTACTTTCAGTCTATTCTTGTGGAAACCAAGTCTATTCCAGTGGCCAGATAAAGCCTATGGGAAAAAAACACCCAGTTTCTCTTAATATGATGTAACCAAATCAGTAATACACAGAAACATTTGGTACAAAAGGAATGAATATAATGTCTCAACAATAAGCTCAGGGATGACCAACCCATATCCAGAAAATTCAGCAATTCTTATAAGGACAAGTTGCCAGCCCTATTCAGGTGATAGAGTTCTTACGTAATTTGTCTCTAAGTGGCTAATTTGTCTTATAATTATATATTACCATAGCAAGGGCTTGATTTCTATCTTTACTGATGATAGATTTACCATTAGCAGGATAATCATTATAGCCTTGATCAAGGAAGCCTGTAATGTTTCAGCCATGTATATTAGTCACTCAGCTGTGTCCATCTCTTTGCAATCGCCTGGCCATGAATGACCAATATTCCTACCATCATGGATGCTCACTCTCTGGGTAGATTGCTCTCTGGAATGAGCAATAAGGGCAGGTGGCTGCACTCTAACTGGATGAGCTCATCCTGTTTATCTTGTTGGTTAACATTTTTGCTGAAATAAGCACTCTTTCTAGTGGGGATCGCTTGAGATAAAAGATTTACACCTTTCGGGCTCACAGGCCTATCCCCTAGTGTCTTCCTGACAATTTTCTTATTTTGTTATCCTCAATTTCCAGTCTTTTGCAGGCTAAGTCATTTACCACTGCTCAAGAATCTCACATACATACATATACTTGACTGGGGTTGTACTTCAAAAATTGTATATTTTCTGTTCATACCAACATATGGAGTAGACCCATTAATGAACCAGTTTCAGGATATTCTTTTAGGCAACTGGTCCCTGGGATCCCTCAATAGGGTCACAAGAGGAGCCGAGGGGAGGATTGGTCATGAGAGTCAGTGACATAAATGTATAGTACACCCATTTGTACAAATTATTTGTACCCTCCTGCCCTACTCATGCCCAGTTCTCACAGTACCACTTCCATAATATGATGGATTAATGCTGTACTCTCCTGAAAATAATTAGCTCATAAGGGACTCACTGTAGAGAATAAAAGATATTTTATGTGAACTCACATGAGCATACACATTGCATACTCACTAGATGTCTCATGGTCTATTATAGACTTTCTACTAAGGTACAGTGGCTTGTTGTATTTGCTGTGCAAAAGTGAATAGTGCTCTGGTACAAAGAACACTGCCTGTCTTCAGAAGTTTGACAGAGTGTCAATATTGCGGATTACCATGGATAACACATAAATACCTTCAGTTTCTTGAATGCATCCAAATTGAACCACTTCCTGAACTTACTGGAGAAGGCTCTATTTGAATCACCCTCAAAACTGACATCTTAATGAATATCTAAGAACTGATTATGAGTTACATTACTAAAATGACGCATGGTATTAATATCTTTAAAACTCAAAATGACCATCCAAGCACTGTCCCAGCTTCTTAGTGCTAGAAAGTACAGGGCAAATACACTGAAATTTAGTTTATAAGAAATGCCTCACTTTTACCCAAGTTCTCAAACCTCTAAAAACTTCACAGATATGTCAGTTAACCAAAACTTTTTAAGGTTTAACATTCCCTTGATACATAGGTACCTTTCCAGTATTTCCAGAGTGCTTGACATTTGACAATCTCCAGGTCAAATTAATGTGATGCAGTCGGTGTAGTACAGAGATATAAAAACTGCAACCTCCAAGCCAAACACAGCCTGTCATCTGCTTTCATTTATAAAGTTTTATCAGGACACCATCATTCTCATTTATTTACATAATGTCTATGACTGCTCAATGGAAGATTTTAGGAGTTGTGACAAAGATTGCATGGTCTGTGTGTGTGCTTAGTCACTCAGTCATGTCCGACTCTTTGCAACCCAATGGACTGCCCCTGCCAGGCTCCTCTGTCCATGGGATTCTCAAGACAAGAATACTGGAGTGGGTTGCCATACCCTTCTCCAGGGAATCTTCCCAACCCATGGATCAAACCCAGGTATCCCTCATTGCAGGTGGATTCTATACTGTCTGAACCACTAGAGAAACATCATCTGCAAAGCCTCAAATATTTCCTATTTGACTTTCTACAGTAAAAGTTTGCTGAACTCTGTATAGAGAATAGTTTTGTGCAAGGCAATGTGTCTAGATTATCAAGGTCCCATTGACCTACAGAGCAAGAGATTAACATAACCCTGTAGCAAAGCTGTAAAGGTGTACTGCTGTCTTTCCAACTGACCGCTAACAACAGCTGATTTGCCTTCCTGATAGGTATTGAAACAAATAGTTTCCCCAAATCAGTAACTATATTCTAAGGTCATATATGGAATGCTGATTTCTTTTAGAAAAGGTATAGCTCCAACACAGAAAATGGTCACTACCACTTTGTTATATTTATGAAAGTTTGCCATCATCTGTCAAAATCCATCTTTTTTTTTTTTTTAACTCATACATCCCATATCAGGGAATTAAGCAGGATATAATGAAGCCTACCACTGCTACATCATTTAAGGTTTTGAAGATGGCATTATCTGTGCAACTTTATCTAGGATGCACCAGCACTTTTGACTTTCTGTAAATGAGGGATGCAGATAGTTTTACAAGCTTCTATTTGGATTTTTATAGCTTAATAGCTCTTCATCCACAGATGAGGGAACACGATGATGATTCTGCCAGCTGCTAAATATATCCATGTGGATTGTGCTCTATGAGGCTGAGGAAATGACCCAATCATTTCAGAAACTGAGATGGCACATATTTGGGTCAAAAGTCTGTATATCCACACTCTAAAAGAAGTAATGAGGCTGTCCTCATTCCTATCTTACCAGTGGTAATTCAGATCCTATATCCAATGGCCTTATCAACATCCAGATAATTTTTCCTCAATTAAAAAAAATACATCTAGTTTCTTTTGCTGTGCAACAGCTTTTAATTAGGTCCCACTTACTTCCCTGGTGGCTCAGATGGTAAAACCTCTGCCTACAATGCGGGAGACCTGGGTTCAATTCCTGGGTCAGGAAGATACCCTGGAGAAGGAAATGACAACCCACTCCTGGAAAATCCCATGGATGGAGGAGCCTAGTGGGCTACAGTCCATGGGGCCACAAAGAGTTGGACATGACTGAGGGACTTCACTTTCACTTTTTTGTGTATTTTTGCTTTTATTTCCATTACTATGGAAGGTGGGTCATAGAAGATCTTGCTATGATTTACATCAGAGTGTTCTGCCTATGCTTTCCTCTAAGAGTTTTATAGTTTCTGGTCTTATATTTAGGTCATTAATCCATTTTGAGTTTATTTTTGTGCATGGTATTAGGAAGTGTTCTAATTTCATTCTTTTACAAAGAGCTGTCCAGTTTTCCCAGCACCATTTATTGAACAGACTGTCTACTTTGTTGCATATTCTTGCCTCCTTTGTCAAAGATAAAATATCCATAGGTATGTGGGTTTATCTCTGGGCTTTCTATCTTGTTCCATTAGAAAAATATATTTCTGTTTTTGTGCCAGTACCATACTGTCTTGATGGCTGTAACTTTGTAGTATAGTCTAAATTCAGACATGTTAATTCCTCCAGCTCCATTTTTCCTTCTCAAGGTTACTTTGGCTATTCAGGGTCTTTTGTGCTTCCATACAAATTATGAATTTTTGTTCTAGTTTTGTGAAAGATATCATTGGTAGTTTGATAGAGATTGCATTGAATCTATCTATTATTTTGAATGGTATAGTCATTTTCACAATGTTGATTTTTCCAATCCAGGAACATAAAATATCTTTCAATATGTTTGTGTCATCTTTGATTGCATTCATCAATGTCTTAAAGTTTTCTGCATACAGGTCTTTTGTCTCTTTAGGTAGGTTTATTCCTAGTGAAAAGACAACCCTCAGAATGGAAGAAAATAATAGCAAATGAAACAATTGACAAAGTATTAATCTCCAAAATATACAAACAGCTCATTCAGCTCAATACCTGAAAAACAAATAATTCAATCAAAAAGTGGGCAGATTGCTGAATCAGATATTACTCAAAAAAAAAAAAATACAGATGGATAATAAACTCATGAAAAGATGCTCAACATAACTCATTACTAGAGAAATACAAATCAAAACTACAATGAGGCATCATCTAACACCAGTCAAAGTGGCCATCATCAAAAATAATTACAGAGAATAAATGCTTGAGAGGATGTGAAGAAAAGGGAAACCTCTTGCACTGCTGGTGGGAATGCAAATTGATACAGCCACTATGTATGGAGATTCCTTAAAAAATTAGGAATAAAACTACCATAGGATCCAGCAATCGCACTACTAGAAACATACCCTGAGACAACCATAATTGAAAGCCATAATTGAAACCATAGATGAACACCCCAGTGTTCATCACAGAACTATTTACAGCAGCTAGGACATGGAAGCAATCTACATGCCCATTGACAAATGAATGAATAAAGTTGTGGTACATGTACACAATTGAATATTAGCCATAAAAAAGGAACACATTTGAGTCACTCTAATGCGGTGATGAACCTCGAGCTTATTACACAGAGTGAAGTAAGTCAGAAAGAGAAAGACAAATATCATATATTAATTCATGTATATGGAATCTAGAACGTCTGTACTGATGAACCTATCTGCAGTGCAGTGATGAGATGCAGATATAGAAAACAGACTTGTGAACACAGTAGCAGAAGGAGAGGGTAGGATGAATTGAGAGAGCAGCATTGAAACATATGCATTACAATATGTAAAATTAGATAGCCAGGAAAAATTTGCTGTGTGATGCAGGGAGCTCAAACCCAGTGTTCTGCAACAATCTAGAGGGGTGGGATGGGATGGGAGGCAGGAGGGAGGTTAAAGAGTGAGGGGATATGCATATACCTATGGCCGATTCATGTTGATATGTGGCAGAAACCAACACAATATTGTAAAGCTATTATCCTTTAATTAAAAATAAATAAACTTTCATAGGCTGCTGTTTTGTGAAGAAGTATCTACTGTGTCTTGAACAGATATGATCTTTCACTCAGTAGATTCTAGAGTTCGACAATTGGTTTATGTTTGGAAACTGGGTAAGGAAGAGTGATTTTCCATTGTAGTAGCTGACATCAGCTTTCCTTGTACCTTAAAAAAGTTCTTAATCTGTTTTTGTTGAATTCAGTTCCGTTCAGTCGCTCAGTCATGCCCAACTCTTTGTGACCCCATGAAACGCAGCACGCCAGGCCTCCCTGTTCATCACCAACTCCCGGAGTTCAGCCAGACCCATGTCCATTGTGTTGGTGATGCCAGCCAACCATCTCATCTTCTGTCGTCCCCTTCTCCTCCTGCCCTCAATCTTTCCCAGCATCAGGGTTTTTTTCAAATGACTCAGCTCTTCACATCAGGTGGCCAAAGTATTGGAGTTTCAGCTTCAACATCAGTCCTTCCAATGAATATTCAGTTGAATATTTGTTGAATTTGTTGAATTAGGTAAATAAAATTTTATTCTCATTGGCTGTTCTTGGAAATGCTATCACCAAGAGCCCTGTTGCCTTTTTGGAATTTTGTTGCCTTATTACCTCTAATAATTTGTATCCACTTTACCCCTATGAGCCTCAACTATTCTGAAATCCTTCCATTCTTATCTGCTAAAGCTATTCTGTCATGTCTCCTTCATTTCTTTGTAGACCATCATTGTTTCTCTGCCTCAAGGACCCATTTCAGAAGTATACTAGGTATCCTTGCAGGAGCAGTAAATCCTAGTGAAGAGTGCCCTCATACAAATAAACTCTCTTCCATCAAACACACATTGTGCTGGACCCTCCGTATCTATCCCAAGACATGCTCTACTTGTCTCTGATTGTGTCTCTCTTAAACCCTTTCATTCTGAGCATGTTAACATTAAATATTGACTGAGAACAATGAAAGGAGGAGCAGATCTTGAGAAGGTTAATAATCCTGTTGGCTAACATTAATCTTGGGTAAAGTCCTTGCATGTTCTTTATGCAATGAGAGACCATTCTCTTTTTTTAGTAAAAGGCAATTCTTCAGCCTAGAAGGTTTAAGGAAATCTTGGGATTCAAACACACCTGCCCAATATTCCCATCCTGAATTTTAGCATTTTATTCTTCTGTTATCATGAACCTAAATTTATTACAGAAGACTTGCTGGGACTGTGAATTCAGCCTTCAACCTAATTCTGAAACCCTTATAGTCAAGTCTTAGGCCTGATACCTAGCAAAGTCTATTCTCCAGGTGAAGTTAACAGTCTTTTTAAACCATTTCCATTAAGGCTTAGTTGCTTATCCAGTGTTCCCTTGTTTAATAGCTGCCTAAACTGAGACTAGCATTTTCTCTTTCAGAGCTCTGGGGCACTTGTTAACAGCCAAAATTCTTAAATTTTCCATTGTTCCATAACCCAGTATATATTCTCACACCTATATATATTCCATCACCATCCACCATGGTTGACAGTTCTATTAACCTGACTTGCCACCCACTATGGTGTCTTGTTGCCATTTGGCCATTTAGCAATGTAACCCTGGGTCTTGGTTTCTACAGAAAATAATTCTATTCTTGGCTCCAATTATCATACCTTGTGTTTCCCTTGAACCAAGTCTTGATAAAAGGCTCTGAGTGAAACAATCTGTTTTCAATGGGGTCACAGGCTGAACTAGTAGGAAATAGGAAAGTTAAGCAGGAAGTACAAGGTTCTCAATACAGTGTATACTAATGAACAGTTATGAGGTCAACTGGGGCTCAGTCCTACTGAAGACCTCGGGAAGACTGCATGAAAATGTTTCAGAGTTAGACACTTGTTATGTGGCAAATATCAAGCTGAATGTAAATAAAACAGAAAATATAATGCCCAATCGTTCAGGGAATATTTTGGGACTTAGAGTTAAATAAGGATAACTGAAATGTGAGTCCATGAATAAAGGATTAAAATACTCACAAACGCTGTTACAGAGATAAGATCTAAGGAGAAAATACATTTAAAAATCACTTAAATATCAAAAAGTACGTGACATTAAAAAACACCCACGGATCATATAAAAGTTTTTTTGATGAAAAATATCAGTTTCCTACTTTACACTTCCCCATTGCTAATCTTACTGTCCAGGTTCATCTGCTGTTAACAATTTATGTATCTAGCTCTTAAGATAGTTATTACATAACTCTACAGTGTCTCTACAAATATTGCCTTCAGTTCAGTTCAGTGTTTCAGTCATGTCTGACTCTTTGCCACCCCATGGACTGCAGCACGCCAGGCTTCTCTGTACATCATCAACTCCCAGAGCTTATTCAAACTCATGTCCATTGAGCTGGTGATGTCATCCAACCATCACATCCTTTGTCGTCCCCTTAGCTTTGTGCCTTCAATCATTTCCAGCATCAGGGTCTTTTCAAATGACTCAATTCTTCACATCAAAAAGTCAAAGTATTGGAGTTTCAGCCTCAACATCAGTCCTTGCAATGAATATTCAGGACTGATTTCCTTTAGGATGGGCTGGTTGGATCTCCTTGCAGGCCAAGGGACTCTCAAGAGTCTTCACCAACACCACAGTTCAAAAATATCAATTCTTTGGTGCTCAGCTTTCTTTATAGTCCAGCTCTTACATACATGCATGACTACTGGTAAAACCATAGCTTTGATTAAGCATAACTTCATTAGCAAAGTAATACCTTTGCTTTTTAATATAGTGTCTAAGTTGGTCATAACTTTTCTTCCAAGGAGCAAGTGTCTTTTAATTTCATGGCTGTAGTCACCATCAGCAGTGATTTTGGAGCCCTGAAAAATAAAGTCTGTCACTGTTTCTATTGTTTCCCCATCCATTTCTCATGAAGTGATGGGACCAGATGCCATGATCTTAGTTTTCTGAATGTTGAGTTTTAAGCCAACTTTTTCACTCTCCTCTTGCACTTTCATCAAGAGGCTTTTTAGTTCCTCTTCACTTTCTGCCATAAGGGTGGTGTCATCTGCATATCTGAAGTTATTTATATTTCTCCCTGCTATCTTGATTCTAGCTTGTGCTTCATCCAGTCCAGCATTTCTCATGATGTACTCTGCATATAAGTTAAATAAGCAGGGTGACAATATACAGCCTCAAAATACTCCTTTCCCTATTTGGCACCAGTCTGATGTTCCATGTCCAGTTCTAACTGTTGCTTCCTGACCTGCATATAGGTTTCTCAAGAGGCAGGTCAGGTGGTCTGTGTTCCCATCTCTTGAAGAATTTCCCACAGTTGTGATCGACAGAGTCAAAGTCTTTGGCATAGTCAATAAAGCAGAAATAGATGTTTTTTCTGGAAATCACTAGCTTTTTTGATGATCCAGCAGATATTGGCAATTTGACCTTTGGTTCCTCTGCCTTTTCTAAGTCCAGCTTAAACATCTGAAAGTTCATGGTTTACATACTGTTGAAGCCTGGCTTGGAGAATTTTGAGCATTACTTTACTAGCATGTGAGATGATTGTGTGGTAGTTTGTACATTCTTTGGCATTGCCTTTCTTTGGGATTGGAATGAAAACTGACCTTTTCCAGTTCTGTGGCCATTGCTGAGTTTTCCAAATTTTCTGACATATTGAATGCAGCACTTTCACAGCATTATCTTTTAGGATTTGAAATAGCTCAACTGAAATTCCATCATCTCCACTAGCTTTGTTTGTATCAATGCTTCCTAAGGACCACTTGACTTCACATTCTAGGATGTCTGGCTCTAGGTGAGTGATCACACCATCATGGTTATCTGGGTCATGAAGATCATTTTGCTATAGTTATTCTGTGTATTCTTGCTACTTCTTCTTAATATCTTCTGCTTCTGTTAGGTCCATACTATTTGTGTCCTTTATTGTGCTCATCTTTGCATGAAATATTGCTTTAGTAAGAGCAATTTGTGTTCCATCCTCCCATGTCTATTTCCCCAATTAGTCTTCCTCTCAATTGTTAACAGTAAAATTATTGTTTTCATCTATTTAAGTGCTTTTGTGATCATATATATATATATATATATATATATATATATGATAATGCATTTTAAATAACATATCTTGGGATGAGGATATTAGTGTTCCTACCCTTGCCTTGGTGCTAGTGGTAAAGAACCTTCTGCAAAAGCAAGAGAAATATGAAACCTGGATTTGTTCCCTGGGTTGAGAAGATCCTCTGGAGGAGAGGATGGTAACCCACTCCAGCATTCTTGCCTGGAGAATCTTATGGACAGAGGAGCCTGGTGGGCTACAGTCTGTAGGGTCACATGGACTGACAGACAGGACTGAAGCGTGTTACCACACATGCACACACCCTTCCCTTAGAAAACAGGTTCAATTTTACATTTTCAATGGCACAATTTCATCTTCAGTATTAAAAAAATGTGCATATTGACAAACCATACCCATTCTATGCAACACCAAGGGAATTAATGGGAAACAACAACAGCAACACAATAGTAACAACAATAAACCAAAGATAGAAAATTGATTTCATACCTAGCAAATATTCTCAGGCAACTGAGAGATATTTCTTTCAATATTTTTGTTGACTTTGCACCTTCTCTTGTTGATTTTTATGTGTTTAATGTGTATCTTGAAACACCTTTTTTTGGAAGGTAGTTTTAACTGCAAATTTATTCTAGCCTTTTAGACATAATTCTTAATCTCAGAAACTGATTTTTGAGTTACAGTGACAATAATAAGGATATTTTAGATACACATTCATAGGCCTGAAGCAAAGCTGTCAATACAGGATAAATGAGGACATTGAAAAAATGAGATTATCTCAGGGACTAGGTTCTGGACACAAGATGCAGGTTTCCAGTACTTCGGATGAGCACCTATTTCAAGCTATCTCTGCTAAGTGAGGACACTAGATTAGGAAATAACGCATGCATTTCCCTGTTGACTCAGATGGTAAAGCATCTGCCTGCAATGTGGGAGACCTGGTTCAATCCCTGGGTCAGGAAAATACCTGGAGAAGGAAATGGCAACTCACACCAGTACTCTTGCCTGGAAAATCCAATGGACAGAGGAGCCTGGTAGTCCATGAGGTCACAAAGAGTCAGAAACAACTGAGTGACTTCACTGTCTTAAAAGATAAATTTCTGTAAATTTCAAATGGGATAACCAGAGCAAAGAGGGCGAGTAAATGTCCCAGAGAACCCATAGGTGGAGACCTCATACTTTCTGGTAGACCAGGAGGTTTTCTGGAAGCAGAGGTGGTTTTTTGTTGAAATATAAAAGAGGAGTAGGGTTTTTAAGGAGAATTGTCATAGCTTATGTTGGAAGAAACAACATTTTGCAAAGAGATTGCTAATTTTGTTCTACTACTGAGATAGAGTACTATAAGTTCAAAAACATTAAAAATAATTTTGTGTATCTAGAGTTATAGCAAGGAGACAGACAAAGAAACTACATAGATATATGGGTGTGGATAAGCCTGAATGCAGCTTTATTTACAAAGCAATCAGTGGGCAATATTATTCAGTCATTGAAAACCCCTGATCTACACTGTTGAGGACAAAGGATTTCTGTCCAACTTGAGTTAGCTGTAGCTAGCAGGGACCAGACTGGGGATGATTCTGAATGGACAGGTTTTAGGTCCTTCTTTGGCATTAATGAGTGAACAATGATAGCTACAACCTTGTAGGCGGATGCTTTACTGTCTGAGCCCCCAGGGACATGTGTCTGGCTTCCCTGATAGCTCAGTTGGTAAAGAATCCACCTGCAATGCAGGAGACCCTGGTTCAATTCCTGGGTTGGGAAGATATCCTGGAGAAGGCAAAAGCTACCCTATCCAGTATTCTGGCCTGGAGAATTCCATGGGCTATAGAATCCATGGGGTCACAAAGAGTCAGACATGACTGAGCGAGTTTTTTTTTTCACCCTTTCTTTTTTCTAAAGTCATGAATAGATTAAGAGGCTGAAATAAGGTCAGATAAATCAGTTGAAAGTGAAAAGTGAACTCAGTTGTGTCTGACTCTCTGTGATTCTATGGACTGTAGTCTGTCAGGCCTCTCCATCCATGGGCTTTCCCATGCAAGAATATTGGGGTGGGTTTCATTTCCTTCTCTAGGGGATCTTCTGGACTTGGGGCTGAAACCCAAATCTTCCTCTTTGAAGGCAAACTCTTTACCATCTGAGCCACCAAAGAATCCCAGTTAGGCAGGCACTAAAGTAACCAAAGAAAATAAGAAGGAAACTAAGTATCAACAGTGAGAACTGAGACATGAAGATGTTTAGAAGATGTTTAAGAAGATGTTTAAGAAGTGAAAGAGCAAATTATCCTTTTCATGCAAGTGTTTCTCTGGCACTGCTTTTTCCACCATTTGATAAAAATAATAGCCAGCCATCCTGATATAGAAATGTTTATTTCTGTAGTATCACTTTCTCTTATTTATTCAATTTTGTCACAGTATGCCATATTTGGATCATAAATTTTGATTTATACTCAAGTCACACTGAGGGATATTGATTCACTTTAACTTGCTTGATGCATTCCATTTCTGAATGCTAGAGTTGCCTACCAAACATCAAAATTATTTCTCTCTATTTTTATTCTCAAGGGAATATAATATTTGAGAAAATATCACATATGATTCCCATATAGGTTTTAGGTCTTATTCTAAAAGGCTGGTTTACAGAAGCTAATAAATGTTTCCATATTCCAGCATAATGATGTTAGTGTCCCTGACCTCCACAATTTTAAGAAAAATTATAAAATAAAATAAATTTTATTAGATTTTGATTATTTAACAGTACTGATAACTACAACCAGCTACATTGTAAACAATTCAAGTGTTAACACAATCACTACAGGTATTGAAACAGTTAAAAGGTTTTTGCTAAGCCATGAAAAGATGCTGAGATTCTCGGCCTCCGGAGGAGACAAATTCAATCTGGGGCCAGAGACGAGGTTTGATTGCTCAGAGCTTTTGTGTAATAAAGTTTTATTAAAATATAAAAGAGATAGAAAAAGCTTCTGATATAGACATTAGAAGGAGCCAAAAAGAGTGCCCCCCCCCTTTTCTTTTAGGAGAGTTATATTTCTAAGGGAAAGGAGCATCGTCCCTAAATTGTTGAGCCAACATATTCTCCTAATACTCATATTGAGGGTCTCTGATCCAAGAGCCCCAAGTAATAGTTGGAGGAGGTTGTGGCACTCATAGGAGCCTGGACAACAGTTTGTAACTTAAATGTTTTCAGATGGTTAGAAACAAACTCCTTTTTACAGTTACAAATGTAAGGCAAAATAGTTATTAAACCAAGTTAAAACATAATCAAGATCAAAAGTCATATGAAGCTACAATATGTTATAGCAGTCCATCTTACGATTGTTAGACATCATCACAGAGTTGAAGAAAGTCCTTTCCTTGAAGTGGAGAAACCTGCCATGGGAAATCTTCAGTTGATGAGAAGGGGAGTGCTCTGCAGACCCAGCAATTAGACTCATGGTGGAATGCAGCATAGGAATGAGTGTAGGACAGGAAGGCACTGTCTTGAGGGTCAGCCAGGAGACTCAGGACTTTTGGAGTCAACAGAAGCAAGCCCACCTTGATTCTCAGGCCCATCTTGGTTCCTGGCTCAAACAGCAGCTTGTTTGACTCAAAGACTGGGTCAGAAGTTAACCCCCCAGTAACGTCTGTTGAAAAGCTAAAAGGTGAGTCACACAGTTAATTTTAAACTATGTGACTTCAGGATCTATGACAATATTTGTGCACAAAAACAGTCTGTCATAGAGACAATCCCTTCTTAGGGGCAGTTTGAGCCCTCATTAAAGCTACGGGTAAAACTTTAAAGGAACTGTCTTGTGTTTCCTAGTTAGCTTACATGGATGTCTTTTATTAATGTCATTAGCCTTTTCAACTTTTTCTGAAGATTGGGGCCTCCAGGAATAGTGTAAGTGACACTCTATTCTTAGAGTTTTAATACTCCCTTGAGTTACAGCAGCTTTAAAGGTAGAGCCATTGTCACTTTGAACTTTAGAGTTTAAGATTCCACTAACATCATGAGAATTTAGTACAATAAGATTTTGCCCATTCATTAACCTCAAGCTTTAGTGAATACTGCTTTTGATGGGAAAATAGGTGAGGGTCTTTGAGCTTGATAATGACAGGAACAGTATTTTGTGCTTGACCCACAGTTTTTCCATCAGCTCACACTCTATAACTTACATTTTGTTCAATTAAAACAGCAGGTTCCCCGTATTTATGAAAACAGAGTCCTAGACCTTGTTCAGCATATCCCTCCCCAGAAGTGGTGAGAGATACTGGCACGATTAGAAACTCGAGAAAATAGCAGAGGGTCCCAGTTGCAGCTTAAAGTATGACTGAAATAATAGCATTTGGCTTGTCTAGACAGCCCCATTGCAGTAGTGAATGGGAAGGAAAGCAGACCAGGGGCTTTAGTGAGCAGAAAGCTGCCTCAGTGTCCAAAAGAAAATTGACTGATTGGCCCTCCATAGTTATCAATATCCGGGGTTCCTCAGGTGTTATTAGGATGGGGGCTTGGTTAGGGACCCCTGAGCACCTTCAGTCCCGAGTGTCTTGGGAGTCCAACCCCTGGGGCCTACACCTCAGTGGGCAGTCTCTTCTCCAATAAGATCCTTTGCAGACTGGACATGGGGCTGGGGGTGCCTTAGATGACTGAGGGCATCCCTCTTGAGATGCCCCTCCTTTCCACAGTAATAGCAAGCCTATCCTTTTTTACCTGGGTCCTTCTTGGCATTTTTCTCAGGCTGTTTCAGGGCAGATTTAACAGATTTTGTTGGGGTTTCCATCCTTTGTCTGGTTCTTTCTTCCTCCTTGTATTCTCTACCATAATACACCGTCTGAGCCAGCTGTAACAGTTTTTCAAAGACTGATTTGGTCCAAACTCCTGTTTTTGTAATGTACAGCAAATATCTGGAGCCAATTGAGTGAGAAATCTATCTTTAAAGATCATTTCTCCCTCTGAACTTTCAGGATCAACATCAGTAAACCTGTGGACAGCCTCCTGTAGTCTATCTAGGGATTTACCAGGAGTTTTCTTCTCTCCCTGTTCCATGTCAGACAGCTGAGCATAGTTTAAAGTCTTAGTGGCACTCGCTTGAGTCCTTCAAGAGTACACTTGACAAAGTGGCTCTGTTATAGGGAATGATCGGCTCCCAGTAGGGAGGGGAGCTACTTCGTGCTCACTCTTTCCCCTTGTCTCACGTTCAAGCCATTCATCTCCCAAAGCAGTAGTTTCCCCCAAAATTCAAGCTCCCGAGTCAGGAGTCAGCGTCTTTCCCAAGACATACATTATATCTTTTCAAGTAAGCTCATAAAGTAAAGTTAGCCCCATAAAGGTTTCTGTGTACTTTTTGGATCCTTTTGATAGTCTCAACCGCAACTGGTACTGTTTGAATTTCTACCAAGACTGAGGCAACCCCTCCTGGAAGGCTGCCCTGATTCTCAATCTGTTCAGCTGGGAACCCCAGAAACAGGGGCAAAGAGGACAGGAGGGAGCTGAAGGTTTCACACCCAAATCTGTACCCTTAGGACACAAGTCTGACATGTCTCGCAGAGAGGTAAAGAGCAACACTTATGTCATTTCTACCCATTTCCCTTGTTTTCTACAGAACTGGTCTGGTTGTAAAACAGTAATAAGTGAGGCCTTTCAACTGGCCAGTATTCCCTGCCTTCCAAAGGATAGTGTGGCCATTCAGTATCACAGAAGAAGATCAGGCATATCTTTTTAAATTCTGGGGATCAAACTTGTCCCAGTTTTTTAAAACACATTTTAAAGAAGTGGTTCTGGAACAGTTAGCTCTCATCTATGAGAGAGAGATAAGGAGAAGGAAATGGCAACCCACTCCAGTATTCTTTCCTGGAAAGTCCCAGGAATAGAGGAGCCTGGTGGGCTGCTGTCTATGGGATCTCACAGAGTCAGACATGACTGAGGCCACTGAGCCGCAGCAGCGTAAGAGAGAACAAAGCGGCATCGACAGCCGTGGCTTCTTTCCACTGGAGGCATCCCTCCCTGCTTTAGATGGGGGTGTAGACAGACTTTGCACCAAAGCTTTCTTTCCCTGGTCGAACTTAGTCTGTCCCTTACTGACACAGGCTCTATACTCGTCCCTCCCCGTTCTATCATGGAGGCACCAGGGGTAGACCTGATGGCATCCCAGACTGATTTTCAGTTCCCAAACACCAAGATATTTGTTTGACTGGCCCTTTCCTCTGATGCCACCTGGGGAGGAGCACAGTAGCTTGTCTGGAATGTTTCCCAAGCTAGGACCACTAGGGGAAGCAGCCATCTTATATGTGCCCACGCACACTCCTGTGTACAGTCCTGATTACAGTAGAAGTGTTGAGTCGTTGCCACATCAGTATATGTGAGAGTGAAAGTGTCTGTCAGCCAGCAAGAAAGAAGTAATTTTTGTCCTCAAGCTACTAGGACCAATCCTTCCAGCTTATTTCCACAGATTCCACAAAAGAATATCTAAGGAGTTGAGACAAAACCCACCAGAGAGCCTCCTCTGGTCCACTAAGAGCTAACACTATCAAAGGAAGAAGCCCACTGCACTTCCAATCTGGCCAGATCCTGCAACTCCCGATCTCCCAAAATCTCATGGGCACAAGCAGTGCTTTTATCCACATAGATAGGTGGGAGAGCCATGGCAAAGGCTCACTTTCAGGTCGCTGGCCCCTGAGGCAGGCAGCCAAGAGAGTGACCTCTAGCCTGAGAGACATTCCTGGAGCTAGAGCTCCGCCTCACTCCCAAACACGCTCTTGTAAGTTTTGGCTCCTAGCAAGGCTGGGTGTTTCCATACTTGGTGTCTAAGTAAAACTACATAGTAACAACATGGATCACAATTCCCTTGGAAGTCTAAGATCTGACAGATTAGGTTAGCAGTTCTAATTCCCCATGCGATTATGTAGTGGTCAGAGACCGGGAAAAAGATGACCGAGAAAGAAAAGCTCAGTCCACACGCTTTGCCGATCTCTGGCCGATCCCCTTGCAGGGATGTTGGGTATCTCTTGGTACTGGGAGGTGAGTATAAATCCCTAGCAAGACTCCCCTTTCTGGGGCTGCCTTCAGTCGTTATGAAGCACCGCAAAACTGCAGATCAGGGCTCATCGCTTACTTTGCTCACGGCATATCATTCATTCACACAAGGACACCAGAGAGTTAGCAAAGTAAAGCAGAAAACATGCATACTGAGAAAGCAGAGAGTCTAGAGCTCTGAGTGTTCTTATCTTGTCCTGAAGATCCCAGACGAGCTGCCGAGATGATAGCTTACAGTGAACGGTGTTGGATTCGTGACCTCCAAAGAAGAAGATTTAGCTTCGAGAACAGGGACCAGGCTTGATCACTCAAGATCTTTTCTATAGAAGAGTTTTATTAAAGTGAAAAAGGACAGAGGAATCTTCTGACATAGACATCAAAAGGGGGACTGAGAATGCCCCCTGTTAGTCTTCAGCTGGATGTTTTCTCTCTGTTAGAAAGCTATTAATCATACAAGAAAGACGCCTCAAGGCTGACCAAGTTTCACCAGACCCCTCTCCCACAATATGCATTTTTGAGATAGGATGGAAGGAGGTGTGTCATCCCCCAGCCACAAACCAATTGATATGAATACTGGTTTTTTTTTGAGCTATTATCAGCCCAAGATTTGAGAAAAGAAAACAAATTTAGTCTTCAGTTCAGTTCAGTTGCTCAGTCGTGTCCAATTCTTTGCAACCCCATGAATCACAGCACACCAGGACTCCCTGTCCATCACCAACTCCCGGAGTTCACTCAAACTCATGTCCATTGAATCAGTGATGCAATCCAGCCATCTCATCCTGTCGTCCCTTTCTCCTCCTGCCCCAATCCCTCCCAGCATCAGAGTCTTTTCTAATGAGTCAACTCTTGGCATGAGGTGGCCAAAGTATTGGAGTTTCAACTTTAGCATCATTCCTTCCAAAAAACACCCAGGACTGATCTCCTTTAGGATGGACTGGTTGGATCGCCTTGCAGTCCAAGGGACTCTCAAGAGTCTTTTCCAACACCACAGTTCAAAGCAGCAATTCTTTGGCTCTCAGCTTTCTTCACAGTCCAACTCTCACATCCATACATGACCACTGGAAAAACCATAGCCTTGACTTGACGGACCTTTGTTGGCAAAGTAATGTCTCTGCTTTTGAATATGCTATCTAGGTTGGTCATAACTTTCTTTCCAAGGAGTAAGCGTCTTTTAATTTCATGGCTGCAGTCACCATCTGCAGTGATTTTGGAGCCCCCAAAATAAAGTCTGACACCGTTTCCCTATCTATCTGCGTGAAGCTATGAGACCAGATGCCATGATCTTTGTTTTCTGAATGTTGAGCTTTAAGCCAACCTTTTCACTCTCCTCTTTCACTTTCATCAAGAAGCTTTTTAGTTCCTCTTCACTTTCTGCCATAAGGGTGGTGTCATCTGCATATCTGAGGTTATTGATATTTCTCCAGGCAATGTTGATTCCAGCTTGTGCTTCTTCCAGCCCAGCGTTTCTCATGATGTATTCTGCATATAAGTTAAATAAGCAGGGTGACAATATGCTTCCTTGATGTACTCCTTTTCCTATTTGGAACCAGTCTGTTGTTCCATGTCCAGTTCTAACTGTTGCCTCTTGACCTGCATATAGATTTCTCAAGAGGCAGGTCAGGTGGTCTGGTATTCCCATCTCTTTCAGAATTTTCCACAGTTTATTGTGATCCACACAGTCAAAAGCTTTGGCATAATCAATAAAGCAGAAATAGATGTTTTTCTGGAACTCTCTTGCTTTTTCCATGATCCAGCAGATGTTGGCAATTTGATCCCTGGTTCCTCTGCCTTTTTTAGTCTTATGTGGAACTATTTTGAAGAAAGGCAAATTCCAAAACATATACATAGGTTCATTAACATAGCTTAAGAAAAACATTTCCATAAGAAAAACACATTGGTTCACTCCAGGCTTGAATAAAGGTAAGTTCAGGTGGAATCAGGTGTCATCATGATGGCACAGAATTTTAAGAGACACTTGCAGCCTATTTCCTCTGCTTGGAGACCCCTGGCCTTCCTGCCTGTTACCATCTCACAGTAAGTACAACTAAATGATTTACCAAAGGTAGTTCCCCTTGTGGATAATGGAGCTAAATTTGAACACAGGGTTTCTCGCCTCAATTTTATTCTCTCCCCATTGTACCATGCTATCCCTCTTGATTTCATGCTTGCTTCACAAATGATGAGTCACTTTCAAGGATATTGCATGAGGTTGTTATATAGAGAACACTGCCTGTGTGCTCAGTCAGTCTTGTCTGACTCTTTTTGCCATCCCCTGGACTGCGGCCCTCCAGGCTCCTCTGTCCATGGAATTTTCCAATCAAGTATACTGGAGTGGGATGCCATTTCCTCCTCCCAGGGATCTTCTTGACTCAGGGGTCAAACCAATGGCTCCTACATCTCTTGCATTAGCAGGTGGATTCTTTACCACAGAGCCACCTGGGAAGCCCATAAAGAACACTGGAGAAATCTTAAACAGATTTTAAAAGAGAAAGGTCAAATCCTCCCCTCCACCAGCTGACCTACAGCTGGAGGACTTCAAATAGTATTAAGAGGGCAGATTCCCTCTTATTTGGCTCAGATGGCAAAGTGTCTGCCGGCAATGCAGGAGACACGGGTTTGATCCATGAGCCAGGAAGATCCCCTGGAGAAGGAAATGGCAACCCACTCTAGTACTCTTGCCTGGAAAATTCTGTGGACAGAGGAGCCTTGTAGGCTACAGTCCATGGGGTCTCAAAGAGTCGGACACGACTGAACGACTTCACTTCACGTCACTTCCCTCCTATTATCACAGAAATTAAACAATAACAATAACAAAGGGACAGGAGGTCACACTGAAAGGTGCTGAATATGGCTGTCATCTTGATTGTGGTGATGGTATCACTGTGTACACACACATCCAAATGTAATCAAATTGCACACATATAATATGTGCAGTTATTTGTATATTAATTAAAACCCAACACAGTTGTTATAAAATAAGGAGAAAAATAAATAGAAAGGACAAATTTCTATCTCTTAAGGAGTTAGAATAGATAATCTAAAGACTTTAAAGTTCAGGAATGAATACAAACGACACTTTAATAGTATTTAAAATGAAGTATCCTCTATAACACTATGTCCTTTTATGTTACTGATGAATCAGTACGCATCCAGAAGTGGGCAATTACATTTTCAAGAGGTTTAGAAACTAGCTATAGAAACAACACTTGAAGGAGTTTTAGACATTTCCATTGGAGAAGAGGTAATGCTGAATGTCGTGCAGAGAGAAATTCATTCTTTGTGATATCCAGAGGGTCCAGGATTAATGGAAAGTAAAAGGATGGGAAAGCAGAGAGAAGGAAGAGGAGGAACAGAAGGGCAAATTCATATTTAGTAAGCTTCTCCTGTGCACCAAGTAATTTACACATGGAAATCTCTAAGCTTCTGGTAATTTGCTCAGAAGTTCTGAGTTGAGAATTTGCTAGACATTCTACATTACGCAGTATGCATCTACCTTCTAATCAACATTGTATTTAAAAATCTCAAGAAATTATGACTGCTCCAAATAGTCCAAGACCCCAGTATAGACACCGAACTAGTAAATGTATAATTTCTACTTTCCCATCTTACTAAATACTTGATATTATGATGTTAGAAGATAAAGGATGAGGTAAGCATGTGTTAGATTTTACTGTCCAGCTTTTCTTTCCTTTTCATCTACTACAAGTCTCTCCAATCTTCCTTGATAATCCTTCTTTCCTTGAGTTGTAACCTGTGTGGGTTCAGTGGTTCAGACTTCTCACTGTTCTACGGGCATCAATACCTTTAGGAAATGAATTCCATTTGCACATCTCTATGGCAGTGACATCACATGGGTCACAAGAATGGTTTTGCTATCCAGTTTGTGGCAATAAGTATCAAACTGAAGGCTTCCTTCCTTCCTTTCCTTCTTTAGCTTCCTTTCTCTTTTCTTGTTTTTAAAATGTATTCCTGAGGAAAGAGGGAAGAGGAAGCATGCTGTTTAAGGGAAATTTGATACTAGTATGCAAATAAGTCTTAGAGATCTAATGCACAGTATAGTAATTATGGATAACAGAAGTGCATTACAAACATCAAACTTATTAAGAGATTAGATATTAATTGCTGCCACTACAAACAACATTGTTTACTGGATTCAGTGCTGTGAAGACATGAGCCAAGAGCTTCCCGAGACCTCATATAGCAGAACTATGAAATTAATTATGGAATCATCTCAAACATTGATTAATATCTTAAAGGAAATCAGACCTTGAAGACAGAAAAATATAATGTCAATGATTCAACTGCCTTTCAGCTGTTGTGTGTAGAAAAGAGATAACCCAGGACCACACTTGAATTTTGTAGACAGCCAAAGCTTATCTTAAATGATGTTGGTTTGGAGATGGTTTCCATCTCTTATAATTAGTCAACATAAGGGATTTTCTTCTACTTGAACACTCTTCAGCTACGTCCTTTCTTGTGTCACTACTTTTGTTTCCCAAACTCTGGGATCCATCAACTCTAACATGCAAGTTATTGCAACTCTGTGTCGTGAATGGTTATAAATATATCTCCAGATGCAGGTTTTCCTGATTCCATAAATAAGTGATATCATAGAGTACTCATCATTTTCTGACTTGGCTCATTTAGCCTGTCTTCCAGGTCCTTCCATAATGTAACATGTGGCAGGATTTCCTCCTTTCTTGTGGCTGAATGAGAATCCACATTTTTATCCATTCATCCCTTGATGGATACTTAGATTACTTCCATTTTTTGGTTATTGTGAATAACAATGTAATGAGTATAGATATCTCTTCTATGTCCTGTTTTCATTTCCTTTGGGTGTATACCCAGAAATGGGATTGCTGGATCACATTGCTGCTCTGAAAACAAACAGCAAAATGGTAGTTACCAGGGGCTGCTGAACGAAGGAAAAGAAGAGAGATTATTTAAGGGCACAAACGTGCAACTAGTAGATAGGTCCTGGAGATGTAACACACAGTATAGGGATTATAGACACCAGCACTGTATTATAAGCATCACACTTAAGAGACTAAATATAATTTTTCTCACCACAAAGAAAGAAATGATAATTATGTGGCATGATAGTGGAAGCTGCTCAGTCGTGTCCAACTCTTTGCAACCCCATGGACTATACAGTCCATGGAATTCTCCAGGCCAGGTTACTGGAGTGGGTGCCTTTCCCTTCTTCAGGGGATCTTTGCAACCCAGGGACTGAACCCAGGTCTCCTGTATTGCAGGCAGATTCTTTACCATCTGAGCTACAAGGGAAACCCAACATGATAGAAGTGTTAGTTAATACTACAATGACATTCCAGTATATAAATATATCAAATTAATCCATTGTGTACCTGAAACTTGCACAATGTTATACATCAAATATATTTCAATAAAATAAGAGAGTAATGGGGGATTGTGGGGAAAAATAAAATAATTTTGTTACATTTAACACATAATGGCAAATAGCAATATGAAATTAGAATTGACTGTGGACTCTCAAATAGTTAGATGCTAGTGGACAAGGGAATTTCATGTCCATCCCAAGGCAGGCTAGATAAAAATAAAGGAAAATGACAAAACCTACATCCTTTCTAAGGAGGTGAAGGTTGAGGATTTCTGACAGTGATTTGCTTTTATGCAGCAAAATTCTTAGACTAAAGTAGAGGGAGAGAGAGTTTTAACAAATATAAAAGCTCTAAGGCAGGAGAGGGCATAATCCTTAGGAGCAAAGCAAGACGGTTAAGTTGGCTAAAATGCAGGTAACAATGGGGTTGTCATATGGAAATTGGCCAAAGAGAAAAATAAGGGCCAATCTTGTTTATTATAGAACATTTCTTTACCATAAAAGAAATAAGTTGCATGGGTTGAATTGTAGGCCCTCAAAATTCATATGTTCAAGTTCCAACCCTCTTACCTTGGAGTATAACTGTATTTGGAGATATGCCTTTAAAAAGACAGAAAAGTTAAACAAGCTCATTAGGATGAGGCTGTAATCTAATTAGATCAGTGTCCTTATAAGAAGAGAAAGAGGTGCCAGAAATGCCTTTGAATAAGAAGAGATAGAAACAGCAGAGGGTGGTCATATAAGGACTAAGTACAGAGAAGATATTTGACCATAAGCCAAGGAGAGAGTCCTGGAACAGATCCTTCTCTCATAGACCCCGGAGGAAACCAACTCTGCCAACATCTTGATCTTGGACTTCCAGCTTCCATTACCATGTAAAAATAAACTTCTTCTCGTTAAGCCAAAAGATCTCTCTTTCTCATCTATCTGTAGATAAAAATTGGTGTAGATAGAACACAGGTTCATATATGAGTTTTGCTGCTTACTTAGTATAATATGTGTTTATCAGTTCAGTTCAGTCGCTCAGTCATGTCTGACTCTGTGATCCCAAGGACTGCAGCACGCCAGGCCTCCCTGTCCATCACCAACTCCTGGAGTTCACTCAAACTCATGTCCATTGAGTTGGGGATGCCATCCAGTCATCTCATTCTCTGTCATTCCCTGCACCTCCCACCTTCAATCTTTCCCAGAATCAGGGTCCTTTCAAATGAGTCAGTTCTTCACATCAGGTGGCCAAAGTATTGGAGTTTTAGCTTCAACATCAGTCCTTCCAATGAATATTCAGGACTGATTTCCTTCAGGAATATTTGTTTATGTTGCTCCAGAAATATTTTCCTATAAGCAGGACTACAACACAACGCACAATGACTGGTATACAAGGCATAGTTGATATCATTCATTTGGTTAAGTAATTATTATAATCAATAAGTTGACATTCAAAAAGTAATCTCCACTGTTCTCTAGTTATGGTATTTTTCTTATAGCAAAACATAGGGATACTTGGTCCCCTCAGCAGTTTCCAGTGACTGAAAAATGCACCGGTGAAATGACCAATCAAGAATGGAAAAACCGATTAAGGTCAAGGCATTAGAAATATTCTCAGAAATTAGCCAGTTCTCCTCAGTATTGCCATATATTCCATATTTCCCAGAAGCACTGTGGCTTAAAATTATTGTCTAAAAGTAATTATAGATGAACCCCCTTTTAGTTTCAAGGATGTATGAGTTTGCATAATAAATGATATGAGACACTAGTCTTATTGTCTGTTACAGAACAAACGAAGCTCTTCCCTAGTATGGCCACATGATGGGGGCTCAGGAAATCATTATATGCCTTAGTCCATCGCCGAACAACTCACACCCTAGAAAGTTCACAGCCTTGTAATCCTCCTCCCTGGCAACCAATTATTCCCCAGAGCCATCAAAGCAAACACATACTGATTCCATTTTTACTTTTCTTTGTCTCAAAGTAGAATTCCTGTGAATAATTTGGAGACAACTATATATTCCACTTTAGTCTTCTCATATTTGCACAAGATGTTCCTAATTACATTATTTTTTTTCATAATTTATCATTTCCAGATTTCTCATGATGGTGAGCACACTCCTATGGATAAACTCTAAATCACCAATGATACCTCAGAATCTGAGTATCTCTCTTCTCTTCCAATAAACACTTCACATCTCTCTCTCTTTTTATTGTTCAAATTGTCTTTCTCCTTTGTTCTTTAATTTCTGAAAAAGAGATAGCTGACTCTCCTGTTCCTTCCCTTCCAGACTGTTTGTTCTTAAACTTTGCCACTGCTGTCACTTCCTATCTCTTCCCCTTCCTTTGCTTACACTTTCAATCACTGTTGCTATCTTCTGATTACTCTCTTCCCTTGGTCTTTTTCCTGTATCACCAACTGTGTATCACTAAGCAGGGCCTGTTATTAATGTACTACCACTCTTCCCTTTTGTCATTGAATTACTGCCAGCTGTGAGCAATATGAATAGCAAGGTCAGGCAGTCACAAACTAGAGTCAAAAATGTCAAATCTAAGGATAACAAAACCTGCTGTTATCCACATTCTGCTTCCATTTTCATGCAGATCATACTGTATTTTAAAGTTCTATGAAATAATAGTACAGATTTTCTTGTTATCATCACACCTAGCATTCAGTAGAGCTGATCCTAGAAAAAACGAAAAAAGAATAATGAGGTTTTGGTAACAGTCTAAGTGTGAAATTAACCCAAATAGAAAAGGTTTATATTCTGAAAAAGCCTGCAAGAATAAGGAGCATTAAATTGCAAAGACAGGATTGACCTGCCGCAAAGATAGATTTTGTTTGGATGCAGAGTGAGTAAATATAGAGATGGAGGTGTTGAAATGCAGTATATTTTTCACTTAAAGGGTCCCTCATTAAATCTGTGATCAATTAAATAGACTTTCTGAATTTCTCATTGAGATGTAGAATTTAAAACTACGTATGAATCTCCATAGAGGTCTATTTACTAGATTTTATAAAGAACTGTTGCATATTTAGTGTTCAATATGTCATTGGCACTGTGTTAGACATTTTCACACATTTTTAAAAACTTTCTATTTTAAAATAATTTCAGTCATATGAAAGAGTTGTGAAAACAGTACAAAAAAATTCCCATATACCAGAGGTTCTAAACTGGCAGAGATTTTATGTCTCCTTCCCTTAGTATGTTTGGCAATGTCTGGATAAAATTTTGATTATCACAGTTAAGAGGGTGTTGCTACTGACATCTAGTGGGTAGAGGCCTAGGATGCTGCTAAACATCCTATAATGCACAGGGTAGCACCCTGTAACAAAGATAACTCCAGTCCCCAAAATCGATAGCTCTAAGTTGGGAAACCCTACCATTTGCCATTCATCCACATTCCTCAAAGGTTAACTTCTTATACAGCCATACTACAAAGACGAGAAGAACCAACTCATTGGAAAAGACTTTGATGCTGGGAAAGACTGAAGGTAAAAGAAGGAGGATGCCAGAGGATGGGATGCTTAGATAGCATCACTGACTTGATGGGCATGAATTTGAGCAAATTCTCAGGCATAATTGAAGACAAAGGAGGCTGGTGTGCTGCAGTCCATGGGGTTGCAAAGAGTTGGCCTTGACTTAGCAAGTGAACAACATAATACATTAATCTTCATGACCTGACACTTTTGAAGACTATTGTCCAGATATTTGATAAAAATCTCTCTTGCTTTTGTAGAATGTATTTTTAAAATTCATTTTGATAGAAATACCACAGAAAGGATAGGCCATCTCAGTGAATCATAGCAAGAGGCAGATAATTTCTTTTTTTTTTATTAGTGAGGATGTTAATTTTGATCACTTGATTAAGATGATGTCTTCCAGGTTTCTTCACTGCAATGTAACTATCTTCCTCTCTGTAATTAAGCATTCTATGATAGTTACTTTCAGATTATGTAAGTATCCCATATTTCATCATATGTTTATCAGTTCATTATAGTACTCATTAATGATTCTTGCCTGAAAAACAAAAAGCTGTTACTTTAGAGTTTGGCCAATGTTGTTTTCCTATTTCCATCAAGTAAAAAACACATTTGTCAGTTAGAATTCATTTATAAAGAAGAGCTTTCCCTCATCTTCTATGCATTTGTGTATTCAATTATTCATTGATTTCAACACAGACTGAAAACAGTTGATTTTTTTCTAGCTTTCTATCTTCTCCTTTCCTGCTCCTCCTCTTCTTCCTTCTTCTCCTTTCCTTTCTCCTTCTTTTTCCTCTTCTTCCCTTCCCACTCCTCCTTATTCTTCATCTTTATCATCATCATCATCATTATTATTATCACTGTGATTTTGCTCAATGTGTACCGTATGCGGCCACTGAGAACCCCTTCCAGTTGCCTTTTATGCATTTTTAAAGTGCGTGAACCAACTTTTGAGCACCTCCTTCCCTTTCTGCTACTACAAGACATTCTGGACTCAGCTTGTACTTTCTCTGCCCTGACCCTGGAATCAGTCACCTCTCCAAAGAGTCCTACTTATTATCTGAGAATGATATTTAGAAACCAACTTTAGAAGCAAATACACTCAATGGTTTTGGAGTACCATTGCTTCTAGTTTCTTTCAGTACAAAGAGTTAAGAAATACAGGTAGACGTTCATGCACATATATTTCTAAATCTATCTCTCAGATTATCTATTTCGAAAAGAATATTTAATATATATACCTCCGATTTTAACACAGCACCAAAATATTTTACCCTTTCCCCTCTCCTTATTTATGACTTCCAGAAAGTGAAAAAGGTGGGTTTTATTATTTGCAATACATTTGCTTGTTAGCTCCATTATAAAATACAAATAAATAGTTTTAGGAATTCTAACCCATATCAATATGAACATTGCCTACTAATTAACATAAAATGTTCATGCACAGATTTCTTGATCTCTAGTCATTGAATATATAATAAAAAAGGTCCAAAGTTATCTTGTCTCTCTTTTTTAATTTATTTGCTGCTTATTTGTAATACAATTTGTGTCCATTTGCTTCCTATGACATTTCATTTTGGGCTTCTTCTTCACTGTTGCTAACTTTAGGCATTTTGAATTATAAAAATATTAAACAGTAGAATGATACAAAACATTATATTCAGAGAAGTGTCACCTTCCACAACCAACCCTTCTATGCCACTTTTATCCTCCTATCCATCTCACTGTTTCATTTATCTCTGTAGACAAGCAGTCTTATTGTTCTCTGCCTTATTAGTCCTGGGTTTCTTTTCACACAAATGGATAGACACATACATATTTTTCTATGCTCAAATTTTAGATAAATGAGAGCATAATAGAACTACACTTTTGCTATAGACACATTGCTTTACTTAATACTTGAAAGATCCTGTTGAGTATTAGAAGTAAAGTTATCTGAGAAGTCATAAAAATGATTTATGAATGAATTCTTATAATTTTTCTTGGACAATATCTTACCTATAATGGGTTCAGTTCAGTTCAGTCGCTCAGTTGTGTCTGACTCTTTGCGACCCCTTGAACCACAGTATGCCAGGCCTCCCTGTCCATCACTAACTCCCGGAGTCCACCCAAACCCATGTCCATTGTGTCGGTGAATGCCATCCAACCATCTCATCCTCTGTCATCCCCTTTTCCTGCCCTCAATCTTTCCCAGCATCAGGGTCTTTTCAAATGAGTCAGCTCTTTGCATAAGGTGGCCAAAGTATTGGAGTTTCAGCTTCAACATCAGTCCTTCCAATGAACACCCAGGACTGATCTCCTTTAGGATGGACTGGTTGGATCTCCTTGCAGTCCAAGGGACTCTCAAGAGTCTTCTCCACCACCACAGTTCAAAAGCATCAATTCTTCTGCACTTAGCTTTCTTTATAGTTCAGTCTCTTTAAACTAAATTTGATGTTTAAAGTTGTGTTTTTCCGGAATGTCCATTGAAATTAATTATTTACTTTCTTAAATCTTTATAGGTTCTCTGACACACACAATAAAATGCTGGTTTATCAGTCTGACATTAAAGATGCTATAGATTCTGACTCATTTTATGGCCTCATCACTTGCCACTCTACTTCCTAATCTCAATCCTCAAATATTCCTTGCACATTCCCTAAACTGAAGTCACACTGAACAGCAGTGTAAAACAGTTTTCCAAACACATCAATTCTTCTCATGCCTAAAGGGGTCTGATTGGAAAAATCCTCTAGGCATTTAAGACAGGTAAACGTCACCTCCTGTATAACAAATGTACTCTTTTCTAAAGGACAAATAAGGTTTATTCTTTTTGATCCTATAATTGCAGCCTTTGCATATTTTTATTTGTAACTACATACTTTAATTTTATGCCTTTGTCCCTTGATAGTAGCCAAATTGAAAAGAAGGTCAAGTCATCGTCCTCTTCTGAATATCTAAGAGATTACATAATATCTAGCATGTTTTCAGGTGGTTACTGAATTATATATTGAATTCAATAAAGATAAAAATAAACACTTTTAATGACAAAAATCAATAATAGAGATTCCAAAATTTAGATGTAAAGTAGCTTTTTATAAATCCCTGTATGTTTTCCATTTAAAAAACTGCTTATTAATGCATTCTTACTACAAAACTCATTCTATGTTTTAACAACTAGGAAAACTTGTCCTTCAGCATAGATCTATTCTACATTAATTTAATTATATTTTTATCTCAAATGATGGCATACTTAAATTTTTTTTTTTTTTTACCTTAAGATGATTCAGAGAAAATTGTTTTTTATTTCTAAACACTATACACTCTTCCTCTTTCATGTAGAAATTCCCAGTAAACACTGAATGAGGAAACGAAAGAAAAGTGAAGCCGCTCAGTCATGTCCGACTCTTGGCAACCCCATGGACTATAGCCCACCAGCTCCTCCATCCGTGGGATTCTCTAGACAAGAATACTGGAGTGGGTTGCCATTCCAGGGGATCTTCCCGACTCAGGGATCAAACCCAGGTCTCCCGCATTGCAGGCAGACACTTTAACATCCGAGCTACCAGGGAAGCCCTGGATAAGCATAGTTTTATTTCTTTAGCTTTTTATATGGAAATGACACTTTCCCTTTCTGCAGGGTTTATACGTAACCCAAGTATGTTCAGTAAGATCATAAATACCCCTTCCTGTGACTGGTTCAAGAGTTACACATGATTCAACTAGAGTAGATAAGAACTTATCTCAGTGTATGGCTTTTGGTGAAATGTTAAGAAAGTAAAATTCGCTCATGGTGAGGGGATTACAGTGAGCAATGACTGTAAACCTAGGGCTTTGGGCAAGCATCTTGTCTCAAGCAGAATGGAAACTTCAGGGAGGAAAGTAAAGCCCAAGGTAAAAGAACCAGGACAAAAACCTCAGGTTATTAATTGAGAACTTGAAACCACCTCTAGTACCTTACTTTTCAGTGTGAAGTCTTCTTCTATATGAAACAAGCAGAACATTTTGGGTAAAGGCAAAGTGAGAAATTTAAGCAAACTGCCTAAGAAGTTGACTTTTTCTTTTTTTTCTGTAAAGGGCCAGATAGTAAATATTTTAGACTTTGTGAATAATACAATCTGTGCAAATTAGTTTTACTATAATGGGAAAATAGCCATAGATGATACATACATGTGCAAAGTGTGTTCCAGTAAAATTTTACTGATGGACATTAAACTTTGAATGTGAATAATATTGTGATATGAATATCATTTGATTTAGGTCATACCTGAATGGTCTAGTGGTTTTCCCTACTTTCTTCAATTTGAGTCTGAATTTGGCAATAAGGAGTTCATGATCTGAGCCACAGTCAGCTCCTGGTCTTGTTTTTGTTGACTGTATAGAGCTTCTCCATTTTTGGCTGCAAAGAATATAATCAATCTGATTTTGGTGTTGACCATCTGGTGATGTCCATGTGTGGAGTCTTCTCTTGTGTTGTTGGAAGAGGGTGTTTGCTATGACCAGTGCATTTTCTTGGCAAAACTCTATTAGTCTTTGCCCTGCTTCATTCCACATTCCAAGGCCAAATTTGCCTGTTAGTCCAGGTGTTTCTTGACTTCGTACTTTTGCATTCCGGTCCCCTATAATGAAAAGGACATCTTTTTTGGGTGTTAGTTCTAAAAGATCTTGTAGGTCTTCATAAAACTGTTCAAATTCAGTTTCTTCAGCGTTACTGGTTGGGGCATAGACTTGGATAACTGTGATATTGTATGGTTTGCCTTGGAGACGAACAGAGATCATTCTGTCGTTTTTGAGATTGCATCCAAGTACTGCATTTCGGACTCTTTTGTTGACCATGATGGCTACTCCATTTCTTCTGAGGGATTTCTGCCTGCAGTAGTAGATGTAATGGTCACCTGAATTAAATTCACCCATTCCAGTCCATTTTAGTTTGCTGATTCCTAGAATGTCAAGGTTCACCCTTGCCATCTCTTGTTTGATCACTTCCAATTTGCCTTGATTCATGGACCTGACATTCCAGGTTCCTATGCAATATTGGTCTTTACAGCATTGGATCTTGATTCTATCACCAGTCACATCCACAGCGGGGTATTGCTTTTGCTTTGGCTCCATCCCTTCATTCTTTCTGGAGTTATTTCTCCACTGATCTCCAGTAGCATATTGGGCACCTACTAACCTGGGGAGTTCCTCTTTTTGTATCCTATAATTTTGCCTTTTCCTACTGTTCATGGGGTTCTCAAGGCAAGAATACTGAAGTGGTTTGCCATTCCCTTCTCCAGTGGACCACATTCTGTCAGACCTCTCCACCATGACCCGCCCTGGGTTGCCCCGCAGGCATGGCTTGGTTTCATTGAGTTAGACAAGGCTGTGGTCCTAGTGTGATTAGGTTGACTAGTTTTCTGTGAGTATGCTTTCAGTGAGTCTGCCCTCTGATGCCCTCTTGCAACACTTAACATCTTACTTGTGTTTCTCTTACCTTCGGCGTGGGGTATCTCTTCATGGCTGCTCCGGCAAAGCACAGCCACTGTTCCTTACGTTGGACGAGGGGTATCTCCTTACCGCACCATTCCTGACCTTCAATGTGGAATAGCTCGTCTAGGCCCTCCTGTGCCTGGGCAGCCACCACTCCTCAGGTTGCTCCTCCTGGCCGCTGATCCTGGCCTTGGGCATGGGTGGCTCCTCCCAGCTGCCACCCCTGGCCTCGGGCTCAGGGTGGCTCCTCAAGGTCACTGCCCCTGGCTTCGGGTGCGAGGTGGCTTCTCCTGGCTGCCCCTGATCTCAGATGCGGGGTGTCTCCTCCTGGCCGCCACTGGCCTCGGATGCGGGGTAGCTCCTCCTGGCCGCTGCCCTGACCTCGGACATGGGGTGTCTTCTCCCGGCCGCCACTGACCTCGGACGCGGGGTAGCTCCTCTCAGCCGCCGCCCCTGACCTTAGATTTAAGGGTCTAGATCTGATAGATACAGTGCCTGATGAACTATGGAATGAGGTTCATGACATTGTACAGGAGACAGGGATCAAGACCATCCCCATGGAAAAGAAATGCAAAAAAGCAAAATGGCTGTCTGGGGAGGCCTTACAAATAGCTGTGAAAAGAAGAGAGGTGAAAAGCAAAGGAGAAAAGAAAAGATATAAGCATCTGAGTACAGAGTTCCAAAGAACAGCAAGAAGAGATAAGAAAGCCTTCTTTAGCAATCAATGCAAAGAAATAGAGGAAAACAACAGAATGGGAAAGACTAGAGATCTCTTCAAGAAAATTAGAGATACCAAGGGAACATTTCATGCAAAGAAGGGCTCGATAAAGGACAGAAATGGTCTGGACCTAACAGAAGGAGAAGATATTAAGAAGAGGTGGTAAGAATACACGGAAGAACTGTACAAAAAAGATCTTCATGACCCAGATAATCATGATGATGTGATCACTAATTTAGAGCCAGACATCTTGGAATGTGAAGTCAAGTGGACGTTAGAAAGCATCACTACGAACAAAGTTAGTGGAAGTGATGAAATTCCAGTGGAGCTGTTTCAAATCCTGAAAGATGATGCTGTGAAAGTGCTGCACTCAATATGCCAGCACATTTAGAAAACTCAGCAGTAGCCACAGGACTGGAAAAGGTCAGTTTTCATTCCAATTCCAAAGAAAGGCAATGCAAAAGAATGCTCAAACTACCGCACAATTGCACTCATCTCACATACTAGTAAAGTAATGCTCAAAATTATCCAAGCCAGACTTCAGCAATACGTGAACCGTGAACTCCCTGATGTTCAAGCTGGTTTTAGAAAAGGCAGAGGAACCAGAGATCAAATTGCCAACATCCACTGGATCATGGAAAAAGCAAGAGAATTCCAGAAAAACATCTGTTTCTGCTTTATTGACTATGCCAAAGCCTTTGACTGTGTGGATCACAATAAACTGTGGAAAATGCTGAGAAAGATGGGAATACCAGACCACCTGACCTGCCTCTTGAGAAATCTGTATGCAGGTCAAGAAGCAACAGTTAGAACTGGACATGGAACAACAGACTGCTTCCAAATAGAAAAAGGAATATGTCAAGGCTGTATATTGTCACCCTGCTTATTTAACTTATATGCAGAGTATATCATGAGAAATGCTGGACTGGAAGAAACACAAGCTGGAATCAAGATTACTGGGAGAAATATCAATAACCTCAGATATGCAGATGACACCACCCTTATGGCAGAAAGTGAACAGGAGCTAAAAAGCCTCTTGATGAAAGTGAAAGAGGAGAGTGAAAAAGTTGGCTTAAAGCTCAACATTCAGAAAATGAAGATCATGGCATCCGGTCCCATCACTTCATGGGAAATAGATGGGGAAACAGTAAAAACAGTATCAGACTTTATTTTTGGGGGCTCCCAAATCACTGCAGATGGTGACTGCAGCCATGAAATTAAAAGACACTTACTCCTTGGAAGAAAAGTTATGACCAACCTAGATAGCATATTCAAAAGCAGAGACATTACTTTGCCGACTCAGGTCCGTCTGGTCAAGGGTATGGTTTTTCCAGTGGTCATGTATGGATGCGAGAGTTGGACTGTGAAAAGGCTGAGAGCTGAAGAATTGATGTTTTTGTACTGTGGTGTTGGAGAAGACTCTTGAGAGTCCCTTGGAGTGCAAGGAGATCTAACCAGTCCATTCTGAAGGAGATCAGCCCTGGGATTTCTTTGGAAGGAATGATGCTAAAGCTGAAGCTCCAGTACTTTGGACTCCTCATGTGAAGAGTTGACTCATTGGTAAAGACTCTGATGCTGGGAGAGATTGGGGGCAGGAGAAGTAGGGGATGACAGAGGATGAGATGGCTGGATGGCATCACGGACTCGATGGACGTGAGTCTGAGTGAACTCCGGGAGATGGTGATGGGCATAGAGGCCTGGTGTGCTGCGATTCATGGGATCGCAAAGAGTCAGACACGACTGAGCAACTGAACTGAACTGATGAATATCAGTATGTGAATATAATAATGTGAATATTTTCACGTTTCTAAATCTTATTTTTTTGTTTTGATCCTTGCTAGACACTATAAATTAAGAAGAAAAACAGCTCATAAGTCATGATTACAGGCAATGGTAATCATTTGGTCCATGGGCCACACCTTACCATATCCTATTCAATGGCATGAGCCATTACATGAGATATCAGGAGAGATAATATTTCCAATTTCTTATACTGGGTTCTAATTTCTTGGACTTCCTTTCAAAAAGAGATTGTTGTTGCTGTGCAGTCTCAAAGCTGTGTCCAACTCTTTGTGACCCCACGTACTGTAGCATGCCAGGCTTCCTGGTCCTTCACCATTTCCTGGAGCTTGCTCAAACTCATATCCATTGAGTCAGTGGTGCCACCCAACCATCTCATCCTCTGTCATTCCCTTCTTTCCTGCCTTAAATCTTTCCCAGCATCAGGGTCTTTTCCAATGAGTTGGCTTTTCACATCAGGGGGCCAAAGTATTGGAGCTTCAGAAACAAACAGAGATACTGGACAGGCAGAATAGGTATGACATGGGTATGTAGATATTAATTATAGTGTTTGTGTATTCACAAAGGGAATCTATGGCACACACACAAAATATTAAAATGACTCATTAATAATTAAATGAGTTAAAAAGTTAAATTAAAAGAACATTTTACATGTAAATGTACTCCAAGATAGATTACTCTTATTAGTAGCTCAATTTCTTCACTTTTAACTATAATCATGCTCTTTGCCATATGCTTTACCAACAGACAGCCAACTCTCAGACATATGAACAGCTGAGCTAAGATCAGATGCATTACCTTTCTGACCATCCAGATCCCTGAGCTAATAGGCACTCATTTTTGGTTACTGATGCATTGTGACTTCTTCTTATGCAATATTATTGTTTCAGAAGTTAATTGATATAAACCTATGCAATGAAAAACAAAATGGGACTAGAAAGAAAAATGTCCCATGGTTGTAAAACAGTGTCCTTTCTTGTGGCCAGAAAAGAGAGATGAAGCAATAATATCATGAGAATTTCACTACATCAAGTGAGGTTTTAGGTAAGGGCTAAGTTGCACACTTACCTCCCAGTTGTCTTAATATGAAAACATCACTTTTTAGCAAAGACTTTATTAAGGGAAACAAACAAACAAACAAACAAACAGAGAAATGAAATAAATGCTAACTAAAGGAAGAACATCAAGTGATCTTAAGGACTCCACATTGAAGGAAGGCATCAGAAAATGTTTGTCACAAAAATAATGAAGCGTTATGGAAAAAACATTGAGCTTAAACAAAATGTTAAAAGTAAATCTAAATGTACCAGAACTTCTGGGTATGGCATGATTGGTTTTACCTCCTACTGACTTTGATTAAAGTCCATGTCAGTATTAAGTAACACAACTGCAAAGCACAGTGTTGCCTGTGCCATTTGATGACAAAGTGACCTGGAAATAGCCTGGGACTAAATCATTGCAAAAGCATACTCTCTCAGTTATCTGTTCCAGAGATGCTAAGAAGAAACTAGTAGCTACTTATTTAGATCATTCGTCTGACACAGGACATTCCGGGAGTGGGGAAGGATATGGGAGTAGACCAACTGTGATAAGAGTGATAATTATAACAACATCCACATCTCTTTAGTTCTTCATGTCCCAGGCAACGTGAGTGCTAAGAAATGTGACTGCACCACATCAGCACACCATCATAACACACTACGTATCATCATTCTTATTAGTTTGTAGGTAATGAAAGTGTACCTTATGAGATCATGTCATTTACTTAAAATCACAAAACTGATGAGGGGAGAAGCTTTATTATAGTTTGAGTTTGAGCTTTGGTACTGGCAGATAAGTGGAAATGATTAACAACTTTTTAGTGATCAGAGAAAGTTTACAAGAAAGATGCTGTTTCTGTGTCTTTAAGAAAGTATAGAAGAGTGCCAGGTGTGAGCAGGTATATAAGGGAAAAGGAGAAACACATTCCTGGATGAGAAAACAGCCTTTTCCAAGATGCCAAGACACAAGCTCACGAAGTATAGAAAGTTTGAGAGGGATGAAAAATATGGATACGGTTTCAGGAACCATGGGGAAAAAACAGTGGATATTCTTATCTGCCACATTCCCAAGTTTAGGTTTCATTTCATGGGCCACAGGACGTCTCTGATAGATTTTAGGCTGGGAAATGATATGGTCAGATTCAGATTTTAGGGTGTTCACTTGCTCTGACCATGCAGAGAATAGCCTGGAAATGAGTGAAACCAGTTTCATTTTCACACATTAGAGATAGAATCAGTTCAATGTAGGCAAACTATCTCTAAGTATATTCAATAATATTCCATGAATACAGTGCCATTTGAATTATGCTGGACTGACGACTAGTGAAGTGAATTAAAATAAATGCATTGGCCTCAAAAATTAGCATAAGGGAATATATTATATTAGACTTTAGATCTGTGAGCAAAAGGGAAACTTCCACTATTTCACCTCTACTACTCGAATTAACTTCGGAAATATATAACTTTTCCCTTCCAAATTGCAGAATAAATTGTCATGCAACTTCTAACGATAAAAAAAAAAAAAAAAAAAGACGATTATCTCAGTTGACTCCTGGGCTATGTTAATGCTTCAGATTTCAAGAATCTCCACCTTTCCACTCATAGTCATTATAAAAATCAAATAGCTTTTAACTTTATAATTTTAGTTCTGACCATTAATCTTCTTAATAGTGCTCTTCCCTGAGCCGCCCTCAGGGAAATTGGGGTACTCCTTAAAAATTAAAACCACTAAAATATAGCTTCAAATACAGCAAAACTAGGACCATTTTACAAACATCATTTGTGTAATAAAATAATGAGATGAGGCAACACACAGAGATATACACACATGCACATTTCATTGGAATATGATAAAAATACATCAGTAGAACCAAAAATCATCAGATGATAAAGTTCTCTATTTGTGCATCATCTACTATAAATATACATTCTTAAGGATCATACAAATTATATAGTGATATGAAGCACAAGCTAGAATCAAGACTTTTGAGAGAAATATCAGTAACCTCAGAGAGGCAGATGACACCATCCTTATGGCAGAAAGGGAAGAAGAGCTAAGGAACCTCCTGATGAAAGTGAAAGAGGAGAGTGAAAAGGTTGGCTTAAAACTCAGCATTCAGAAAACTGAGATCATGGCATCTGGTCCCATCACTTCATGGCAAATAGATGGAGAAAGAGTCGAAATGGTGACAGACTTTATTTTTTGAGGCTCCAAAACCACTGTAGATGGTGGCTGCAGCCCTGAAATTAAAAGACACTTGCTCCTTGGAAGAAGTTATGGCCAACCTAGAAAGCATATTAAAAAGCTCCTTGGAAGAAGTTATGGCAAACCTAGACACTTGCTCCTTGGAAGAATTTATGGCCAACCTAGATGGACAGTGACTGAATTGAACTGATTGCATGTTTTACTTGAGATGTTAGCACTAAATCCTCCGGTGAGCAGGCCTGGGTCATACATTATCCTTGAGCACCTCTAGCTTCTTTAGTTGAAAACCTAATCTAGAAACTACAGAGAAGTTTTCTCTGTGCTTCCTTTCCTTTAGATCCTAATCAGGAAATAAATAACAGATCTCCTACTTTGCCTGAGTTCAGTTCAGTTCAGTTCATTTCAGTCGCTCAGTCGTGTCTGACTCTTTGCGACCCCATGAATTGCAGCACGCCAGGCCTCCCTGTTCATCACCAACTCCTGGAGTTCACTCAGACTCACGTCCATCGAGTCCCTGATGCCATCCAGCCATCTCATTCTCTCTCATCCCCTTTTCCTCCTGCCCTCAATCCCTCCCAGCATCAGAGTCTTTTCCAATGAGTCAAATGTTTGCATGAGGTGGCCAAAGTACTGGAGTTTCAGCTTTAGCATCATTCCTTCCAAAGAAATCCCAGGGTTGATCTCCTTCAGAATGGACTGGTTGGATCTCCTTGCAGTCCAAGGGACTCTCAAGAGTCTTCTCCAACACCACAGTTCAAACGCATCAATTCTTCAGTGCTCAGCCTTCTTCACAGTCCAACTCTCACATCCATACATGACCACAGGAAAAACCATAGCCTTGACTAGATGGACCTTAGTCGGCAAAGTAATGTCTCTGCTTTTGAATATACTATCTAGGTTGGTCATAACTTTTCTTCCAAGGAATAAGCGTCTTTTAATTTCATGGCTGCAGTCACCATCCGCAGTGAATTGGGAGTCCAAAAAAATAAAGTCTGACACTGTTTCTACTGTTTCCCCATCTATTTCCCACGAAGTGATGGGACCGGATGCCATGATCTTCGTTTTCTGAATGTTGAGCTTTAAGCCAACTTTTTCACTCTCCTCTTTCACTTTCATCAAGAGGCTTTTTAGCTCCTGTTCACTTTCTGCCATAAGGGTGGTGTCATCTGCATATCTGAGGTTATTGATATTCTCCCGTCAATCTTGATTCCAGCTTGTGCTTCTTCCAGTCCAGCGTTTCTCATGATGTACTCTGCATAGAAGTTATATAAGCAGGGTAACAATACACAGCCTTGACATACTCCTTTTCCTATTTGGAAGCAGTCTGTTGTTCCATGTCCAGTTCCAACTTTTGCTCCTGACCTGCATACAGATTTCTCAAGAGGCAGGTCAGGTGGTCTGGTATTCCCATCTCTTTCAGAATTTTCCACAGTTTATTGTGATCCACACAGTCAAAGGCTTTGGCATAGTCAATAAAGCAGAAACAGATGTTTTTCTGGAACTCCCTTGCTTTTTCCATGATCCAGCAGATGTTGGCAATTCGATCTCTGGTTCCTCTGCCTTTTCTAAAACCAGCTTGAACATCAGGGAGTTCACGGTTCATGTATTGCTGAAGCCTGGCTTGCAGAATTTTGAGCATTACTTTACTAGCCTGTGAGATGAGTGCAATTGTGCGGTAGTTTGAGCATTCTTGGGCATTGCCTTTCTTTGGAATTGGAATGAAAACTGACCTTTTCCAATCCTGTGACCGCTGCTGAGTTTTCCAACCTTGCTGGCATATTGAGTGCAGCACTTTCACAGCATCATCTTTCAAGATTTGAAAGAGCTCAACTGGAATTCCATCACCTCCACTAGCTTTGTTCGTAGTGATGCTTTCTAAGGCCCACTTGATTTCACATTCCAAGATGTCTGGCTCTAGATGAGTGATCACACCATCGTGATTATCTGGGTCGTGAAGATCTTTTTGTACAGTTCTTCCTTGTATTCTTGCCACCTCTTCTTAATATCTTACACCTCCTTATATTGAGAGAAGCACTAAATCCCTTCACTCTGACATCAAATTCTCGTGACTAACAAAAACCTTTTGTAAAATGAGTGCTTCATGGCACTCAACTCTCCCTTCACCAAAACCTTATATATTGATCTTCCCCCACTGCCACTTTGGAGCAGTCTCTCAGAGCTATTTGAGATGCTGCCTCCTGGGCTGCAGTCCTCATTTGGCCCCAAATAAAACTTAATTGTACATCTTCCTTTCTAGTCTACACTAACAAACAAATATTTAAAAAATTACTTAATGATTGTAGGGATGGCATAAACCAGAGGTGATCTCAGATGGCAAACCTTCCCTAAAGGCATTTCAATTCAATTTAAAAAAAAATACAAAACAAACTAAAAGCAAGGAGAGCAGCACAAATTAAACAATACACAGGAAACAAGAAAACACATAAAACATTATTTTGCCTGTGGGGGCCTAGAATCAAATTGCATGTTAACAGTATTTATGATTCTTAACCTGCTAAGGCTTGGAAAAGACCCAGATACTGGGGAAGATTGAAGGCAGGAGGAGATGGCGATGGTTGGATGACATCACCGACTCAATGGCCATGACTTTCAGCAAGCTCTGGCTGATGGTGAAGGTCAGCGAAGCCTGGTATTCTACAGTCCATGGGGTCACAAACAGTTGGACACAACCGAGCGACTGAACAACACCAAGAACATCAACTTACTATGTGGTATATATGTGTATTGATGTGATTGAACTGAGGTGGAGAAAAGCATTGAAGAGTTACTGGTCGATACAGCAGTTTTCCTTAAGCATGGTTCACTTTCTGTGGTTTTACTTACTCACATTCCGCTCTTGTCAGAAAATATTAATTGAGAAATTCTGAAATAAACAATTCCTGTTTCATACAGCAGGCTCTTCTGAGTAGCGTGATGAAACTCAGAGTTTATGGTGAAGGATGTAGGACTCATGATCTCCAAAGATGATTTAGCCTTGGGACAAGGGACCAGGCTTGATCACTCAAGAGCTTTTTCATAGCAGAGTTTTGTTAAATTATGAAAAAGGACAGGAAATCTTCTGACATAGACATCAGAAGGGGGACGGAGAGTGCCCCCCACGCTATTCTATAACAAAGGAGCTATATACTTTTGTAATTAGTTATTCAGTCAGTTCAGTTACTCAGCTGTGTCCAACTGTTTGTAACCCCATGAACCACAGCACACAAGGCCTCTCTGTCCATCACCACCTCCCAAATCCATGTCCATTGACTCGGTGATGCCATCCAACCATCTCATCTTCTGTTGTCCCCTTCTCCTCCTGCCTTCAGTCTTTCCCGGCATCAGGGTCTTTTCAAATGAGTCAGCTCTTTGCATCAGGTGGCCAAAGTATTGGAGTTTCAGCTACAACATCAGTCCTTCCAATGAACACCCAGGACTAATTTCCTTTAGGACGGACTGGTTGGATCTCCTTGTAATTCAAGGGACTCTCAAGAGTCTTCTCCAACATCACAGTTTGAAAGCATCAATTCTTCTGTGCTCAGCTTTCTTTATAGTTCAACTCTCACATCCATACATAACTACTGGAAAAGCCATAGTTTTGATGAGACAGACCTTTGTTGACAAATTAATGTCTCTGCTTTTTAATATGCTGTCTAGGTTGGTCATAACTTTCCTTCCAAGGAGTTAGCGGTTTTTAAAGTCATGGCTGCTATCACCATCTGCAGTGATTTTGGAGCCCAAGAAGTAAAGTCAGCCACTGTTTCCACTGTTTCCCCATCCATTTGCCATGAAGTGATGGGACTGGATGCCACGATCTTAGTAATTAGCTATTACAATAAACCAAAAGAATGCCTCAAGGTTGTAAAAAATTTACCAGACCTACTTCCACAGTTTACATTTTAAGATGACAAGATTAGAACTAACCATAGAAAGATCTTATCAGACTCTCCTCCATAAAATACATTTTAAGATAACAGGATTAGTCAGAGGGTTTTCAAGAAGGAGAAACATGTCCTCAAGCAGGATACATCCTTGTTATATAATCCTCACTAAGGCTGACTCAGACTGTAAAGCATCTGTCCACAATATGGGAGACCCGGGTTCGATCCCTGCATTGGGAAGATCCCCTGGAGAAGGAAATGGCAATCCACTCCAGGACTATTGCCTGGAAAATCCCATGGACAGAGGAGCCTGGTAGGCTACAGCCCATGGGGTCGCAAAGAGATGGACACGACTGAGCGACTTCACTTTCACTCACTTCTTCTCAAGGATTACAGAAAAAAAGTATTTGTTCTTTCCTCCTCCTTGAGAATTCCAGACCCCTATCCCCTCCTTGAGAGCCCCAGACCTCTTTCTCCTCCTCAGGGACCCTGGATTTCTTATCAACCTGCTTAGGAATTGACTTTCTCAAAACCTAGCACTGTCTTGCTCTGTCCCGGGGGGACCCCAGCCAATGGCATCACTACTCCTGACATATATTGAAAGGCATCAAGCACAGCATGAAATGTCCTGATATATATTTTGAAGAAGTTTTGAAAACACATAGTAGTGATTGTTTTCTAATATCATGAATGTAAAAAATTAACACAGAATGTTATACTTAAAAATGATTACAATGGCAAATTTTAAGTTTTATATGCTTTACCATCATTTTAAAGAGATGGGGAAAAAAAAAACAAAAAAACATTTGTAGTTGTAACATGGGAAACAGATTGGAAAGGGGAGGAAAATAATCAAAGAATGCATTTAAGATGGAGAACCGTCCTTATTAAATCCTCACAAACACCCCACTGTGTTAGCAATTGTTTCCACATGCAGAAACTGAGAACCCAGGGACAATCTGAGAAAAAACTGAAAGATATTCTAAATCAGAGCTGGGAGGAAGTCTTTCTGTTTTAGCACTAAATTAAGAAATCCATTTGTTCCTAAACTCATGCCCGTCTACCTCCTCATTGCTCAATTTTGATGTTTAAATAAGCTTTACTTTTCATCTTGAAGTCTCAGATATAAATTGTCTTTTTTCAACTATGCATGAAAATTCCCATCAACGGAAACATTAACAATTCTTTTATCGTAACAGTGCAATTATGCCATATATAGTTGCAATTACAGTACATGCATTAAAATAGTCATCATATTGCCTGAAATTTCTGAAAGACAATCAAGATATTTTCCCATTTAAGCGGTAGTTATCCCACTATTTGTTAAATTGCCTATTAAATGGGTATTTTGATTTCTTAGATTAAAAAACACTACAGAATGAACACTAAAAGATTTTCCCCCCAAAATTGCAAATTCAAAAAAAAAAAAGGTATAATTCATGGGATACATGTCAGTCTCATTCTTTTTTTCAAATTCTTTATGGTAAATAAAAAGAAGTCTCTGGTACTTAAAGCTTTGTAATAGAAGATCTGCAAAGATAAGTATAATCAGAGGAAAAGCATATCAGAATTGAAGTACATTTGACAGTGCTCTAATCACATTGGGCAATTGAATGCATTTGTCCAGGGAGAATGAATTCCAATGACTAAGACTCAGGCATTTTGATATTATAAAAGAAGCCCACAAACACCCTGATCAGTTAAAATGGAATTGTCTTCAATTTGCAATAATAATTTCTGTAATTGGACCATGAAAATAGAAGTAAGGCATTGCAGTATTAGAACTATTTTGATATAAGCTTATGTTAGCTTTATAGTGTGAAAATATATCTGGTATTTATCTCTGAATGTCCAGTAGAAGTTTTATCATCTGTATAGATCAAAATAATACCAATCTCATGAAATTATTTTATCTCACATAGAAAACCACCATTACTATTTTAATTTTGGAATGTTTTTTTCAAAACCATCTCTTTGTTCATGGTCATCTACATGGATTTCACTCCACAAGAATTTATTATGAGTGCAGCCAATAGTGTGTCCTGTACTTTACAAAGAGGAATAAGCTGACATTCTACCATGATGAGGAAAGGGGATGATAAGTTTGAAGTTCTAAAGCCTTAGCTATACTAATTCTATGACTTTAGAAAGGTCTTATACATTTATTCAATATAAATTTCTTTGTGAAAATGGACATTTATCTGTCTCACATGGCTATTGTGAGAATTAAGTAGGATAAACCAACCACATAAAGTGTGTATCACAGATCCTGGATTATAATATACATGTGTTTTAAGGTAGCCCACTTTCTCTGTCTTGGCTGTAATAACCTCACATTGGTAAGGACAAATGAAAATTTCAAAAATTGATAAAAATATGGATATAGGCCACACTGCATGAATATTGCATGCATTGACCATTTATTTATATATCCAATAAAGAGTTATTGAAACTGTTCTATATGATAGATTTGGGTTCAGATATTGGGAAAAACAGCACCAAACAAGAAAATATCCCCAACTTCATGGAGTTCACATTCTTGTGTGAAAGATGAGTCAGTTGAGGGATAAATAATAATAGCACACATTTTTATGGTACTTACCATGTGCCAGAGGGACTGATCTGGATATTTAGTACACATTCACCCATTTAATCATAAAAAATATCATTTGTAGAAGATGCTCTTATATTTATTGCCATTTTACATTTGAGGGTGCTGAGTCAGAAATGTGTTAAATAAGTTACAGACGTCAATATATGGCAGAGCTGGGATTCAAATCTAGGCAAATTGTTTTTCAAACTGTCTTTTAACACATAAGGAATTTAGCTTGAGTGTTTAGCTACACAGAGAGGTAGGAAAAGTGACAGCTGCTCATTTATGGCAAGCATGTAGATGCCGTTCAAAATGTAATGGACATCTATTAGGAGGTTTTAAATAAGAGAATGATGGAACAGTTTAGATTATATAAATGCAATTAACAGTTATGTATGGGGAACAATTCAGGGAGAACCACGAAAAAGAGTTAGAATTTAGTTTTAGAATTCCTCCTAGAAAACAATGAGAGCTTGGATATATTGGTGATATTCAGTGAAAACATGTTGATATGAGATCCATATGGATATTTAACCTATAGAGCTCACTAATGGTAAAGAGAAAAAAGCCATCAAGAATGAATACTATGTTTTGACTTGACCAACTGCATGGAAGGAGTTGCTGTGGTTGATGGTGGAAAAGTGAGCTGAGTAAGTAGAGGCAATAAGAGATTTGTTTTGGAATTGGTAACTTTGACATATGTTAACAATATGTGACCTAAAATCCTCTTAGATACACAAATCTGGAGATTAGCGGAAATTTCATGGTAGTGACAGAAATGAGACTAACATTATATAGTTGCCTTTAAATATACGAGATCAGTAAACTCTTATAGTGAAGAAGTATGAGAAAATAAAGATTAAAAAAAAAAAAATTAAAGCCAAGCTCTGAGGGCTTTGAAGCATTTAGAAATTGAATCAAACAAAGAAGTCAGCAAAGGAGACTGGAGCAAAAATGCCTTGTGACGTCAGAGAAAAACTCAAGGCAAAGATAATGGAAACTAAAAGAAGAATATGCTCCTTTTAATTGTCCCAAAAGCCACTCTGTCAGGTTGGTATTAGCACACTCATGCATATAGATAAGGAAAAAGAGGCTCTAGGAGGTAAACAACTTGCTCAGTGTCACACGTAGTAGAGATATATTTACATATTGCGGGTGCTCAGTCACTTCAATCATGTACAACTCTTTGTGATGTTTTTATATTTTTATTACACACACACACATATATATCCTTTATAGTAACTCTACAAACAGTGAAAGTGAGAGTGATAATCTCAGTCATGTCTGACTCTTTGCAACCCATGGACTGTAGCCTGCCAGGCTCCTCTGTCCCTGGAATTCTCCAGGCAAGAGTACTGGAGTGGGTAGCCTTTCCCTTCTCCAGGGGGTCTTCCCATACCAGGAATCAAGCCCAGGTCTCCTGCATTGCAGGCAGATTCTTTACCATCTGAGCCATCAGAAAAGCCCAGTACTAGTACTTTAATAAAGGCATGTACGAGACATTTGCAGATGCTAGAGATGGAATTAATATAAATTTATCTCTCTAAAATAATACAAAAGTGGTAGCATTTTCCTTGGAACTGACAAATAATAAGGGGTTCCTCAGCGTAACAGAAATGTCAATAACTGGCAAGCCTTCTAGACAGAGAAATCAGTAGACATATAATGAGCAAAGCCACCATGGGAAGAAGTGCTGTGTATTAAGGTGTGTGTGTATTTGTGTGTGTGTGTGTGTGTGTGTTTCCAGGAGAATGACTCATTATCTGCAGTATTTAAGGTATAGGAGCAGAAAGGCAATGACTTGAAAAGGTGTGAAGGAAAAATGAGATCAGATTTTGTCATTTTATTTTTTAATCACACAAATGAGTTTTCACTTTAATCTGTTGGGTACAATAGGGAGATTGAAGGCTTATCAACTGGATTAGCATATTAGAGTTATCTGTGAGAAACCTAATTTTGAATCGTAAATATGTTATTTTTGTTGGTTCAGCATCATTACTATGAAGAAAAGCCTTGCTCCACAATTAACCTGTTTAATGGAACTATTGATCATCACACCTACCTTTACTTTGTCCAGAGGGATGGATGATGGATTCATATTGAGATGTTTATATTGCACCAGCTCACTTGACCAGATGGCCCTCAATTCATGAAACTTTCTTGTATATTAGTAGCTCTCAATATGGAGGGGCTTCCCTGATGGCTCAAACAATAAAGAGTCTTCCTGCAATACAGGAGAACCAGGGTCAATCTCTGGCTTGGGAAGATCCCTGGGAGAAGGGAATGGCTACCCACTTCAGTACTCTGGCCTGGAGAATTCCATGGACAGAAGAGTCTGGTGGGCTACAGTCCATGGAATCGCAAAGAGTCAGACATGACTGAGCAACTACCACTTTCACTTCCACCAACATGAAAAACCTCTCTTTTTACTGGAGCTATTAGTTGGGACTCGGAGGAAATAAAATTGCTGGGGTTGGATCCCAAGTTGTCTGAAAGAAACCTGCAGAGACAGAAGTCTGAAGCATGATTCTGGATCTAGTCATTCTGGGACATTATCCCGCCTAGACGTCATAGGTAGACAAATGGGTAAATTCCTTTTATCCTCAAGTATATTTGGGTCTTGTCTACTAGACTGCAGTGGGAAAACCTGGCAATTTATACTAGTTGGGTTGCGTAAATAATCCTGGTAAGAAACCTGGAAGACACCATTATGGCAACAAAGACAATAATATCAAAGGGACAGATATGAAGCATTTTGAGGCAAACTGACGTTCTATTGAACATAAATCTACCAGGATGTTTAGAAAACCTGAAGTGCCTTGCGTGAAAACTGAACGGTTTTTGACCACTCATACATAACCATGCCACACCTCTGGTAAGACCGATGGAGAAGACAGGAGGAAAGAGTTTGTTTAAAGGTTTAAAAGTGAATAATTCTGGGCCTTTGTGGAATTGAAATGTGTGTAGAGGAAGGTATGAGTGTAAGCTGTGAGGCTTTGGAGCTCAGCAATGTCTGAGCCGGAGTGTATATTTGGGAAACATTAGCATAGTGAGGCATGCGAGTTGACAATTTTTTTTGGAGACAAAAAAGGAGGAATAGTACAGGGAAAAAGTCATAGACACTACCCCCTGTTCTTTGAATATAGGGCTTGGATGCACTCATTGGTGTCCCCAGACACTAGCACGGTGGATTATGCACAAATGAATGGCTGTGCTAGGCACAGTGCTAAGCATGACATCACTGCAGTTACCTTTAAACATCCTAAAATGATCTGAGATGGGCTTTCATTTCTATCTTCATTTTACAAGGAAACCAATAAGATCGCTTGCAGTTTAAATTTGCTAAAATTCTAGAGTTTAATGATTCTGTATCTAGTTCTATTGGAGAAGGCAATGGCACCCACTCCAGTACTCTTGCCTGGAAAATCCAGTTCTATAGGTATGCATGCACCTATATACGCACACCTGTATGAATGTTTGTTTAATTAAAATAAACTAAGCAAAAAAATGCTATACCAAAATTATCAAATATATTTCTCCATCTCTTCAAAAATTATGTGATTATCTTAAGATAATTTTGTTTATATGCAATCAACTACATGAAGACCTGTGAAGGTATGTTGGCTGCTCTGATGTCAAGTCAAAGCTCATCAGGCCATGATCAGCCATGATTTTGTAATCATGTCATGATTTTACTGACTGTGTTGTTTCTTTATTCGTTTTTGTTTGCTTTTCTCTTTTGTATTTTTTAAATTATGAAAATATAACACATTTACTGGAGACTTGGAAAATACAGAAGAAAGTTACATGTAGTTCCACTATATATTACAATTATTTTTTTAAGTAGATAAATGAAGATCTTTTTAGTTGGAGTTTCAAAATCAATCTCTCAAAAATTAATAGAATATACAAAAAAGTAGAAGAGCATAGTAGACCTGAAAAGCACTATGGACCAATTCAACTTAATTAAGGTTTTTACAATTTTCACACAACAGTAAGATAAAAATCCTATTCAAGTTCCCATAGACTGTAAACTAGGAGACACTGGAACATATCCAGGGACATAAAATAAGGTGCAAAAATTTCATGATCTAAAGGTATTGAAGCCACATGGAATCTATTCTCTTATCACTGTGGAATTATGTTAGAAATCAATATCAAAAGATATTTGAAAATAACTCACATATTTTCAAGTCCAATGTGCCATTTACCAAGTGTCTATATAGTTTCTTTTTTGATGTTCTTAGAGTCAAATTCACTTTTTAAAGCCTATTCAAAGCATTAACCAAGGTAATTTTTGCTAAAAATATGAAGATTTAGTAGAGGTACAGAAATAATTAAATTGTTTTCTAATAGCTTTTGTTACTATAATTATTTACACTATTGTTAAATAAAAGAAGTCAAAGAAAACTGCATTTTGCAGTAAACAGATGAATTCATAGTTGGGGAGTTCTAGTTTTATATGTTCTAGTTCTAGTTTCATATATGTTCTTATATGATTCTGTTTAAATACTTTTATATGTTCTAGAGAATTCAACCATCTATGATAAAAAATAAGTCAGGAAATGAGCCCCAGCATTATCTAATTTAGTCTGAAAATACTACTTTTAATGTACTCTGTTTAGGGTGTAAGCTTTAAAAAGATTCCCATTTTAATTTGTTTCTCTAGTCCAGGAAGGCTCACTTTAGGCAAAATTAATCATGTTAATTAAGTGACACTATGTAACAAAGCCTACACTTGAAATTGTAAATAACCAAGTAGATAATCATTAACTATTTAATGATAGTTAAGTATTTTCCAAATATACGATGCAATTTAAAAGTGAAAGAAAAATGATATGTTAAGAAAGAAAGGAAAATGAATGTTTGGCTTTTTTCCCTATTGGGTATATCACACTCTTTTGGGAAACCAGGCATTAATTCATTTATCCCTTTAAGACTCTTTTCAGAAAACATCATTAGGAATTAAGCATTCATTATTTTCTTTCACTCCTTATTGATATCAGTAGAGGCAAAATATGCTGTGGGCTTAGATTTGACTCAGGAGAGAAAAGAACTTATGGTCAAGAATTTGATTCCCATTGGCTGTGATACCTTGACTAATTTGTTGCATTTTTATGGGCTTCAGTTTCTTCAAGCATAAATCTGGAATATTAACCCTTCATTGCCCTGTTTTCCAAATACTTTTGATGCCGAAACCAAAAGACGTTAAGGGTGGCTATCATTTATACATGCCTAAAACTTTCACATTTTTAGTCTTTGTCCATTTAAAGAAGCTACACAGAAATTTCTAAGAAGAGGTCTGGCTGGTCTCAGGGGCAACGTCTAGTCAAATGACCATTTCCTAAAGTGAATGTCACATTCCAAAAATATGTTCTCCTGCTTTACAGGTCGAGGTATTTGCTACATAGGCGTTGTATACTCAGTCAGGAAAGACTCAGTTTCAGAAGAGATTGATAAATAAACAGACATGAAAAAAAAGAAAAAAAAAGAGAAACTTTATAATAAATGGTGGCTTTCTAGAGATAGCTATTATCTCATCTTCTCAACTGTGTTACATCCTGGGAGCCACATAAATCACCAGAAGGCTACTTATTGATTATAGGAAAATGGTGGTCTCAAGGGATATTTCATCCTGATGAACCACTGTAACCACACCCCTCTTAGATTTTGAGGTGTTTTGTGTCTGGCCGATTTCACTTAAAATAAAGTACTAAATACATGTATGCACAGTCCTATTCTCTGCTTTTTCCATTCATAATCACTAAATGTTCCTCTTAGAATGTTTTCTTAGAAAATGCCTTTCTCTTATCATGTTAGTCATGCTAATTAAAACAATGTTTCCTCCAAAGTAATTTCTGCTTCAGCAGACAATCTTTTGAATTAATTCTACATAGATGCTTCACATTATCATTAATTTAAGACATAAAAGCTAATTTTAGTTCAAATTATGGAGACATACCACTTTTAAGCAAATAAGCATTCATTAAAAATGTTTGCTATTTTTATTATTCCTCCAATTATTTACTCTACTTTCTCCATTCCACATTAGGTATTACATGAAATTTTCTTATTTAGTTTTCAGAGATTTAAAACTGAAGATTAGAGAAGTTGAATACCTTTTTCAAGATTAGATTGCTACTGAACCATGAAGCTGTCAAAGATGAAATTTGAGTTTGAGTTGGGCAGAGTCCAACTTTTTACCCATTATGGTATTTAAGAAATAAAATCTCAGTATCATTTGACAATATATTAAAGAATTCTTTATGTGTTGGTATGGAAAATGATCATTCCATATTCTTGTGACAAAAATAAAATCATATCAGCTGGACTGATGTGCAATTACATACATAGTGTATTACTTGCTTCCACATGACTTTATCAAAGGATGTGCTTAATTCTTTTGTTTCTTTGCTTAAATTATTTGTTAACTATTTGGAGGGACAGTACAGTTAGTGGGTAACGTGGAGTAAGATAAATTTGTCTCATGGCCCCATCTCTTACTTGCTCTATAAACTTTGTTAAATTATGTAACCCACTTCAATCTCACTAAAATGGAGATTTCACTATTCTAGTTCTGATTTCACTATTAGGCACTGGAGTCACAAATAAGAAAAATGAAAAATAAAGTAAAACAAAGGTTACAGCTTTCATGGAGCGAATAATTTAAGGAAGAACATATGGAATAATTAAATAAAATTGTATTGTCACAAGGAATAAGGGCAAGCGATGTTGTACTGGTTAATTGATCTATGAACTTGAAAATACAATTTATCATGTCCACTGATCCCTAAGGTAGATATACTCCCATCATGGCCAATTTCAAGCTATCAAATTGCCCTAAAATTCCTTGAGAGTTTTATAATCTGCTCTTATGATCCAGTAGAAGCAGGTTAATCCCATCTTCGAGTGTTTGGTAGGTAGGGTTTTCCTATCAAGATACTTCTAGAAATATCACATGTAATTTGCCTAACATAGATTTTTGGGGGGAGTTGTTTTTTGTTTGCTTGCCTTTCTGTTTTTTAAAGAGCATATTTTTGTAAGCACCATTACCTTTTTATTCCACAGGTCTACTTAAGATATTGTTTGCCTCTGTTTGATATATTTAAGACCTATGTGAGATTTAAAGGCTTGAAATTTTTCTAATTGTATTGAGAATCTTTTATAGACCCTGGTTTAAATTACCCAATAAAGGATTTGTATTTGTGCTTGAGGAGTCAGAATATATAAGAAATAGAAGGCAAAAAGGTTTTTAAAAGTCCCAGGGGCAAAGAATAATATACAAGCTGTGATCAATAGATTGGATAAAATGGTCATCTACAGGACATTAATTTTCTCTTAGCATTCATGGTCCTCTGTGGAGAGTAAATAAAATAAACATTTTCCCCAAACTTTTGTGTTGAAATGTTCATTTATCTTGTGCTATCTTAACTTTGTTTTTCCATTTCTCTTTTCTAATATCATTTTCAAATTCATAATAATGTCATTCTTACTCTATATTTCCCTTGGCTTTCTATCAAAATCCTGATTTTCATTTTTTTTTTCCCTCCTTTATCTTGTCATTACTATTCCTTCTTTTTCTTTATGTTCTTTCCTCTATTAAAGTAATTGCCTTTCAGTTCAGTTCCGTTCAGTTCCTCAGTCGTGTCCGACTCTTTGAGACCCCATGAATTGCAGCACGCCAGGCCTCCCTGTCCATCACCATCTCCCGGACTTCACTCAGACTCATGTCCATCGAGTCAGTTATGCCATCCAGCCATCTAATTCTTTGTTGTCCCCTTTTCCTCCTTCTCCCAATCCCTTCCAGCATCAGAGTTTTTTCCAATGAGTCAACTCTTCTCATGAGGTGGCCAAAGTACTGGAGTTTCAGCTTTAGCATCATTCCTTCCAAAGAAATCCCAGGGCTGATCACCTTCAGAATGGACTGCTTGGATCTCCTTGCAGTCCAAGGGACTCTCAAGAGTCTTCTCCAACACCACAGTTCAAACGCATCAATTCTTCTGCGCTCAGCCTTCTTCACAGTCCAACTCTCACATCCATACCTGACTACTGGAAAAACCATAGCCTTGCCTAAATGGACCTTAGTTGGCAAAGTAATGTCTCTGCTTTTGAATATGCTATCTAGGTTGATCATAACTTTTCTTCCAAGGAGTAAGTGTCTTTTAATTTCATGGCTGCAGTCACCATCTGCAGTGATTTTGGAGCCCCCCCCAAAAAAAATAAAGTCTGACACTGTTTCCACTCTTTCCCTATCTATTTCCCATGAAGTGATGGGACCAGATGCCATGATCTTCATTTTCTGAATGTTGAGCTTTAAGCCAACTTTTTCAGTCTCTTCTTCAACTTTCATCAAGAGGCTTTTTAGTTCCTCTTCACTTTCTGCCATAAGGGTGGTGTCATCTGCATATCTGAGGTTATTGATATTTCTCCCAGCAATCTTGATTCCAGCTTGTGCTTCTTCCAGTCCAGCGTTTCTCATGATGTACTCTGCATAGAAGTTAAATAAGCAAGGTGACAATATGCAGCCTTGACGTACTCCTTTTCCTATTTGGAAGCAGTCTGTTGTTCCATGTCCAGTTCTAACTGTTGCTTCCTGACCTGCATACAGATTTCTCAAGAGGCAGGTTAGGTGGTCTGATATTCCCATCTCTCTCAGAATTTTCCACAGTTTATTGTGATCCACACAGTTAAAGGCTTTGGCATAGTCAATAAAGCAGACATTTTTTTCTGGAACCCTCTTGCTTTTTGAATGATCCAGCAGATGTTGGCAATTTGATCTCTGGTTCCTCTGCCTTTTCTAAAGCCAGCTTGAACATCTGGAAGTTCACGGTTCACGTATTGCTGACGCCTGGCTTGGAGAATTTTGAGCATTACTTTACTAGTCTGTGAGATGAGTGCAATTGTGCGGTAGTTTGAACATTCTTTGGCATTGCCTTTCTTTGGAATTGGAGTGAAAACGGACCTTTTCCAGCCCTGTGGCCACTGCTGAGTTTTCCAAATTTGCTGGCATATTGAGTTCAGCACTTTCACAGCATCATCTTTCAGGATTTGAAAGAGCTCAACTGGAATTCCATCACCTCCGCTAGCTTTGTTCATAGTGATGCTTTCTAAGGCCCACTTGACTTCACATTCTACGATGTCTGGCTCTAGATGAGTGATCACACTATCGTGATTATCCGGGTCGTGAAAATTTTTTTGTACAGTTTTTCTGTAATTGCCTTTAGCAGAATGCAATTCACTAGCTTCTACTTTAAGTTTAGTTTGGAGGCAGTATCTGAGGTATAAATTGCATATAAGGAAATGCAGAGATTGTATGCATACAGCTTGATGAATCCTGACAAATATGTATGTCCAGGTAACAACTTTCTCAATTAAGGTAAAGTCATATTTATCACCCCCCAAATTTCCCTCATATTCACTTTCTTGTGACCCTTTGCCGCAAAGCAGTTATTTCCTTGATGTCTTTCTCCACAGGTAAGTTTAGCTTACTCTCAAATTCCATAAAAATGTAGTCACGAATTATAGTTTATATTATTTTGTCCTGGCTTCTAAAATTAAATATAATGTTTTTCAGTTCATTAGTTGTGTTATTTTTATCAATAATTTATTCTATAATTGCAGAATAATACATCATTATAAGAGTATATTATATTTTAGGGCTTCCCAGGTGACTCAGTGGTAAAGAATCCACCTGCCCACGTAGGAGATGTAGGAGAAGTAAGTTTGATTCCTGGGTCTGGAAGATCCCTGGAGGAGGAAATGGCAACCCATCTAGTATTCTTACCTAAAAAATCCCTTTGACAGAGGAGCCTGTTGGGCCATAGTACATGGGATCGCAAAGAGTCGGACATGACTGAGCACACACACATTTATTATTTATGTATTGTCTTGTTGATATGCTACTGCTACTGCTAAGTCGCTTCAGTCGTGTCCGACTCTGTGCGACCCCATAGACGGCAGCCCACCAGTCTCCCCCATCCCTGGGATTCCCCAGGCAAGAACACTGAAGTGGGTTGCCGTTTCCTTCTCCAGTGCATGAAAGTGAAAAGGGAAAGGGAAAGTGAAGTCGCTGAGTCATGTCCGACTCTTAGCGACCCCATGGACTGCAGCCTACCAGGCTCCTCTGTCCATGGGATTGTCCAGGCAAGAGTACTGGAGTGGGGTGCCATTGCCTTCTCCATATCTTGTTGATATATCGTGTTGATATATTTGTGCTGTTTTCAGTTTGGGTCATAAAGCTTCCTTGTTGAAGTCTTATCTCAGATATGTGTTTGTACTATTTGGGGTAAGGGCACGAATAGTTTGGGGTAGAAATGAACGATTAGAGGCCGGTTGTTATAAGAAACTGCCAAACCATTTTTTAATGCCTGTGGCAATTTAACTTCTATCAGCAATGTACATTCTAGTTCCTGTGCATCCTCACTACATTTACTGTTTTTTGGTTTTTTAATTCCAGTGGATGCCCAGTGGTTTCTTACTGCAGTTTTAAATTGTAATTTCCTGAAGACTGGTGATGTTAAGCCTGTTTTCATGTGCTTGTTAATTTTTATATATCTTCTTTTGTGAAGTTTAATTTTCCCATTTTTTAAAGGTTTTGCTTGCATTTTTTGTATTGGTTTGTAGAAACCTTTTTTATGTTCTGAGTATGAGCTCCTTTTCAGAATATATATATTGTGAATACTTTTTATGAGTCTTTCACTTTACATGTTTTTCATTTGTCCACTAAGTCTTTTTCTTTAATGATCTCTTAAGCTTTTTTGTTTTTTAAATAGGGAATATTGCTTTACAATACTATGTTAGTTTCTGCTGCACAACGAGGTGAATCAGCTATGACAGTGTTAGTCATTGCTCAGTTATATCCGGCTTTTTGTGACCATATGGACTGTAGCCCACCACACTTTTCTGTCCGTGGGACTTCCCAGGTAAGAATACTGGAGTGGGTGACCATTTATTTCATTCTCCAGGGGACTTTCCAGACCCAGGGATTGAACCCTGGTCTCCTGCATTGCAGACAGATTCTTTACTGTCTGAGCCACCAGGAAAGCCTAATTCAGCTATATGTACACATATGTCCACTCCTACTTGGACCTGCTTCCCTCTCTCCTTCGGTCCCACCCATCGAAGTCACCACAGAGCTCTAAGCTGAGCTCCCTGTGGTATATACAGCAGTGTCCCACTATCTATTTTACGCATTTTAGTATATATACATATATTATATATATACATATATAGGAGTATATAGTGTATGCATATAGTATATAGTGTATGCATATAGTATATAGTGTATACACACAGTGTATAAACATACATATATGTGTATATATGTATATATATATGTCACTCAGTCTTTCAATTCATGCCCCTCCACCTCATCCCCATGCACTAAATCTTTTGAGGAGAAGAGTTTTTATATCTGATTGAGTCTCAAGAGTAGGACAGTAAATAAAATATATACATAGACATATAGACACGTAAGTATATGCTTATGATAAGTATGATAAGTAGATAGATGATAAATAGATAGATAGATCATTCTTTGCATCCTAAGGAATCTATACCTACAAAGATATCTGTATCACTTGAAATTTCTGTGACAGAGAGAATAAATTAGCATTACAGAAAGGTTTTTGGAGATTCAGTTCAGTTCAGTCGCTCAGTCATCTTTGACTTGTTGCAACCCCAGGGACCGCAGCACGCCAGGCCTCCCTGTCCATCCCGAACCCCGGAGTCTACTCAAACTCATGTTCATTGAGTTAGTGATGCCATCCAACCATCCAACCATCTCTGCTATCCCCTTCTCTTCCCACCTTCAATCTTTCCCAGCATCAGGGTCTTTCAAATGAGTCAGCTCTTCACATCAGGTGGCCAAAGTATTGGAGTTTCAGCTTCAACATCCATCCTTCCAATGAATATTCAGGACTGATTTCCTTTAGGATGGACTGGTTGGATCTCCTTGCAGTCCATGGGACTCTCAAGAGTCTTTTAATTTCATGGCTGCAGTCACCATCTGCAGTGATTTTAGAGCCCCTCCCCAAATCTATTAAAATAGAAAGAAGATTAGGCAATGGTTCTCATCAAGTTGAGATGCAGATCTGATATTCTGCCAGATCAGCAGGGAGCTCCAGACAAAATTGCCAGTTAGAAGAATCCTGGGTTGGGCAGACAAGGGTAGATTATTGCTCCAGAAAGTGAAAGTGAAAGTGAAGTCTCTCAGTTGTGTCTTACTCTTTGCGATCCCATGGACTGTAGCCTACGAGGCTCCTCTGTTCATGGGATTTTCCAGGCAATAGTACTGGAGTGGATTGCCATTTCCTTCTCCAGGGGATCTTCCCAACCTAGGGATTGAACCTGGGTCTCCTGCATTGTAGACAGATGCTTTTACCATCTGAAGCCACCAGGGAAGTCCTTGTCTTGATCAAATTGCCTGGACCATCCCACCCTGAGCAGACTAATTTTGAAGAGTGATCCAAACAGTACAAGCTGTACAGGTACAGGCTGTACCAAGTCTGTTGCAGGCCATTTCTTGTGCTATGTGTATCCACCATGGCTTCATAAACATTTGGGGAAAAGTTCTTTCAGTGTTCTGTTGGTCTTGCTTTCTGAGAAGAGACAAACTTGGAAGGGTAGCGGGACCCAGTACTGACCTTTACATGTTATTTAATTGATTTTGGGCTGCAACTGATATTCATCAGTTTCTTCCACTACCATACATTTCCCTTGCCCTAAGCTCTCCTCTTTGCTAATCTCAGTGGCTATTTGGTAGGGTCATGCAAACTGTCATTCCTAGAGGTGACTAAGTACTTGGTTATAATACTCATCTCAGCCCAGACTTTCTGCACATGTCTATTTACAGATCATGGCTCTTATTCTTACCTTTTGGATCCTAGACACAAGGAATCCAAAATATACATTGGAAGTTGTAGCTTATAGTTGCTTGGGATACTTGCTGTGTCCTTTCTTTACTTTTTTAAGTCCAAGTCTAGGTATGGATGTAATGGAATTCTGTCCATTTTAGGCACATACTTAATGAATTAACCCATTTACTAGTGAGTCTTCACTTTTTCTCCTTTATCAGCACCCCATGCAGCTGTGTATAGAAAGAAGGTTCTGGTAAATTATCTTGGTTAGTAGGTGTACCAAGTGAACATGAAAGCATGTTAATGAAGCTTGCTGTGTCCTCCAGTAATACTTGGGATCTGTTCTTATACTATTTTTTACATACGTATATAGTATGGGATGGTGCTGAGCCACACAACATTTTGACTTGTTGGGTGTGATAAGAGAAAACTCTTGATGGGCAGTTCTGAATGTATCATCACTTGGTATGCTATAATCATGCCTTCCATCTCTACAAGGACCCACTAGCATTCTAGGGATTGTTTATCAAAATATATGCCTTTCTCTAAGTACAGAGCATGGTCAAGCTCAAGAAATACAGGTATTTCCATTGTGACCCTTTTACAGGGACTTAACATAAAATCTTATTTTTATCTAACTTAGTTTCCTAATGTAATGTTTTTCTTTGAGATTATCCTATGTTTTTACATGTGTGAAGAGTTGTTCCTGTCTATTGGTTGAAAGTGAAAGTAAAGTCGCTCAGTCGTGTCCGACTCTTTGCGACCCCATGGACTGTGGACTACCAGGCTTTTCTGTCCATGGGCTTTTCCAGGCAAGAATACTGGAGTGGGTTACCAGTTAACAATATTTAATTGTATGAATATATAAACGTGTTTATAACCTTTTTTTTTTTTTAAATCTGAGAGTGTTATAAATAAGGTAGCTGTTAAAAAAAAAAAACTCTTGTATAAATATACTTTCTGATCTTAGGTGTTATATTCTTTTGTGTAAATACTTGGCAATGATATTTTGGGGCATAGGATAGATCTTTGGAAAATGATCTAAGAAATTGCCAAATGGATTCCCAAAGTGATTATAAAATTTTAACTCTCACCAGCAATTTGTGAGTATTCTAGCTTTCTTTATTTTTGTTTTTTTAACCTCCTTATTATCATTTGCTTTATTGATCTTTTTAAATCTCAGCCATTCAGGTGAGTATGTGGAGTTCTTTTATAAGGGCTTTAAATGGACATTTCCCTGATGACTCAAGATACTTAAAATCTTTACATCTGTTAGTCTTTTGAGAAGTGTCTGTTTCAAATCCTTTGCATTTTTCCCCCATCAGTTTATAGTAGTCATACTTTATAGTTGAGGATGGGCTAGGCAGAAAAGTTGGTTTGGTGACACCACACATGTATTCAGAGAGTCTGAAAAGATATATGAAAAGCAGAGGCTCTCTAAATAGGACAGAGCAGGATCCAAAATGGCTTGAGAGGGCAAGATAAGGAGACTGGCTTGGGGTTTATGGTGGTGAGAAGGTGGGACTGGACTGATGATGCCCTTGCACAATGAACTACCTGCAAGTACCAAAGGAGGAGTATCTGGGGTTTCTCATCAGCATGTCCTATAGTGGGGTTGCAGCCAAGGAAGAGAGTGGGGGAGGGTCTAAAACTTTCAGCAGTCAAACATCAAAAATGGAGTCAGATTGCTTATTATAATTATTTATATTTTTATTGATAACTCACAGGAAGATACATAATGAGAATATTTTCCAAGTCTCATCTGTCTATCATTTATAAAACTTCAAAACAAGAAAACAAATTTAATTTTGATGAAGCTTATTTCTTTGGAAGGAATGATGCTAAAGCTGAAACTCTAGTACTTTGGCTACCTCATGTGAAGAGTTGACTCATTGGAAAGGACTCTGATGCTGGGAGGCATTGGGGGCAGGAGGAGAAGGGGACGACAGAGGATGAGATGGCTGGATGGCATCACCCACTCGATGGACGTGAATCTGAGTGAACTCCTGGTGTTGGTGATGGACAGGGAGGCCTGGCGTGCTGCGATTCATGGGGTCACAAAGAGTTGGACACGACAGAGCGACTGAACTGAACTGAAGATAACATTCTTTTTTTTTCCTTTTACATTTAGTGCTTTTTTTTTTTCTTTTTTGTCCCCGAATCCTTGTCTACTGCAATATAACAAATATATTTTCCTAATTTTTTTATTGTAGAAGAATTTTGACTATGGTCTTAGGTCAGGTAATAATCCATTTTGAATTATTCTTTTCTGAATCATGTTACATAGAATTTTAGGTTTTCTCTTTTTTAATGCAGATATGCTCTTGTTCCAGAAGCATTTGCTTAACCGTAAGTTTCCTCTTTCCCATTGAAATGGTAGCTTGTCAGAATCAGTGAGTGGACTATGCATGTGTGGGTCAATCAAAATTCCCTGTGCTGTTCTGTCGATCTGTTATCTATCCTGAAGATAATACCGCATTGTTTTGAGTTACTAGGATTTCATCGTAAGTATTAAAATCAGGAAGTAAAAGTCCACCACCATTTTCCTTCTTTCTTGAGATTGTTTGGCTATGTTCAGCCTTTTGTATTCCCATGCAAATCTGAGACTTAGCTTGTCAATTTTTCTCAAAAGAGGCTGACTTAGTTTTGATAGGGATTTCGTGGAATCTGTTAATTTTGCAAAAACACACCTTAAAATACTGTATTTCAATTTATGAATTGGATACAGGTAGTTTTAAAACTCAACATTCAAAACCCTAAGATCAGGGCATCTGGTCTCATAACCTAATAGCAAATAGATGGGAAAAAAAATGGAAACAGTGACAAATTTTCTTTTCTCGAGTTCCAAAACCACTGTGGATGGTGACTGCATCTGTGATATTGAAACACACTTGCTCCTTTGAAGAAAAGCTATGACAAACCTAGACAGTGTATTAAACAGCAGAGATACCACTTTGCCGACAAAAATCCCTACAGTCAAAGCTATGGTTTTTCCAGGTGTAATGTATGAATATGAGAGCTGGACCATAAAGAAGGCTGAGCACCAAGGAACTGATGTTTTTGAACTGCGGTAATGGAGAAGACTCTTGAGAGTCCCTTGGACAGCAAGGAGAGCAAACCTGTCAATCTTAAAGGAAATCAACCCTGAACATTCATTGGAAGGACTAATGCTGATACTGAAGCTCCAATATTTTGGCCACATGATGCAAAGAGCTGACTCATTGGAAAAGACCCTATGCTGAGAAAGATTGAGAGCAGGAGGAGAAGGAGATGACAAAAGATGAGATGACTGGATGGCATCATTGAATTAATGGACATGAGTTCGTGCAAACTCCAGGAGATGGTGAAGGATGGGGAAGTCTGGCATGCTGCAGTCCATGGGATCACAAAGAGTCGGACGTGACTGAGAGACTGAACAACAACAACAACAAATCTTTGCTTGACTCAGCAGCATTCTGCACAGATTTCCATTACCAGAATTTTGAATTTTTAGGTTAAAAGGGAAGAGCAGACTGAGCCATTTACAGATAAGGCCAATACAGATGTGCTCCCCCAATATAAAAATATTGCTTTTCTTCCATGTAGAAATGTTTTCCTTTATTTTCTTGTGCTAAAGTATATCAGATTTTTAGCTTTACACATTTATCCTTTGGGTGGTGCAGAGTGAAGGATAAGTGGGCAAAAAAGCCCTATTGAGTGTCCCTATGTTTAGGTGAGCAGTGAGGTTGTTTGTACTTCTTCCTTGCTTCTAGGACTAAACTCTGTCTACTTCACTTTATCACAATGATAATAAAATGGAGACATCCCTGGCTCAAATTAGACCCTTACTTTCCCTTTCAGTATTGAGTTTTGTCCCTAAGTACCATCCTGAGGCTTGGTGGCTGCCACCTGCTTGTGGAGGCCTCTCCAGATTGAACGTGGTCAGAAGTTTCCTGCTCATCCAGACCTCCACACTGTACCACTTCTACTTCTTCTTAGATTGCTGCTCACTTTGTCTAGATGTTTTTCACACAAGCAGACAAAATATCTAGAAAACATTGTTTTTCTGATAATATTATTGCATTAGTTGAATGCTGTTTTATAAGCACTAAAATGCACAATGAAAAAATTAAAATCATGTGTAATTTTCCAGTCTACAGATATAGCTATTGCTATCACAATGGTTTGTAATTTTTGTTAGGCCATACACATACACATACACATACATATCTTTTTCCATCTGTTGATTATGAAAATGCTATTGTATTTGTTTACTGCTTACACCATATGAAAGTACTCACCTTTAAAAACTACAAACATTAAGGCTAAATTTTCTATTAAGATCTGGCTCAGTTGAGGTCTCACACTTTTTTAAGTTCACCGATGTCCAGTGACTGAGGATGGCCCCAGGAATACAGCCCAAGACAGGATGATTCAGAGGTGTCAACCACACTGCAGAACACCTTGATGGGTTGGTTGAGGATCTCTGCAAACTTTGGAACCCAAATTCTGTTTTAGTGTTTACCTCCAAAGAACCCAACCTGCCATAATCACCTTGACCCTGTCTTGCTTCTCAGACTTGGATGTATGTTCAAAATATTAATACAATCCCTAACATCAGAGATAACCATTATTAGCAATCACTGTACTTCGTTATTGCAAACACACACACACACGCATGTGCAACTGTGTGCCAGAAATACAGGTATTTATTGTGGACTAAATGCTTGTGTATCTCCTCCCCTCAAAATCCATACGTTGAAATCTTAACTCCCCAATGTGATGGCATCAGGAATTGATTAGGTCATGAGAGTAGGCTCCTTGTGGCCTGTCTAAAAGAAACTCCAGAGAGCTCTCTTGTACCTTTTGCTAGGTTAGGACATGATAAGAAGCCTATGAATCAGGAAAAATCATATACAAATCTTAATCTTGGACTTCTAGCCTCCAGAATTGTGAGAAACAAGTATTTGTTATTTAAGCTATTTGGTTTATGATAACTTGTTATAGCACCCAGAACTGAACAAGACAGTTTTGCTATTATAGTTTATATGTATACATATGTATGCAAAAACAAGACCAGGAGCTGACTGTGGCTCAGATCATGAACTCCTTATTACCAAATTCAGACCTAAATTGAAGAAAGTAGGGAAAACCACTAGACCATTCAGGTATGACCTCAATCAAATCCCTTATGATTATACAGTGGGAGTGAGAAATAGATTTAAGGGACTAGATCTGATAGATAGAGTGCCTGATGAACTATGGACAGAGGTTCATGACATTGTACAGGAGACAGGGATCAAGATCATCTCCGTGGAAAAGAAATCCAAAAAAGCAAAATGGCTGTATGGGGAGGCCTTACAAATAGCTGTGAAAAGAAGAGAAGTGAAAAGCAAGGGAGAAAAGGAAAGATAAAAGCATCTAAATGCAGAGTTCCAAAGAATAGCAAGGAAAGATAAGAGAGACTTCCTCAGTGATCAATGCAAAGAAATAGAGGAAAACAACAGAATGGGAAAGACTAGAGATCTCTTTCAGAAAATTAGAGATACCAGGGAACATTTCATCTAAAGATGGGCTCGATAAAGGACAGAAATAGTATGGATCTAACAGAAGCAGAAGATATCAAGAGGTGGCAAGAATACACAGAAGAACTGTACAAAAAAGATCTTCACAACCCAGATAATCACGATGCTGTGATCACTCACCTAGAGCCAGACATCCTGGAATGTGAAGTCAAGTGGGCCTTAGAAAGCATCACTACGAACAAAGCTCGTGGAGGTGGTGGAATTCCAGTTGAGCTTTTTCCAATCTTGAAAGATGATGCTGTGAAAGTGCTGCACTCAATATGCCAGCAAATTTGGAAAACTCAGCAGTGGCCACAGGACTGGAAAAACTCAGTTTTCATTCCAATCCCAAAGAAAGGCAATGCCCAAGAATGCTCAAACTACCGCACAATTGCACTCATCTCACATGCTAGTAAAGTAATGCTCAAAATTCTCCAAGCCAGGCTTCAGCAATACGTGAACCATGAACTTCCAGATGTTCAACCTGGTTTTAGAAAAGGCAGAGGAACCAGAGGTCAAATTGCCAACATCCACTGGATCATGGAAAAAGCAAGAGAGTTCCAGAAAAACATCTATTTCTGCTTTATTGATTATGCCAAAGCCTTTGACTGTGTAGATCACAATAAACTGTAGATAATTATGAAAGCGGTGGGAATACTAGACCACCTGACCTGCCTCTTGAGAAACCTATATGCAGGTCAGGAAGCAGCAGTTAGAACTGGACATGGAACAACAGACTGCTTCCAAATAGGAAAAAGTACGTCAAGACTGTATATTGCCACCCTGCTTATTTAAATTATACACAGAATACATCATGAGAAATGCTGGGCTGGAAGAAGCACACACTGGAATCAACATTGCCGGGAGAAATATCAATAACCTCAAATATGCAGATGACAGCAGCCTGATGGCAGAAAGTGAAGAGGAACTCAAAAGCCTCTTGATGAAAGTGCAAGAGGAGAGTGAAAAAGTTGGCTTAAAACTCAACATTCAGAAAATGAAGATCATGGCATCTGGTCCCATCACTTCATGGGAAATAGATGGGGAAACAGTGGAAACAGTGTCAGACTTTATTTTTTTGGGCTCCAAAATCACTGCAGATGGTGATTGCAGCCATGAAGTTAAAAGACACTTACTCCTTGGAAGGAAAGTTATGACCAACCTAGAAAGCACATTAAAAAGCAGAGACATTACTTTGCCAACAAAGGTCCGTCTAGTCAAGGCTATGGTTTTTCCTGTGGTCATGTATGGATGTGAGAGTTGGACTGTGAAGAAAGCTGAGTGCCGAAGAATTGATGCTTTTGAACTGTGGTATTGGAGAAGACTCTTGAGAATCCCTTAGACTGCAAGTAGATCCAACTAGTCCATCCTAAAGGAGATCAGTCCTGGGTGTTCATTGGAAGGACTGACGCTGAAGCTGAAACTCCAATACTTTGGCCACCTCATGCAAAGAGTTGACTCATTGGAAAAGACTCTGATGCTGGGAGGGATTGAGGGCAGGAGGAGAAGGGGATGACAGAGGATGAGATGGCTGGATGGCATCGCCAACTCAATGCACATGAATTTGGGTAAACTCTGGGAGTTGGTGATGGACAGGGAGGCCTGACATGCTGTGATTCCAGGGGTCGCAAAGAGTTGGACACGACTAAGCAACTGAATTGAACTGATGTATGTATGTGTATATATATATATATATATATATATATATATACACACACACACACATGTATGTATATTGTATGTGTTTATAACTGGACATCTTCATCATTTTTAGTTTTTCCTAGAAATCATTTTTAGAGATTTATGGGTGTCTGTATGAAGACCTACCTCGTCATTTAAAGTGCTACTTTATCCCAAACATATACTCTTGATAGAAACAGTTTATTTAGCTATGTTTTTTTTCCAGTTTTTGCATACTTACCATCAAACCTAAATGAATAACTTTGCATATGACTCCTGCAGAAATGTTACTATATCCCTAAGTAGACACTAAGAGATAGCATTACTGGGTTAAAATAAAAGCCTTGCTGTTATTTGTATGGATTCAGACTCATCAGCAGTTAATATGAGTAACATATTCCCTATACACTCTCTCCCACACTTGATATATTCAAGTTCGTTTTGGCATGTTTATCCTGTAAATTTACTGTTAATGTATTCTTTAAAATGTTTATTGGGATCCATTTACCTTTCAATATTTGCTTTTCCCTCTTTTATTTCACTGCCATCATCCAAACTTTATAACTTACATAATGACTTCACATCTATAATCACATTGTATCCTCAAAGCAGAGCAGCAATTTTTGTTAATGAAGTTTGAGAAAAAAGATTTCAGTATAAATGTTCAGCTATAATACAATAACATGTAAATACATTTAGAAGTGAGATTCTGCAATATTTATGCATATTTAATATTTTAACACTTTGTTTTGCTATTTCCTACAAACGACATTTCTTATTTCTAAGCTTGACTGTATCCATGGCTCAGTAGAAAAATATCTTAATTCAAAGACAGTTGTGAAGGTTTCTTCATTTTAAATACTGAGCAGCTTTTCCTCTGAGAAAACTGCCTTCATTTTTTTTTGTGTGTGTATGCTATTAATTGTCTTTGCAGATACCCAAATTCATAACCCCAAATCATTTGCCTTATTACTTAAAATGGTATAATATTATCTGTCTAAAAGTTATTTGAAACCTTCTGAGACTTTAATTATTTTTTTTTATTTTCTTGGTTGCAACAGAATTGGAGTTTTTCTTAGATAAAATGTACATATAAACTTGACTCTGATATTAACAGATCAAGGAGTGTAATGCAATTTTTAATGAACTATTATAGGACAGCAATAAACCAGCTAATACAATGAATTGCAACATATAATTTATGGCAATGTCATTAATTTTCAAACTAATTAGACTTTTAGAAATTTTGGTGCTGCCTTAAACAAAAGCTGATTGAAAATCTGATGAAATATACAAATATGGTCCTATCAAGTCTCACCTTTACAGGGATATTTTTGCCAATCATTCTAGACATCTCTCCTGTAATATTTTGTAATCATCAATCTCTTTTCTTTTTTAGCTGAATTATGCATTTTAGTACTCACTTCTTTGTTAGGCCATTCTTCCTTTTCCTTACTGCTATGTTTCTAACATTTTGATAGCTCAGTTCATTTACCATATGCTGTCTCACTGCCAATCTGAGAATATTAGAAACCTCTGCTCCACCATTAGAACAACCTTGGAATATGTTATGCTTTTTATACTAGGACTAGTAACCAGAGAAGACAAACTCTCATGGCCTTCCAGTCCTGAAAGAAATCAAGCTCAGGTCCTGTTATACCTTTTGCCTTTGAGAATTAGTCTAGTTTCTCCAGAGAACATAAAATACATAGATAGAGAGAAAGAGAGAAAGGGAGAAAAACAAGAAAGAAATTGATTTTAAGACACTGACTCATTATATTAAAGCATATATATGTAATCTAGAAAAATGGTACTGAACCTATTTGCAAGGAAGGAATGGAGACAGAGACATGGAGAAGAGACTTGTGGACCCAGGGGCAGAATGAGAGAGTGGGTCGAGTTGAGTAAATAGCGTTGACATATGTCCCTACCATGCGTAGAGTGATACCTGTGGGAGTGCTGTCACTCAATCATATCTGACTCTTTGCAGTCCCATGGACTGTAGCCTGCCAGGCTCCTCTGTCCATGAAATTATCCAGGCAAGAATACTGGAGTGGGTTGCCATTTCTTACTCCAAGATATCTTCCCAACCCAGGGATTGAAGCTGCATCTCTTGTGTCTCCTACATTGGCAGGCAGATTCTTTACCACTAGTACCACTTGGCTGCTACATAACACAGGGAGTCCAATCTGGAACTCTGTGATGGCCTGGGGGGAGAGGAGAATGAGGGGGAGATGGGAGGGATGCTCAAGAGGGAGGGGAGATATATATAGTTATGACTGATTCATGATGTTGTATGACAGAAATCAACAATTAACACAACATTGTAAAGCAATTATCCTTCAGTTAAAACAAAAACAACACTGACTTGTGTAATTGTGGGGCCAATAAATAGCAAATTCACAGGGCAGGCCAGCCGTTGAAAACTCAAGTATGTTCTCTATGTTTCAACCTCACTGAGCCAGAAATTCTTCTTTAAGAAGTCTCAGTTTTTGTTTTTAAGATCTTCAGCTATTTGGAAGAGGCCCACCCACTTTCTGTAGGCAAATCCTCTTTAATTACAGTCTATTGATTTAGATGTTAGGCACCTTCAAAGAAAATCATAGCAACATTTAGACTGATGCTTGACCAAACAATGTGGCACTGTAGCCTAGTCAAGTTGACATGCATCGCTAACCATCAAAGCCTGCAATATGACTCAAGATTTAGAATTTCAAGGCAAAAGCAAAGAGTGAAAAGCCAAAGCAAAAGGAAAGCAAAACAAAGTCCAGAAACAAGGTCACACAAACATAGAAATCTGAAGTATTTAATAAACACTTTTTATACTCAAAATGGGAACTAACATATCTATTTCCATACCATTTCTTTTTCATTTAGTTTCTTTAATTTTCGTAGGAATACTAAAGAATAACAAGATTGCCAGTTTGTGAGTACAAGGAAATCAAGCTCATATACATTAAAAAATGCATCCATGATCATATCGTTGGAAAAAAGCCTTAAAAATGTACTATCTAAGGATAATCAAGAGAATCATGACATTTGACATGGTGAGAAGTCTTGGATGAGGAAAGTTAGCTCCTTTAATTTATAAAAGAGGAAGAAGGAAAAGAAACAGAGGATATTTGTAAAGAGTTAATTACATTAGAATATATACTGGCTAGGGAGGGAAAGAAGGAAGGAAGAATTGATTTGCAATAAAGAAATGGTTGAATTCAGTTCAGTAGCTCAGGCATGTCTGGTTCTTTGAGACCCCATGGACTGCAGCATGCCAGGCTTCCCTGTCAATCACCAACTTCCAGAGTCTGCTCAAACTCATGTCCATCAAGTTGGTGATGCCATCCAATCATCTCATCCTCTGCCATCCCCTTCTCCTCCTGCCTTCAATCTTTCCCTTTCCTAAATCTTTCATTGATTTAGACAAGAACTAACTGGGAAAGACTGGGGGGCAGGAGGAGAAGGGGACAACAGTGGATGAGATGGCTGGATGGCATCACTGACTCAATGGACGTGAGTCTGATTGAACTCCGGGAGTTGGTGATGGACAGGAAGGCCTGGCGTGCTGCGATTCATGGGGTCGCAAAGAGTGGGACATGACTGAGCGACTGAAATGAACTGAACTGATGTGGGGGGTGGACTTCCCTGGTGGCTCAGCAGTCAAGAATCTGCCTGCAGTGCGGGAGCTGCAGAAGACACAGGTTTGATCCCTGGGTTGGCAAGATTCCCTGGAGGATGATATGGTAGCCCACTCCAGTATTCTTGCCTGGGAAATTCCATGGACAGAGGAGCCTAGCAGGCTATAGTCCACGGAGTTGCAAAGAGTCAGACATGACTGAAGCAATGTGGCATGCATGCGTGTAGGGGATGGTGCTCAACTATAACTTTTTCCATGCTCCTGACTTTGGGAGAGAAGATCTGAAATAAATGGCAGTTTGAACAGAAAATGATACCCATGTGATGGGCATCAAGGGGTCACCATTCTCTTCTTCCAGTTTGACAAAATGGAGCATATCTTGTCTAAATGACATGACAGTAATGTCATTCACTGCCAACTAGCTGTCATTTTGATGGCAAAAATCATCACACTTTGTATCACAGATGTTAGTGATCCACAGGAAATAAAACGTGTTGACATCTTTCACTTATAATAATATAGGATTGATTGTTTTCAACTTTAATTTATACAAAAATACATTTGAAAAAATTAGACAGTGACTGATTTACAAATGACAGGGCTTAGGGGAAGGTGGTAAGTGTATAGAAAATAATCTACCTGTAATAATTAGAGGGCAAAACGGTTTTAGTAGTAAAATAATCTTGTTGGATGGTTTAGAAGCAAATATGAGAGATTCAGTGATTCTTTGGGATTATTCACTGTCATAAACTTAATAAATAGCAACTAATGTAGAAACTAGTTTGACAAGTCATATAGAGACATATGTAATCTATTTTCTTCTTCACATCTTAAAGCAACTTTCAATTTTGGTGATTTTATTAGAATTATAAAAATATAGCACTGGTAAGATTCTTAGAGATTTTCTAAATCCAATTTATTATTTTATTGATGAAGAAATTGAGGAAGAGCTCATGTAACAAATGCCAAGATTTGTGAGTCATGTCCTTTTATTTTAGGGTAGGCAAGACCCAGTATTTAGTTCTTTCTAAGTAAGAGTTCAGTTTGGAATTTCAGGACACCAAGAAACCTGGAGACTTGTAAGAGTATTATTATGCTGCTCCTTTATTTTTCCACACAGTGTTAAATAAAACTCAGATATTACTGCAATGATATCAGCCCTCAATCCCTGTGTCCCCCAAAAGTAAATTTGCAGTAAATTTACTTCATATGTAAATTAGCATCTCCAGAATTCTGATTGGTATTCTATCACGGGAAACTATAAGAGTACAGGGTAGAAGGAGAAACCACAGGTCTTGATGCTGATGTTGATCTTGGGATTGTAACTGGTACCCGTCCTTTATTTCCTCTGCCACATATTCTACCAGCTTAGTGAGCCTCTCTGTTTTTCCAGGTGACTGGCTTGGTGGGGCAACCCAGACCTTGAACCTTGAGGAGGTTGAATTCTTGGCTATCATGCTTCCCTTATTGCTCAGTTGTTAAAGAATCTGCCTGCAATGCAGGAGACCCTGGTTCCATTCGTGGGTCAGGAAGATCCACTGGAGAAGGGATAGGCTACCCAATCCAGTATTCTTGGCCTTCCCTTGTGGTTCAGCTGGTAAAGAATATGCCTACAATGCAGGAGACCTGGTTTGATTCCTGGGTTGGGAAGATTTACCTGGAGGAGGGAAAGGCTACCCACTCCAGTATTCTTGCCTGGAGAATTCCATGGGCTGTATAGTCTACGGGGTCACAAAGAGTTGGACACAACTGAGAGACTTTCAATACAATCAATGCCTATTTCAGACTTTGGCCATTTATCATTACAACTGATTATGAGAATGCCTCTACTGTTGGAGTGCCAACTGATATAGTCTTTCATTTGTCAAGATGTTGGAGAAAGTCAACATCTTCATAATTGGAGCCCATTACTCCTAGCAGTATGATGGGACCTTTCCTTGCATACTAGTCTTTTGGCATGAGGAGCCTGGAATAATCAAGTGATGGCCATATCTTAAAGTTTAATAGGTCTTCTCCAGTGTTAGCAGGTGAAAATATTTCCCCTATAAGAACTGAGATCACTAAACCCACAGACTAAACTGGTATTACAGGGAGTGTACATTATTTGATTAGGTGAATAGTGAGTGATAGAGAGGTCATTTGTACTTCCACTTTTAGTTACTGAGCAGAATATATATTCATCCTATAAAAGAAGTATGTAATAATTATTGATTTAGGGTATATGTTCGATCTTCATGAATGATAATCCATCTCCAACCTGGCACCTCAGCTACACATAAGGAAAGTTAGTGCTCAGCCATTTCCAAGTCTTTGTGGCCCCATGGACTGTAGCCTGCCAGGCTCCTCTGTCCATGGAATTTTCCAGGCAAGAATACTGGAGTGGGTTTCTATTACCTACTCTAGGGGATTTTCCCAACCCAGAGATTGAACCCACGTCTCTTCTGTCTCTTGCATTGGCAGGCATATTCTTTACCACTAACACCATCTGGGAAGCCCATACATCAACTACACACACATTAGGTCAATTCACAACTATATTTGCCCAGGAACTTTGCAGTGGTGGACGAGAGATGCATCTGAGTTATTTATGGCAAGCATTTTCAAGAACTGCAGGATGGATGTGTCAGATATGAAAAAAAGACACAGAATCCTTACGTGGCTATTTATTCAGCCTCCTTGATATTGAATACAGCATGATTACATGGTAATCCTGTGGATAGTCATTAATTTTCTGGACAAGAATTTACTGAGGACATACTATGTGAGATATATGTTTCCCTTCATTAATTGGAAAGCTTGAGGAAAATGTTGTTTACTAAAATAAGTGTTAGGAAAGATGTCAGAAAGGATTAATGTGGGGATTTTGAGGGTTGGATAAGCTATCACTCATGAACTTGACTTAAATAAATATTTGTTTATATTAGATAGTTAATATTGTTGAACATTGTAGTTTAATTTTAACAGGGAAGAACAGATATCCTAATAACTTTGGCAAATGAATGATCTCTCTGCATTTGAATATCTGCCTCTCTGTTTGATTGCCCAGATTTTCAAAGGGATATAATTGGGGGACTTGAACAAAAGAACAAATTTCAAAGGAATATAATTGGGGGACTTGAACAGAACCTTTGCCACCAAAGGTCCCTCTAGTCAAAGCTATGGTTTTTCCAGTAGCCATGAATGGATGTGAGAGTTGGATTATAAAGAAAGTTGAGCACCGAAGAATTGATGCTTTTGAACCGTGGTGTTGGAGAGGACTCTTGAGAGTCCCTTGGACTACAAGGAGATCCAACCAGTCCATCCTAAAGGAGATCAGTCCTGGGTGTTCATTGGAAGGACTGATGTTGAAGCTGAAACTCCAATACTTTGGCCACCTGATGTAAAGAGCTGACTTGTTTGAAAAGACCCTGATGCTGGGAAAGATTGAAGGCAGGAGGAGAAGGGGACGACAGAGGATGAGATGGTTGGATGGCATCATCGACTTAATGGACATGAGTTTGAGTAAACTCTGGGAGTTGGTGATGGACAGGGAGGCCTGGCGTTTCAGAGAATTGAACACGACTGAGCGATTGAAGTAAACTGAACAAAAGAAAGTGTTTCTTGTCTGCCAGTCAAAGAATTTAATAAAATGTGGGATCAATGAAGTAGTAATTGCAATTTCTGGCTCACCTGCATAATTTTGTCTGAGTATCAGTACACTTTTTTGTTCTTAAAAGTAGACAGCAGATTAATCTTCTGATTATGTGGTTGAGAGGAGACTGGAGGATGACCCTCATAGTGAGACTTTACACCAGTCTGTCAGGGTGAAAATAAACCGAGGTAATCAAGGACAAGAAAAGCATTCAGAAGAGTTGATGGCATGGATGAGACACAATGACCATTTTGAAGGGTGTCAGGAAGCTTAGTTGGTGCAGTGAGCTGGACATGTTGCAGATCATGGTTTATCAAAGTGGTTCCCAGTCCACTAGGTGGGATGGGGCAGCAGACATGTGCAGATGTTAAGAGTACTCAAAGTCAGGGAGTGGTGGTGGCATGATTCCAGGTGGTCTGTGTGCATGAAAGCCAGAGGCAAGGTGTGCTCCTGAAAGAGGAATCAATAAATCAAATTCTCATAGCGATCAGGCAGC